>NC_137115.1:43356809-43451809 GCF_949357685.1 Gobio gobio | reverse complement strand
GGGATACTGAAGGATATTGAACTATACTGTATATATATCTTGCTTATGCTCACCAAGGCTGCCTTATTTGATACAAAAATACAGCAAAAACTGTAATATTGTGAAATATTATTTCAATTTAAAATAAATGTTTTCTATTAGAATATATTTTAAAATGTAATTTATTCCAGTGCTGTCAAAGCTGAATTTTAAGCATCATAACTCCAGTCTTGAGTGTCACATCTTTTAGAAATCATTCTAATATGCTGCTCAAGAAACATTTATGATCATTACCAATGTTGAAAACAGTTGGGCTGCTTAATATTTGGTTTTCTCAGGATTCTTTGATTAATAGAAAGTAAAACATTTACTTGAAATAGAAAAATTCCTTACGTTACAATAGAGTTTTTCCGGTCAATTTGGATCAATTTGATGCATCCTTGATGGATAAAAGTATTCTTACGTATTTCTTACTGACCCTAAACTGAACAGTAGTGTATATATTTATATATAGACAGATAAACTCTCATGTTTGACACTGAATAGAGGACACAGTACCATGTTCTCCATACAGATGCTGATCTCTCCATCACTGTAGAAAGCCCCGTAGAAGCCCACTATGTAGGGAGAGTTACATTCATGCAGCACCTGCAGCTCTCGGATGATCTGATTCCTTATTGCTGGCTTGATCTCTAGGTGGATCAACTGCATGAAAATATAAGTTTGTTTCAATAAATATCAACCCCTGAAATTGAAGAGACATTGACATATTTTTACATTTTACACTCATACTGATGTTTACCATGTTGCGATTTTGTCGTAATAAAAGCAATGCAAAGCATAATTCTGAAGCCTCATTAATTTCTTTCAGTACCAGGCAGAGCTTCTCTCTGTAATTGCCAGGCTGTCTGCATTATATAGTTGATAGCTGATAAAGAGGAGTTACTTCTCTGCATGCATACTGTCAGTTCTTTGTTTCATGCTGTAAATGAGTTGTTTGGAGTTTGTGTGCTGACTGCTCTTCAGCTTGTTTTCTTTCCTGGGAGCGCTCATATTAAGAACCATTTGTTTCACCACAGTATGTAGTGGACTATTGGCAATTTGGCTTAAAAAGCAGATGTCTTTTCTTGGACAAGTTTATTAGGAAAAGTGTCATTTGACTCAACTGCAATTAGCATATAGTATCCAGTCAGCAAGCTAAGAACAGAATGTCATGGCTTATTGCTGCAATGTCTAACTTCTTCCAATCTATAAAAAGACATGATGACATGAATAGCTGATGCCTTCTAAGGCAAGCAGCTTTAAAACGGCATCCGATCGATTCAAGGCTGGAAGTGACAATCAATTGACTTCAGTGGCCTTTCTTGCGAACTTGAAGCTGAAACTGAAATATAAAGTTTGCTTCACCATAACTTACCTTCCTGGCCATGATGAAGCCTGAGGGTCTGTGTAAGACCTTGAAGACCACTCCTCCATTGCCTGCACCCAACTCACAAATCTTCTCAAAGTCATCATCTTTTAACTCTCCAACCTTCTGCTTTTGGGTAAGGAAAGCCTCCAGGCGTTTCTTCTGCTGCTCATCCAGCTCCAGTTCCTCTAGCTTCTTCTGCAGAGCTTCCAGATTTGTTCTAACAGAAACACAGACAGAAATACATTTAATTTCTAAAATGCTAAAGCTAAATGGCTTAATCTGCAACTCAACACATTCATGAGGATCTGCAGGAGTCATTTCATTATGCCAAATTATTTAATACCCCCCCCCCCCCCATTTCTTTTTTGTTGAGGCTTTTTCTTCATTATATAAGGACAATTGTATCACATTGACATTTGTTTTTACAAAAATTTCAAAATATAATTCAAATAAATACAGCAAATAAATAAAGACATGTTCATCACAGAATATGTGTATTCAAATCATCATATTTTTTGGATGCATTATATTTTATATCTTATATGTATTTTATAATAAATTACTATATATAAATGTATTTAAAAATGTAATTATTAAAAAACACTAATGACAAAAGCACACAACAAAGTTAAAAACGGAAAAAGCTATTTCAAAATATGAATAAATAACATAATACTTTATAAATAATACTATCAAATTATATAAGAATAAATTAAAGCTAAATATAAATATTTGAAAAAAAAACAATAATGACAAAAGCACATAACAAAATTACAAAAAAAATTCAATTAAAATGAAAACTGAAAATAAAAATATATATAAATAATACTAAAATAACACTGTTAGTCTTAAGGCCTGTTCACACCAAGGACAACAACTAAAAATAAAGATATAGTTCTAAAAATCTTTCTCAATATTAAAGAAAAAAACAACATTACAAAAATAAAATTAAAAAATAAAAAATAAAATAAAAGCTATTTCAAAATATGAATACACTGCTACAGTCTTAAGGCCCATTCACAACGATATATAGTTCTAAAAATCAATATTAAAGAATAGCATTGTTCACACCACAGCGATAATGAAAACGGCAGAGAAACGCTATCATTGGAATCACTTTAAGAACTGGAGCTGATGAACGATAAAAACATTGACAGCCAATCAGAATGAGCTCGAGCATTTAAAGTGACAAACAAGCATGCGCTTAGAATTAACAGAATGATATCGTCCGCTGGTGTGGATGCTAATATAGTTATTGTTCTTGGTGTGAACGGGCCTTTATTCCTGTTTTTTTGGTTATACATTAAAGGGGTACTTCAGCGCTGAGAAGATGAATGTGTATTTAAACTGGGTCATTTATGTAGTAGAAATGTGAAATTATTTTTGAATTTGGTGCCTTCTAGACTGAGAAAAGACAGAAAAATTATTTTTGTCTAATGTGGATGAAAGACAACAACTCCCAGAATGCACTTGCTTCGCTGGCCTATGAGGCCACTCCCGTTTTGATTTTCATACAATCATTTCGTTCAGTTAGAGAATAACGCTGATTCATAACGCTTCGAAGCTTCATGATGCCTTGTTTTGAAATCGCCATCAATATGTACGTCGTTATTTAGGGTTTTTTTGCGCACAAAAACTTTTCTCGCCGATTCATAAAGTTATTTTAGAACCACTGTAGTGAGATGGACTTTGTAACGACGTCTTTAGTACCTTTTAAGGGTCTTGAGAGTGAACCGTGCCATTGTGCCAATGGAGGCCTTTCAGAGCCATCAGATTTCAACTAAAATATCTTCATTTCTGTTCCGAAGATGAACAGAGGTCTTACGGGTGTCGAACGACATGAGGGTAAGTAATTAATGACAGAATTTTCATTTTTGGGTGAACTAACCCTTTAATGCTAATCGCTGAAGTAACCCTTTAATATGTCAATCTACAAGAAGGATTCCTCTCGTGTGATCATAAGAAGCCAAACGCTTGCAAGCTGAAACATATTCCTATCCTTAAGGCAGAAAACATGTAGGAATATTGAATACACTCATGTACAATGCGTGTAAAGTGGTGGGAGGGCTTTATAATATCTTCTTCCTAAAGCTCTGTTTGAGGAAACAGGGAGTTCCTCTAAGCATGCAAGCCTTTCCCTTGGCACTGTTGTCATGGTGATGTATTTCCTTAGCTTTCTGCTGGAAGAGTGAACTTCCATGACCCTCTGGTCTCCATCCTCTCTGTATCTCCTCCAACAACACCGTTCTTCACCATGGCTTAACTGCATTTGCCAAGTGTATTTTAAGTCAATAATGCAATTTTAATCTTTTTTTTGCTTTCAAATGAACCAATTAAAAGTCTTATGATTCAGATGTTGATACCAATTAGGAATTAATTAAACTTAATCTTTCTTGCAGCTTGTGTTTCAGTGGGAAAATAAATACCCAAAGCTCTGGTGCCACACGTTGCAAACATCTGTATCTTCAAATTAACGTTTCAGAACCATCGGACACCATGAGCCTCAAGGGCTTTCAAGCATTGAGCCAATTCAGATGGAAAACATGTTGTCCTGCTGTTGAACAATGTTTCAGGCCACAACAAGTGACACTCACACATAAATTTACATCAAAGCGAGCTGATCAGTCTGCAACATATCGCAACACGCTTTGCTCCAGGACAGACGGCACGACTCAGGTGGATGAGAGCAGCACAAGTACTCCAGGATGTCTTTGTCTCATCTCTATGCAGAATTAGGCGAAGTGTTTTCATTTTTGACAGCAAGGCCAGTTATAACCATGGTTACGAGGCTGCTGTGTGGGTGTAAGTGGGTGGCGTGGATGCGCTGTGGTGGAGACGTGATAATGGTGAAGGACGCAGAAGAAGCCAGAGTGGAGAAAAATACTCCGAAACTTGTGTTGCATGTAGGAGGGCGAACAATGACTCCATATCCAGAATGATTCCACTGCAAGGTCTTTCTGCTGGCATAATCAGACCAGTAGTTCATATTTTTACTTGCCAATGCCATGCTAACATTTATATTGGCCACACGACACACACAAAAAAACATTTCAGTATTTTTAGTAACATTTTCCTATTTAATTATGCTTTATTTTTACTTTTTCAACTTAGTCAGTGTGTAATGTTGCTGTTTGAGGATAAAAAAAGATTTACAAGGTTACAAAGCTCAAAGTCCACTCATTTAACAGAATCCACTTTCCAAGAACTACAATTCTTGACTGGCTATCACCACACCAAGCTCAATTTAAGATTGAACATTGGTCTGGGGAGTCAGCTATGTATTTTCTACTGCATGAGAAGCGTGATAAACGAGCATAAATTAAATGACTCTGTACGCAATTGGATAGTCCTTCAACCAATCAGACCACAAGATGCGTGATAAACGAGCAAAAATTAAATGACGCTGTATGCAATTGGATAGTCCTTCAACCAATCAGACCACAAGTGGCGTGATCAACGGGCAACGACCCATCGCTTCTCTATCCGTCATCGTGTTAAACCCGCCAATAGCGCGCCAGGTGGATAAGCCAGTCTGTGATTGGTTCCCGCAAATGTGAAGCACAGAAGCAGGATAAATTAATGTACAGGTTTCCAGCCTGAGCTGCAGGGCGAAATCAAATCGCCGGCGGATCAGGCTGGTTTTACCCAGTCTAACCAATCAGATGACGACTTCGAAATTTCTGAAGTGTTTCCAGATAAGTGAGCCATGTGAATCAGACGTTCAGCCAGCGGTCCATGGGTGTGACGTATGAGGCTGAGACTAGACTACGCGAGACCAGGGCCAGACAGGGCAGAGAGGTGCTGTAATAATATAATAATGTAAATGATGTGAAAAATAATGTGCCCACATGAAAAAATACTATAGTATATTATAGTAAAATTACAATAAAATTACTCTAGTAAATACTATAGTACTATAGTAAAGATACTAAAGTAAATTGTAGTATATTTTAGTATATTATAGTATTTACTACACTTTGTTAATTTACTGTAGTATATTTACTATAGCACGGTTCAAAAACACTATAGTATTTACTAGAGTAATTTTACTATAATATACTATAGTATTTTTTCATGTGGGTGTAATCAAGCATGAAAGCAGAGTCTAGTCTTCGTAAAAGGGCATAAACATATCCCTTTAAAATTTACTATGTTTTATTTTATCAAAACATTGCTAGGTTTTTATGTTGCAGTAATATCAGGAAATTATCTTATTTATGATATAATAGAAAAATACAACATAACTAATTTCTAAAAAACAACGACAACTATATTATATAATGCATAACATAAATCAATGATTTATAATTTGCTAAATTCATTTACAAAATTAATAACATCAAGATTGTTCAATACATCACAAAAACTCAAATGGTAAAAGAGTAATGAAATCAGTGCTTCCTGACGGAGAAATAGAGCTGTTGCCTTCCCTTTTGCCAAATAGGTAGGAAAACTTCAACAACCATAATGCACTGGACATGTTGCCGTCCAAGGCCACTCCCACCAGTCTGCTATGGATAACCTTACCAGTTAAATACTGCTTTAGTAGGAAATACTTCTTAGTAAACTTAGGGTGTGTTCACACTTGTAGTTCGGTTCGTTTGGTCCGGACCAAAAAGCAAAAACAAAACATATAGTCCTGGTCCGCTTAGCGTTCACACTGGCATTTTTAACAGCGAACCTAAAGTTACCGAACCAAAGGCATAGGGATATGGTCACAACCTGATTGGTCGGCTTTTATGACGCATATTTTGCGACGGAGTTTGCTTACCGAACATTCAAAACAATGCTGTGTGCTGAATTAAACGCAATCATTTTATGCGTGTACATATGGTTTTATTTTTACCAGCTGAGAACTCACGAAGAGCTCATAAAATGTTCAAAACATTCAAAACAGCACCAAGATTTCCTCCGTTGTATGAAGAAACGAAGATCGGCTGCAAAGAGACGGCAGTTGATGAGGCCCTTTACCTCCTCGTTGCTCCACGTTTGCCCTCTACTCATTTTGGATACACCGATCTTTCCGCGTCGTCAAATCAGCTGACTTGTAGCGTCGCATCTTGTGACATCATGTCCTGTTTTTGGTTAGTTTACATGTCTTTGGTCCATGTTGCATACATATATCAATCGAACCGCACCAGAGTTTGTTTGGAAGCGGACCGAGACCCATCTTTTTTTTGCGGTCTCACCCCGCATTTCTCTGTCCAGGTAATACAGAGAACGAGTAAACTTTGTTCATTTACATAAACCACGACATTGTAATTATACAAAGCGGGTTGAAAATCAGCGAAGTTACACTTGAAGATTGTAAGGCAAAATAGTATAGTTATAGTTTTCCCTGAAATTCTAGATTTCTCACCTTAATTGTAACGGATTCTGTGATTTATAACTGAAATTCATCATCAAGAAGAGTGTCTAATAAAGTTAATTCATAACATTTTATTTTTTTTATTAATTGAAACTGCAGTCATATCTTTCTTTTTTTTTTTTTAAACATTACATACACATTCACACATGCATACAAGATCAATTAATAGAATGTAGAGACAACGCAGCACGCTACAACCACTTGTAATAAAGTAATAAATAATTCAATACTACTATGCTGTAAATTATTTAGTCTACCCTTTGATACACCATTACGTTTTCATAAAAGATTCTTTCTGAGAAAAGATGGCATAGAAAATGAAGAGTAAAAGCTGATCATGGTTTGAGATTCAAATACAGAAAAGCCTCTGAAAGAATCATAACTTTTACTTGAAAGAATCATAACTTTACTTCTTCTTTTTTCAAGTGTTTTTGAAGATGTGTGGATAACAGTATGATCAATCACAAGAAATAATTGGTCAACTTCATATGTCGTGCCTTGGAATGTGAATGTAAACACTAGGGAGCACCGGGATCAGCTGAGGTTAGACAGAAGCATAGCATTTTTCTCTGGGGAGGTGCACAAAACCAGAGATTGTGTTCAATATTTAACTTTATGCTCCATAAATCGTTCTTGTGGATACATCTGTGTCATCCTGTAAAGCAGCAATTTAAACTCAGACATAAGCACAATAAAGGAAGAGAATTCGGGTAGGGAATGTATGGGAATTATCAAGCTCTACTTGATGCACTAAAGAGCACTGTTGGGTGTATGAATGCTCTAAAGTAAAATGGAGAGCAGCAGATGGTGCCATGGTGTGTGTGTGGTGTGATTGTGTAACACTGTAACACTGTGTGGTTTCCTACTGATTATCTTGAAAAGACAATGCAGCATAGAGCTCATGGGAAACAATAGCGGCAGAGGTACTGCTGCTAATGGAGAGAGATGAAACAATATTGGCAGAACACAAAATTAGCATTTCCAAGTGTCAAATGCAAGTAAAACTGGCTTTGGCAAGTAAATAAGTCATTTGGACAGCAACCTTTTAAAAACATTAACATATTGCAAGTCAGACACTTTTTTTCTAATGTGAATGACATGAGCAATTCAAATGAAAACGTATTACTATTACATTTTCCACAAAAATATTAAAGGCACAATATGTAATAACATAGGCGTAGCTTGATGACACCTTGATTTCACGGAATCATGGGAGTTGTTGTCTTCATCTCTACAGCCGAAGGGTTAAAATTGCTTATTTCTCTGGATTTAAACATTCTTGGAAACATTTGGGATAATGTGTCAGTACACAAGTCAACAAAATATACAACATTGTTCTGGGTTTTGGATATTTTCATCCAAAAATCGTACATATTGTGCCTTTAAGCTGTTTCGAACATTGATAATAAATGTTACTTGAGCACCAAATCAGCCTATTAGAATATAACAATTTAAAGGAATAATTAATATTTTCAAATATATTAAAAAATAAAACAGTTATTTTATATTATAATAATATTTCACAATGTTATTACAGTTTTTACTGCATTTTTGATCAAATAAATGCAACATTGGTGATCAGCATAAGAGGCTCCTTTCAAAAACATTAAAAAATCTTAAAGACCCCAAACTTTTGAACGGTAATGTATATGTGGCTTCAGTGATACACACTGAATGTAGAATATTGGTTGCATTAAACCACCAAAACAAAAGAAATCACATCCGGTTGATGTTTCATTGATGTTAAGATCATATTTATGACTGGTAAATCTTACTTGCATTCTTACTCCTAATTCACATTATTAGTAAATGCATGAAAGAGATGATGCATAATGAAGTTCTTCTCAAGCAATAAGCAAAAACTTCGAAAATAATATTAACTGCACTCTTTGAGATAGGCTTGCCACGACAGATTTAAAGCAAAAACTTCTAGGAAAAAAACAGTTGTCACAGTATTTAACATTCCACTGAGCCTCTCTCTATAACACTGACTTCCACAGGATTGAATCACCGCTACACACACACACACACACACACATTCCAAAGCGAGCTCGCCACAGCCTGTCCTACTCTTCAGGAAGGAATGTAATTCTACTTTACCGTCTTTCTTACAAACATCACTTCTGTTAGCACTAGAGCACAGCTAATACTTATTATTTATGTAGAAATAATAACCATATACCACACAGAAAATGTATCCCTAAATAATTAATAGTCTCTTAATGCCAAATGGAGAGACTACGAGAGGGGAAAGTGTCTGAGCCCTCAAATGAGCTCGACGAGACAAGAGGCAATGACATGCACCACTGGCTCAGGCTGCGAGGATTGTCATTGGCTCGCCATCAAGAGGAGTAAAATCACAGGCCTGCCAAATGAAGGTAGGTCCAACAGAGGTGGTCATCATATCTGTCAATGGGGATGTGAAGCCAGCAAACAAATCAATACGCCATTACTTGTATCTATAGGGTGGTCAGTTTAAAATCCTCAATCACATACAGAGGTAAACTGGTGGATACTTTGGCTCAGTGAACGCTGTCACATTAATTTACAAATCCATCTAGGATCTTTTGGCCTCTACACATTGTAAACACATTGACAACTGTAAGCACTTTATCTCTCCAGTTCTGCTCTTATAATACTACATTTTTGAGCCTAATTTATGGCTGTACAACATACTACAGAGGACAGCCGTGTTGTGTTGGCTGCTCTGTCCAAATGTGATAAGGTATTCCCATTGATCTTAGTGGCAGGAGAAGCGGCACTTTTATGTGCACCTGTTGGATACCAAACAACACTAATAAATGGGTCAATCCAAGAACAGCTTGCATTTTGTGTTTCTCATTAAAAGACATAACAATAAATAACCGAAACCAACATTTACATTTTCTAAGCACAGCAAAAAACATATTCAATAACTCTATACTGGGGTCGAAAGAAGCCTCTAAAGCTTAAGGCTGCATTTATTTAAAAAAAAAAAAAAAAATAGTGAAAACAGAAATATTGTGGACTAAAACCATCAACCCTCATAGCTATATTCCAACATTTATTCCATTCTATTAAGTTAGTTTGAGATGGCACAATGCAATTTATTAACATGTAATAACTTAATACTGACTAATATTATTACATTTTATTACATTTGACTGCACTTCAACTTCAGCGATGATGACACCACAAAGCTGCTTTAGATGATTCAACTTTCATAATTGGCTAATTTCGGTTATTGAACTGAACTGAGCTTAATAATTACACTATTGTTTTCTGTAGAGCTGCTTTACAGCAGAATTTGAATGTCTCATAATTCATCAGGATGGTTATGTTCCTGATTATTACTGTGTAGCTGCTTCACAATCTGTAAAGCACTAGTGCCTTGACATTATCTGAGAGAATGTTTATAAAATCACTTTATTAAACTTTAAAAAGGCACCCATTTTGCAAAATGACCCATATTTGGTATTATGTAAGTCAATTAGTATTCACCTTTAGTTTACAATTCACTCGTGGGTTTTAATTTTGTTGACACTTACAAACACCAACACGCCCTCGAAAATATCCACACTAATAGCAATTTAATGCCTATTACAATCAGATTACGCAATGCCAAATCTATTATGTATCAAATCAATATTCTTAATGAGCCAAACAATCCATGAATGAAGCAACTCTGGTTTGGTGAAGTCTTCTAACAGCTTATTCGACATGAAATGACAAGCCCACTCACTCTGTGGCCCCGGTTCCGTTTACAGCGTTCCCATCTGGAATTGGGTTCAGCTGGATCGGCTCTGGCTTCCTCCTTTTTTGCATGATGAATCCTAATCGCTTGCTTCTCGGGAGTAAAAAGAAAAAAATCAAACAGGAGCAATCTGATCCGCAGACTACACCAACTCACTCGCCGACACAGCAATGATGCATAAGCTATGAATAGCCTATCACACCCTACCAATCGCTGTTTGCTTTACAGTGAATATATAAATAAAGACAGAATGCTGTCAACCTCGCATGGTCCTCTGTCAGGCAGGGTGGAGGTTGTTTCGAAGAATAGATAATTCACGGAGAAACTGAGTATTTCTGGAGGTGTAGGCTACGACAGTAGAGGATGGGTACAGAGATTGTCTCTTGTCTCTACGTCATGAAAATATTTACATCTGTCTTCCGGACAGCGTGACCGCGTGTGGACAATGACCCCATCTGCTGGTGGAAATGCGTTATTACTCCGCATCGTTTTCATTAGGCCTGCCTGTTCATTAAAACAAAACAAAAAATAACTATCTATCATCAGCTTCCAGACTTTTTATGCGTTTATGTTTCAGAATATAGATTTCTTTTTCACATCCACTCTCCAAATATAAAGCTTGATTATAAAGTTTGATCACATTTTTTTTGCTTGTCTTTTCTAATTATTGTTTATTCAGATTTATGATAATTCTTCTCAGTGGAGCGTGGACCCCCTGCAGTGCTTTTCCTGGTTGAAAACCCAATAGATGATACAGGCCTATACAAAAGTGTTATTAAATATATTGCCATTCAGGTCTCATGCAATTGGAAAGTAACTGTCTATTAAGTTTGAATTGACTTCAAAATGAAAACAAAGTCCCTGCTGCAAAACAAACAGCTCAAGTCCATATAACTTCCATAAAAGTGTTATTTTAATAGAAAAACAGCAGTCTGTGCCTGTGGCAAAGCACATTGTGCTTGTACATAATATGTGAATGTATATAATATAATAATCACATACCAACTCAATACATTCAGCATTATATTTTGGTTGATGGTCTTACATCATTAACTCTTTGAAAATAATGGTTGGCTTTTGCGGCTATTATATATTTAGGGATTCATTCAACTCTCTATAAAAAAAACACACAATTTAAGTCGTTTAAAATTATACAGAGAAATTATATTGGTTTAGAAAAGTCTGATGTATGTCTATATTATGTCTCACAGTGTGTAATCATTATTATTAAGCAAGATGGACATGTCATCAGTTTTTCTCGAAATTATGTCACCAATACTATCCCGAAAGAGTGAAAAAACAAAGATCAAAGATCTATTACTAAATGGACGAATACTTTTTCAAATCACATTTCACGGGAAGGGCAACCAGCCCCATTTGGAGATTAAACATAAATGTATACAAATCTTCTCTACACTCCCCAAGGCCTTAAATCTGTCTGCAGCTTAGTAAACAAATGCATCTCCTTTGCTCCTTCCAAGTTGTTTCTTTCTCAGCATTTATCTCCATGCCGGAACCAATCCAGATTCGGCCTAATTACTTACCTTCCTCTCATCTACTGCACATTTTAGAGCTTTTGTTGTTGATATTATTCCTATCCTATATAGATTATTCCCATTTGTACTCTGATGGAAAATGTCAAAACTATTCTAAGGTTATTTGTGCATTACCAGGCCTACTAAGCAGGATAAGAAAATAGCCATCATTTCTGAATAAGCATGTAGCTGCATCTGTCTTGACTCTCAACAATTGTATAGCAACATCGTAAACACTAATCTATAGTCTTTTATAAATAGGCTTAGCATAATTTATCAGCAGTTTGCTCAATTCGGTGCAACAGGCAGATGTGCTCTGTCAGCTATTCTGATAGGCTCCCCCCTGCGATTTCATAAAAAGCAGATCTGGATAATTACTGAATTTGCATTTTGGTATGCAAGAAATATTGTCCTCTTAGGAACATCAGATATTATTCAAATTGAAGAGTTGTCAAATTATAGATGCATGAAAAAGAGTAAGCAAAAACAGAAAATTATATATATTACCTGAAATTGATCCACTGTTATGAATGGTCTTGTCTTTTAATTTATTATTTTCTTGTAACTCAGAAGGTCATTTTTATTCAGTACATGATATGGAATCTGTAAAGGGCTTTACTTGCGCAAATAATCTAAGATTTTTTGTTGTCTGCATTGTCTTGTCTTGTGGAGCTATACGGTAACAGCACAAAGTTATTATGAAAGATCTGTTTAAGGATTGGCCCAGGTTAGACTCTGCTCCTAAATGGAGGCATTAATTTACTCAGACAGATGGGTAAAGAGACTGCTTATTCACACCAAGTGCAAATAGCCACTGTCTATTTATTATCAATAAACATTGAAAAATCTAGTATGAGGTATAAGGGTGAAAAGTAGTAGTAGTAGGCTAGATTTACTTCATCATTGTATGATTTTATATGACATTCAAATATGATAATTCCTGTTCTTAAGGAATATTGCAGTATTTACTATAATTTATTTATCTGTATCTTTTTTTTTAATTCATGTGCTCTCCTAGTTAATGCGGACGTGTCACGGGTTTACTGGCACATCACAAGCCCTACCTAAAAAAAATTCTTGTTCGAGAAGCACTCCACTATCACAATAGTGAAGAAAAGATATGACAACTTACGTCGACTTTAAGATTGATACGGAAGATATTGTGTGTAAATAACATCCACTGAAAAAGGATTAAGTGAAATGGATGAAAATAGACTACATTATGACTCATTGTTGTTTTTCTGCATTCAAAGTCCTTTAAAAGTCAATGTGTGACACACTAGTTGGCAACCCATATTTATTTCCGGAATTTGTAGTCTATCTGATAGGATCTGTAGCATGGGGAATTGATTGGTTTGAAAAAGTGGTTCCCAGTGAATCACAAAAGCATAATAGCATAGCTTACTTAGACGGACATACCTATACTCTTTCCACATAGGCCTACCGTTGTTTTGCCTATGGGAAGTATGCATATTATTATTTTACACCATCTGGTTATTTGAAGAGCGCTTTTTCTTTTTTGGAATTTTCAGTGGGAACATGCTACTTAGGCTACAATATTTATTCCACAAAATGGCAAAGAATAGTCCATTAGGCTACGGCAGGGTTTTTCAAACTGGGGTCCAGGGACCCCCGAGGGGTCCTCCAGAAGGTTCTAAGGGGTCCCCAGAAAATGTCAGAGAATAAAAAATATTCATTTCTAAATGTTTCTCTCCTTTATTGTCATATACTTTCCAGAATTGTATATGTTTGCTTTGTATCTTTGTGTTTTTCTCACTATAGTCCCCTTTATCTGGATCGCCAGGGTTGTAAGGCAGTTTTCTTAACGCAGGAGCCTACGTTAGATGCTTGCATCCATTTATTGTGAAAGTTGCAAATGATTTTCAATTGAAAATGTTCTTTGGAACATTAAGTTTGGAAACTCAAATGTTGATAAAATATCCCGAAGGCATACTGTTCGAATAATTCCTCACCGGACAAGGAATATGTAAATATTCAGATTCAATGTGGACTCTATTTTTGAAATATTCACTGTATTTACTAAAATTGTGGTTTTGCCAGTAAAAGTTCGCCGAGAACTGTTTTTCACCATATAAACGTGTGTGTGTGTTGTTTACAAGTGCTTGCAGTTTCAGCACCATGATCTCTGACGTCACGTGAGTTTAAAATGAGGCCGCGCGAGAGGCAGAAACATTCGGCAACTGTGTCGGTTACAGAGGATGAACCGCAGCGCAACGCTCTGACAACACTGGGCAAATAACGAGAACATTTCGTCGAATGTAATAAAATACAGTCCAGGACTCTTCTTCATAGTGTCTGCTATAAATTACCTTCGAGAAAGTGGAGAGTTTGATTACGAAGACTATGGACGAACAGCAAGAAGCGATTTCAGATCAGGGAAAGTAAAACGGACCAGGAGAAGGTAGGCTATATTTTTGTTGCATTTCGCTTTTAAAGCCCCTTTAGCCTGTAGTTGTATGCTACACTGTAATATGGAATAAAATAATCACATAGGTAAAATTGATGCTGTGTTGCTGAATCATAAGCTGTTAAGAATGTAACGTTAGGTGTTTATGAATATATTGCTGAATTTACATTGAAATAGGCTAGTTTCTCAATGTCTTATTGACACATTTTAGCTTTAAACGAGTTTATAAAGCTATCCTTTAAACGTTATGATTCAAGCATAGCCTAATTTAAGATGATTTAACTGGTCAATGAAGGTACATATAGCATATAGGTTTTATTAATGATCTCTTACTCTTTAATAGGCTACCCAGTACTTATACGACATTTGTTTTCATTCTGTAAGCTCGCCAATGGAATGAAATAAAATGTTTAATAGCAGAAAATCTATTTTTATATTTTTTAACTGACCAGTATTCTTTATCATATGTCATTTTTGCTCATTTTAGGTGACGAGCTCGATTATGTGAGCTGTCAGTTTTGGTCAACCGACATCGCTGCAGTCTATATTTATTCATAAGCGTGATAGATTTTCTCCTATAGCCAAACTGTACAATAGCCTACAGTCCTTCAGCCAGTGTCTTCATTCAATTCAGCCTTTAATTATTTTAGCTGGGGAATGGTTATAAAATACAACTAAATGCGTTGTCGTTTATGTCAATAAAATAAAATATTCCGACTTAATCTATCCTTATTTCATACTGAATCTTTTGCTAAATGCACTAAATGCAATACTATATAATATCACGTTGTCAAAACAGTCGTAATATGTTGATGTCTATGAAACCTAGTCAAGACCACTGTCATTTACAAGGGTTGTAACTGTAACGATCTCATTGTAAAACACTTACTGGGATTCATAAAACGAGTTTATGTATGCTAATGAAGACTGACAAATGCGTCAAGCATTCATAATATATGCGAGTTACTGTTGTTTTCTATCTAAGGCACAAAGCATTTGAGACGAGACGACGCACCGGTCGCCCGGGATCGTCTTCTTCCCATTTATTACTTTTGGTTGAAAGTTTTGGGGACACTAGATGGCTCTGTTGAGCAATTTGACAGCCTTATTGAGATGTTCAGCGCCCCTGTGCGTAACCAAACAGATGCAGTCCTGTAAATATAGAAATATAGCAGGTTTGGATGATATAATAGTCTTTTTTCCCCCAGCAGCAATATTTCTTCATATAGACAAGTTCTATATAAAATATAATTGGTTGGCACTTCAGTGTTCATTGCCATACATAAGATTGTTTACATTGCTGTGTGCTATTTTGTTGGACATCATTTGTATTTGATTTGACAGTGTGTATCATTTTTGAAATGTGTGGACACTTTCCAGGTTGTTAGGCAGTTGCTTTCTGGCTGTTAAACCAAGAGAAATGTCTTGTAACATCAGCACTATTGACTTTTCTCCTTCCAAACTAATGTCATATGACTGAGCGATACCCTTTATGATGCAAGATAAGCTGCATATTCCGATAATTGACACAAAAGTCAGAGGTTAGATTTTTGCTCTTGTGTTCAGAGTGTGTGTGACCTGCATCAAGCTCAGAATGTGGTGAAACATTATGGATTTTGTTGCATGCACACTTGCACAGCAAATGTTCATAGTTTTGCCTGACTCAGATTTTCTAGGTTTGTTCCTCAGTCTAGCAAATCTAAGGCTTTGTTCGCCTGCTTGTTGGTTAGTCTGCTTGCCTAGACTGCATTACAGCCATCTGTCAAAAAGTCATAAATGTACTTTGCCAATACAGTAATGCAGCTTTTGTTTTCAGTCGTGAGCTTTTAGCCTAATTAAACAGCAGTCTTGTTGAGAAGATATTCATTAGCTGGCTGCTATTTATTCTGCCCAATTATTTCTTCAAGACAAACTAAAAACGGCATTGTTGTGTTTAGTTCCAACCCCACAAATTTTTGGCATATTGTAAAAATTGCACTGAAAATTTGAATGCAGCTCAGTCAAGTTATTTCCTGCACTGTTTGCCAGTATGTTTAAAAGGTGCGAATGTGCAAAACTGTTTAACCATGAGATTCAGATTTCATTTCACCGAATATGTCAACACAGACACTACAATTGACCAGAGAATCATTAATAATGCAACAGCAACAATATCTAAATAAATGATGCAATCGATTTGCGAGATTTGTGATTTTGTGCAGATATGAAAATAATGAGAATGTTTGATGATGTTGACAGCTTGTACCACTTATCTCGAGTTCAATATGACCTTGATGTGTTGTGTTCTGAGTCCTGGGACGTTGTTGTCAAGCCTAACCCTCTGTGTGACTGAGCAAGCATGTGTGTAAGCGAGAGAGGAAGCTCAACAATGAGAGACTGAGCGCTGCTTTGTGCAGCACCACTGGCCTGTGAGCTCTGATTCGTCCTGACAGCACTTAATGACAGGGAAGCAGGGGCATTTTTGGTTTAATTTTCTGAGCTGTTTTGCAAAGTGAAGCTTGAGCCAAGGGCAACAAAATCTTTTGGCTCTTTTCAATGCTATGCCATCGCCTGTAGAGTTTCCAGTTTACAGTCTAGTAAACCTTTTCAGCTGGAAATCCTGATGTTTTCTTCAATCAATAGTCTTAATTAGTGCTGATTAATGAAGGAACACTGGCTGTGCATTCCTAATAGTTGTCTGAATTCCCAAGGACGAAGCACTTTCTGCTTTTCCTGGCATTTTAAGTTTTGAATCAAATTTAAATTTATGACATGCTTTTGTACATTTCAGACAGATTTAGGCCTGAAGATTTTAAATAACCGATGAGATTCGTTTTAATTGGATAGGTATTGGATCTGGTGAACTGAGGAATAGGAGTAGTTTTCAAATTAAGATTTCATTAGTATTCTGTGGCTATACACTGACTCGGATCAATGCAGAAAATGAGCTGCGTCCTTTTGTTTTAGTATTCAGATTCGAAAGGATTATTTATTTTTATTTAGTCTGGTTAAATGTGATCGCAACAACATAAATTTAACATTAGTATCACAAGCTGTTCGCTTATTTTCATCTTTTATATCGGTTTCAGCCTGTGCATGGAACTTATTAGAGGATTTAGATGTTAATATATGCTGTGAAATTTGTGGCAAAGCCATTTTGAGTGGTGTGTTTTACCAAAATGATTTGTGTGTGCGCGAAGGTAATCTTCCGTCAGTGTTTAGCAAATTGCTTTAGAAACTGGATGAAATGGCCTTGTTTTGTTGTGACCTTCATCTGAGTCTTTGCTTAGTCTCCATTAGTCTCCAGTGTAAGTTTGCTCATTTTCATGTAATTTTTGTATCTTAATTTTTATGACTGCACAAACAGGGATAGAGAATGGAAGAGATGAAGAGAGCTGTTGGATTGTAGATACTATACAATATATATTATACAAGTGTACTGATTGTGGAAAAGTTGATTGTTATATGATTGTACGTGATGTCGTCATATGATATATAAAATAGTTTTTAGTGTTCTGCTCTTCAGATTCACCCCTTTGTGCCCTATCATTGCCAATGGGCTCATTTTACAAGAACGAATGACCTAGCTACAAATAGGCATGTGCCGGTATCAAATTTTCATGTTGCGATTAATTGCTGAGGCTTTTATCACGATTTACGGTATTATCACAATATTGAAATAAGTTGCAAAAAAAGTGTTGTCATAACTTTCTTATAACAAAAAGAACCAAACATTTAAATACAATAAAGCAATACACAAAAATTTATAAAGTAAACAAATATTTAAAACTGATTAAAGTGCAAAAGAATTATAAAGAACAATAGGTAACACTTTACAATAAGGTCTGACTAGTTAATGCATTAACATTAACAAATAGCTACATTTTTACAGAAGTTATTCTTCTTTGATAACATTAGTTATAAAAAGCAACTGTTAGTTAATGTTAGCTCAGGTTCATTAAATAATACAGTTACAACTTTTGATTTTAAAGGAACTGTATGTAAGAAATGTATTTCAATTAATCATAAAATCGCCCTGATATGTCACTAGACATTAAAGAGCACCTATCATGGCATTTAAAATGTTCCAAATATTGTTTTAGAAGTCCCCAACAACAGTTTTGCATGCATACAATGACAAAAAAGACTTTAGTTTTCTTATAATATGCATTTATTTTTACCTGTTTTGACAGCGATTCTCAAATGATTCCTTTAGTGATTCACTTTTCAAAACCCCGCCTTTACGTGACGCTAATCTGCGGTGATTGGTCCGATGGACCCAGTCAGTTGTGATTGGTATAGTCTGTGCAGATATTTTCGGAAACGGAACGCCCATCAAAGTCTTATAGTGACAGTAATTTGTTAATATGTGTCAGGAGTTATGAATATGAAAACCGCGTCTGTACCGTTTGATTGTAATATGAGCCTCAGCTGATCTCATTCATAAAAAAACTCCTCTATTCTCCTCACGAAGACTCGCGACAAATCAACATCCCTCAGGGCTTTTAGTTCAAAAGTGTACTGATGAGGAGACATATTGATAGATTCTCATATGTCTGTGTCAAATTTCTAAACAGAGGAGTATTTTTAATTCAATACTTCCTCAAAATGCGCAGATAGCCTATTCATGAGCGATTGAGTCTCTTATGTGTTGTTTTCAATTCATACTGGCAGCCGGAGGGCGCTCTGTGCACATGTAGTCCATATATGGTACAGACAGACGAAGAAGATACCATGTGCCATAATAGAAGTCCATAATAAAAGCTTCCTGAGATCGCGAAACATACATTTGACGACTAATAAACACTCAATCGCGACGATGAATGGTTTATCTTCAAGCCACTTAGTCTTCAAATGCTCATCCTTGGGCAGATGAAAAAAGTTTGCTTTTGAGTCGCACCTCAGAACACAGCGTCTCGTCGCCATGATGTTTTCTAGTTTTCACTGGCGTCTTGGAGCGCAATAAGTGGGCGTATCGTATTCAAATAACTTGACAAGTTGACGTCATCTAGTCAGAGAAAAAGCTTCGGTCTTCTAACGATTCTTAAAAATGACTCAGAGTCGACTCTTACTTTTGAAAGAAAATAACTATAAATACGGTGTACTGTCATATTTCAAAACTATGCAGGATGTTTTTGTTCACTTAGATCTATGTTACACACTACATGAAAGGTAAATTTCAAAATTCTATGATAGGTGCTCTTTAAGAAATCATGTTAATTTCAAATATATCACTGACAACAGTAGTCCGGCCAGGATATTGTCATTTGAAAGTGAAGTTGCAGCCCTCAACTGATGTTGATGTTGACATGTTGTGTTTTGGCCTGAAGTGCCACCCTCCACCTATCTACCAATCACGAAGTCAGTAGTGTTTCGGCATCGGGGTTGCCAGCTCTAGTTACCACAGCTGCAGCTACAAACTTTTTGGATAAAAAATCAAAAACTTTACGAAACCGAAAAGACCTCGTTATGAATCAGAAAAACGTTGTGACAATGAAAAAAAAAACTTGCTGTGTAGGACTTGTCACTTGCCATTGGAAGCTGCTTGTAGTAGCCTACGTTCCTGCTGGATCCTGCAGCCTATCTGGCAACCTCGAGTCAGGGGGAGGGGGAGAGGGGATACACCGCTCTACAGTCATTTGAAAGTGATTGCAGTACCAGTTTTGGCCACAATCTTACATACATTTCCTTTAATAATGTGTTATTAAATGCAGAAATTTACATTTAACTAAGATTAATAAATGCTTTAGAAGCATTTTTCACTGTCAGTTTGTTAATGAATTAAAGGGATAGTTCACCCAAAAATGAAAATTAGCCCATAATTTACTCACCCTCAAGTCATAGGTGTATATGACATTCTTCTTTCAGACGAATAAAATCGGAGTTATATTACAAAAGTCCAGGCTAATCTAAGCATTAGAATTTGATTCATAGTTGCTCTGTTTTTGAAGTCCATAAAAAGTGCATCTGTCCGTCAAATAACATGCTCAACGGGAAGCGAATCGATGTGTTTGTGTGTGTGTTAGAAAAATATTAATATTTAAAACGTTATCAAGTAGAGTTCCAGCCGATTGCCTTCCGTGGAAAAGTGTTGAATGTTGAAAGTGAAACTCAAGATGCGTACGTGGCGTTATGACGAGCATACCTGGGGCACGTTCAAAGCTCAAACCGGTGCGCAACGTTTTGCTACGGTTTGCTACGGTTTCCGGTTGAACGTCATGTTTCCTGGAAACGGTGTGCAACAGGTTTGAGATGCGTTTTATCTCGTTTGGTGGGTGTGTCAAAAATGTCAGCCCAATCAGCAGCAACATGTATATAAAACACGCGGTATTAAAGAGACAGCTCACACAATGGGTCCAAGTAAAGTTGTTTACAAATGTGTCCGCTGCAGCTCAGTATGTGTACGCAACAATTGAAGATATTAGAAGACATGATTGTAGTAAAAAAAATATTATTCAGTATATATATCAACATGATGATGTATTTATTTATATTTTTAGCTTCATTGCACGGCAAATTTCATATGTGGTAATTAAGTGCTTTACATAAAAATGAGAAAGAAAATACAAGCTATTAAAAAAGTAAGAGCTAGAAATAAAATAAAATAAAATTAGAATTGATTACCAGGAGATAAAAAAAGGTTCATTAAATGGGATTGGGATATTGTCTTGAATTGTCTTGTATTGTCACAAGAGCAGTGATTGCATGTATTTTGCAGTATTAAACACGTATTTCGATTTCATCAGGCTCCGAAAATTCCTCAAAAAGAACACAAAGAATGGCCTTCTCAGCTGCCATAGTTGCAACTCTTGCGTCATCAGAACAGGGTGTTCAATGCAGCACCGTTTCCGTTTAAAAAACGTTTTGCAACGTTTTGTTGGGGCTGAACGCAGCCCTGGTCTTTTGATCGGCAGAGTACCTTTCAATTAGGGCTGCAACAACTAATCGATCAAATCGATAATATTCGATAATTAAAAAAGTTGGCAACGAATTTCATTATCGATTCGTTGTGTCACGCGACTATTATACCCCTCAATAAGACGCGGAGATGTTTGAGTATAAAAATAATTTTTCTTTATTAAAAACACACAAAAAAAGATTTATAGATTTATTGTAGCAACCTGTGCACTTTCTGAAGATTTTTTGCACTGTGAATTTGCACTGTCAGTTCTATTTTTGAATAAAGGATTGGAAATTAATGGGGGTTTTTTTAAATCCGATTAATCGAAAAAATTATGAACAGATTACTCGATTATTAAAATAAGCGTTAGTTGCAGCCCTACTTTCAACAATGTTTTCATAAATTGAACAGGGAAGGCGGTCGGCCGAAAGTTTACTTTATAACGTTTTAAATATGGATATTTTTCTTACACAAACGCATCTATTCGCTTCAGAAGGCCTTTATTAACACCCCAGAGCTGCGTGGAGCATGTTATTTGATGGGCAGATGCATTTTTTATGGACTTCAAAAACAGAGCAACTATGGATCAAATTCTAATGCTTGGATTAGCCTGGACTTTTGTAATATACCTCAGATTTTATTCGTCTGAAAGAAGAATGTCATATACACCTAGGATGACTTGAGGGTGAGTACATTATGGGCTGATTTTCATTTTTGGGTGAACTAACCCTTTAACTAATGTTAAATAATGTAGCCTTATAAAGTGTGCGACTGAACAACAAAGAATCAGAACATATTCGAACAATATCTAGGGCATGTCATTTATTTAGTCCAAGTTAAAATATAAAATGTTTAAGTTTGAAAATGAATAGCCTTAAGTCTGTAAGTATTTAGTATTTGGTGATGTGATGAGCACTGTAGCGAATACAAAAATCTTAATGGCTGTGTTTAGTAACGCAAGTGTTTTGTTTACAAGGATTACTGGGGAAATGGCTGAATTTCTGCTGTTCCATCAGCACGGCTGTCAGAGAGTGAATGTGCATCTCCTTCACTTGTTCCGCCATGTGCTGCTCATGCACGTTGGGTTTGTTTACATCAGTGCACGTTCCTCTTTGACGTGTTGTTTATTTTAAACGGTTGATGGGGAAAGTATTCTTAAAATGCATTCTAAAAATTTGAATAATTCGTAATAAATAATTATTCACGGTATTTTGAAGTGCCCACGATAACAATATCGTGCATGTTCATTATTGTGATATATCGTATTACCGTATACCAGCACATGTCTAGCTACAAAGAACTTTCCCTCAAGAAAATGTTTTACCTTGTTCAAAACAAATGCGTAGCTTGATGACGCCTTGATTTCACTGAATCATGGGAGTTGTTGTCTTCAACTCTACAGCCGGTGGAAAAAAATCAGACGGAACTCTGTCTGAAATCATATTTGTGAATGAGTATATTAATTAAAGTAGGGGTGCACCGATCCGATATTAGGATCGGATATCGGCCGCGATACTGACAAAATAGCTGGATCGGGGATCGGAAAAATGAACAGATCCACAAGCCGATCCAGGTGTTTTTTTTCCGTCGCAGCAGAACCTACGTCATTCGTCAGCTTCACGTGTGTGTCGCATGCTAGAAGCAACATGGAGCGAGCCAGAGAGTCGGCTGTGTGGAGGAGATATTTCACGCTTGCCACGCCAACTAGTTCGTCGGCTGTTTGCAATGTCTGCAGAGTAACTTAAATGTTTCGAGGGGAGGTGGTATTACTGCAAAGTCAGGGTCTTTCCTGCATTGAACATTTTTTGATGGCCGCCAAAGCCTAATTTGACGAGTTATTGTATGTGGAACAGATGCTGCACTTGTGACTGAGTGACAGAGAGACCGACCAGAGAGCTCCTCCCCCGCGCGCGCTCTCTGGTCTTCAAAATAATCAGCGTTAGCTCTCTCATATTTCACATATTAATCCAATTCCAAATCTAAAGGTCGGAAGACCGAAACCATGTTGCACGTGACACATTCGGACAATTGTGTCTTTGAATTGCCGCTGGGTGTGCATTGCGCTCAAAAAATGTTGACTCTTCTCTGACCAGCTGACATAAAGCATACTTTCAATAAACGGGAGACAAATCATATTCAGTTATGAAGTGTTTTCTGTGTGTTGACATCTTTCGCGATGTTCTAACAGACGGGATTCGCACACAACGCGTCTGCTAATGTCCGATTCGCGACCTAATGACTCCTTTGAACCGAGTCATTTTAACGACTGGTTAGATTAGAACAACTGATCTGTCCAACACTGAACTCATGAATCAGTTTATTAATTTACTCAGAACGCATCTGAAATGAGAACACAAGTGTGCTTACCCAATTAAGCAAGAGTGGGTAGTAAGAATTATTTTTAATTATCAACAGTATTTCAGCTTATTTCTGTTGACAATGTGTAGTAAAATAAATAGGCCTAGCCTACAATCATTTAGACTGGAGTGAGGTGAAACCAGAACAAAGTTGTTATTAGCTAGCTGATCATTTTTTATTAAATTGCATATGGCAGAAAATTAAGACTATTTGTTAATTTGTAATGCTACTTTTGAATATTGATATGATTATATACCAAAACAATTATCTGTAGTGTAAAAAATGTTTGGTAACTGTCAGATTACTATTGTATGTTTGACCAATACACTGTTTTTTGTTTCCACTGCTACATTTTATTTATTTAAAGAAGTTTGATTACATTCTATTTTAGATTTGAATGCACAATTGTTTTTTAAATAAATAAGAATTCAACACTTTACATACATCTGTTATTTTGTCTTAGTTATTTTTAGTTAGTAAAGTCTGGTGCCTTAGTCTCTTCAAGGAAGGTATAAGGTGGAAGATATACAGTTTATTATTAATTCAACAATAGTATCGGATCGGTATCGGGTATCGACAGATACACAAAGCCCAGGCATCGGTATCGGTATCGGGACTGAAAAAGTCGGATCGGTGCACCCCTAAATTAAAGGTCCCATGGCATGACATTTTCATTTTATGAGGTTTTTCAACATTAATATGAGTTCCCCTAGACTGAATATTGTCCCCAAGTGGCTAGAAATTCGGATTGGTGTAAACCGAGTTCTGGCTGTCTTTATCTGCCTTTGAGAAAATGACAAGATCAATGTCAAGATCAGCCCAGACGAGCTGATCTTGAATTGTTCTGTTATGACCTCATAAAAGGAACGGTTACCTCCCTTTCCTCCGCCCAGAGAATTTGGCATGCCCATGTAAGCGCTATATTTGTCCTAGAGAGATCATGGCTTGTGAACGAGTGAATGCTGGCAGTTTCTCAGTGTTTGGATGTACAAATGAAACCAGAAGTCTTTTTTCAGTTCCTTCTGATCTGTGATCAGTGATTTCTGATGTGTAGCTAATTATTCAAGTTCACACAGAACTGTATTATTCGTGCACACGCTGCGGCTTCTCTCTCTCCCGACAGAATGGTGTTTTCTATCTTGTGAGTCAGTGTTTTTGTACGTCCTCGTCGCGTCTATCTGTTCTAAAATGTGCATACAGTCGTGAGTTTCTGCTCAACATCGGCAGAGTCACATCTTCAGAGATAAATCTCACGCACGCCGAGGCTTTTCATGCACTGACGCTTTTCATATGATAGGAAAATATCTAAAAATAATGCTATAATCAACACTTACTCGTAACTCATTCATCTCGACAGCTGTAATGGTACATATGTGTTACAAAGTTGGTAGAATAATGATGAAGACGGACTCGGCATGACTGGGACTCGTGTTTATTCATAACTCTCAGATAGAAACAAAATAAACTTGCGCTGACAGCGCTCTCATAACTCAGTAGTTACTATAAATAACTTTGTTAGCAATCGCTCCGTCTCTGGTCCGTGATATCCGGTTTGCGAACAAATCATTCTTTTGAACCGGTTCTTTTAGTGAACCGGTCGAACCAGGTCACCAAATCGGACTGAATCGTTCTAAACGGTTCGCGTCTCGAGTCAGCGCTGATCCATAATTTACTGAAGTTACTAACTTTCTGACATGAGTGACAGTCCCTCCGACTAGAAATAAACTAATAACCTGAAGTATATGCTAGTAACTACAACAGTTCACTGAACTGAGATGTGCTGAGAACTGATGAGAAGTGAACTCCGGTCCATCTGTCTCTCTGGCAGCAGGCTCGTGCCTGCTCGTAGACCTCGTTAAACCACGCCCCCTCCGCTACAAGATCTGATTTTCAATTGCAATTTCAAATGCAAAGATGTCAGCCAATCACAACAGTGGGCGTTTTTACTGAAGTCTCGCAGCAGACAGGCCCCTTGAAACAGGGCATTTAGCCACAGGGCAAACATCAGTATAGAAAAAATGCCTTTTATTAAAAAAATTATGACATTTTATGATGTAAAAATCATACTAACAATATAAGTACACCTCAGGAAACATTATAAAATAATAGAAATGGGACCTTTAAACGTAAATATTTATTAACGTTACTGTTGAAAGAAGCTGGGTGAGGCTCAAAGACGTTGGAGCGGAACGAGGCGGCTGGAGCGATTGCTAATGACTTTTATTATGCCACAGACAAACATTTCCGCTCCTTCTGGTCATCGCTGTTTTATCATATTAGATACATTTGAGTGTGTTAAAAGTAATGGTATAATGCTACTCTGTGCGTAGGGCTGTGCAATTAATTTAATTTATTGAATTTTCGATTTCGGCTCCCAACGATCACCAAAATAGTACAATCGAGAAAAAACGATTATTTTGCCATGTTCAGTTTTGCAAGAACACTCTTATTTTGTCTTGCGTTCTGAATGAAACGCTCACGCGCACATCCGCCCCTCCCGAAGCCACAAGCTCTCTCAGGTCGTTCTTCGTGTGCATATCATCTGCTGAAATTTAAAAACTCTGCGCGAGTAAAGATGGCAGAAGGAGGGCAGTTACAGCAGCGTTTGGTGAGCAAAAAAGGCAAAACCAACTCCGTTGTCTGGGAACAGTTTGGCTTCGAGGAATCAGACGACGAGCAGAAACATGCGACGTGCAAGATTTGCTACATGGTAGTGGCTGCAACGCAAGGGAACACCACGAATTTGTTTAACCACTTGAAAATTAAACACAGAGTGACCTATGACAATCTATTAAAGAAACAAAAACTGACGAGAGCAGGGGTGCCGTGTAAACGTCCTTTTTTTCCTTCATATTTTTCAAATAATTCTCTCTTTGTAAACTTTGTTCAATGCATGCGAGTGCTGCCGTATGTTTGAATGTGACCAGTCATGTTCTCCGTCATCACCCGGGTGTAGAGCCAGAAGACGCGAATGAGAAGTAGCGCGCGCTGTGAGAAAAATGTGTTTCTGTGTACTCATCCGAGAGCGGGCACACGTCTCACAGCGCGCAAATATTGAGTTATCTTTCAAGTCTCGCTCTTGAACGGACAAACTCACACAAAAAGTATGTCAACATGTCCATCTTGATGAGTATCCTAGCAGACATGGTCTGTATATGCCTTGAGTAAACTTTATACAGTCGAGAAAGACGACGCATATCCGAGCATTAGGTCTTAAAGGGGCAGTAGCCTTAACTGCTGTCTGTTTAATGTCAAACAACAAAAGACAAGAACATCACTCACTGCTCTTGATTGAATAGCTTTTGTAAGTTTAATAGGATTAATCTTTAATTTATACAGTCAAATATGCAATGTTATTTTACATTTGATACATTTCTGTACCTGAAAACTAATGTTAGACGTACCTGAAAATCCTGAAAAGCATATCTAGCCGAACCATATTGTTGATCTTATTTATTTGTGGTTATCATTTTTACTTGAATACTTTTATACTTTGATTTGAATATGTTATGTTATGTCACGGTAAATCAAGAAAACAAGATTTAAACAATAAGACTAACTGTGTTGAGCTATATAACAATTATTCGTTTTCTGTTGTTGAATGAATCCAAACAGTTGCTCACCTGTCTAATAAAACACATAATATATTAAAATCGAGGGTAACACGAGTATGATGTCATTTATAGGCGACACACAGACACAGACGGTTCGTGTCTTGGTTAAAAATTGTTTATTTCTCTGGATTTAAACATTCTTGGGAACATTTGTGATAATGTAGGTACTTGGGATGTCACAAGTACCGGTTCTTTGTTACGCATGCGTGACACTCGCTGTCTTTTTAGCCTCTGCCGTGTCACTATATGAGGACATGAACACATAAATTCATGAGCATTTACCGTTTCATTTGAGAAAACAGACACTCAAAGGTCTTCACGGCAACCCATCAAAATAAAAGTTTGGTTTAACTTGAAGAAATTGACAGAAATATATTAGGCTACTGTTGTACAGTAGATTTAGCTACGTGTCTATGTAATACTACTACTACTAATAATAATAATAATTATGCCTAGATGGTTGCTTATTTTTCACTTGATCTTTTTCATAAATAATGTTTACTTTTAAACAGAATGTAGCCTTTCAAATGTTTATGTATTATTTACTTATAATGATTATCATCATAAATAATAAACTCATTAAATTAAATTTAATTATTTAATAGTTAAATAAAATAAAAAAAAACAGTTTGCTGTGGTAACGAAATTGGTACAGAGAACCTTAAAATTTTTATGGTATATATAGGTACCGACTACTGGAATTTTGGTATCGTGACATCCCTAGTAATAGGTACACAAGTCAACAAAATACATAACATTGTTCCAGTGGTTTTGGGATATTTTAAACCAAAAATCTTACATATTGTGCCTTTAAATAGAAATGATGATATTGATTAGTGTGCTTTTCAACTGGGAAAAAATCACTTCCAATTTTACCATGAAAGTAAGATTTTGAAGCCCCATTTGTGAAAAGTGGCCAACCATCAAAAATATATGAATTTGTAAGAACATGTAGGTTGATTATTAATCAGACTGTCTTTGTAAACCATAAAATGATGGATGAAACAGCAGTCAATTAGAATGAGAAAGGATGGATCATTTTCTAAATTGATATGGGCATATAAAATTTGACCCATCGTTACTCCACTGAGTCCGCCTAATTAGGCTATACATGTCTGGTAATGTTTTTAACATTTGATTTTTTCGGAGGGTCTTTTCAAAACAACATGTAAATTCAGAGGAAATCAATCGTCTGTTTTATTTTACCTTAACAAGGTATTTAATATTTCGTAGTATTCAATATCTGATTTGATATAAACAACAATTTATAGGTCAAACCTTGTAGAGAACTGATAGTAGCCTATAACTAAAGCTCACTCTGTATATACATTAACACTATAAAGTATTTTATTGTGCATAATATAGTAACATTGGATGCTATGCAATGGCTCTGAAGACTCAGTAGAGGAAACCTTCAGTGGCATAGACCTGACCTTTATTCTGCAAATCAAGCTTTTTTTCTTAATGAGCTTCCTGATAGATGTTATTTTAGCCAAAACGTATTGAACATTTTACATTGAACAAATACCCTGAGGTCAGAGTGGGAGCATTAAGAAATGTTAATGAAAAATATAAAGCCATTAGCTGAGCCTTCTCGGGTCAGCTTCTGCTCTGTAATTGAAAACCTTGATGTATGTTTCTCGTTTCCTCTGATCGCGTATACAGATCAAGGACAGCCACAGTTTTCTTGACAGTATGTATCGTCCCTCCCCTTTCTACGTCCTTGTCTCCTGAACTCAGCCTGTATATTTTCACTGTGGACTACAGTGTTGCATGTCATCGCCGGTCTCAAAATGG
Organism: Gobio gobio; assembly: GCF_949357685.1. NCBI lineage: Eukaryota > Metazoa > Chordata > Actinopteri > Cypriniformes > Gobionidae > Gobio > Gobio gobio. The sequence continues at coordinate 43,422,706 of NC_137115.1, read as the reverse complement.
CAAATCATGTTCTTTCATTAAAATCTTTATGTCAGCAGTACTTGTTCTCAGCCTCACAGATGTTTTTCTCTATGTTAACCCAGAGGTTAGAGTTTGCTTTTCCGCTGGAGGAAAATTTGAAAGAGGTATGCCAAACATGTCTTTAATTACAGAAGAGTATAGGAATACATTGCTTGGTAGACTTTAATGAAGTGCCATCTGAATGTAGAAAAAGAGTCCACAGATCAGTTGTGCACAATAAGACCAACTTTATGACTTGTATAGATTTTTTTTTTAAACGGAGTGAGATGGGGCTGTAATTTTACCTTGTCATAATGTAAGGGCTTGCATGAAACATGGTGAATATGTCTCTAGGGAACAAAACGGCTCGTATTTTTTGTGTTTAGACGGACTACTCATTAATAATCAAACAATTCTTTTGCGCTGCATTTGTCCAACAGAACACACAAAAGAGGAAGATTGTTTAGACAGCTGTTGGAGCACTTCTTCTTTGCAAAGGCGTTAGTGTCAAATTAAGACAGCCATTAAAGTAAGCCGTGTATGGAAGCTTGTGTCCGCCACTGAATGAAAAATAAAAAAGTTTACTTTTTCTCTCAGAATTGCATGATATAAACTCGCAAAATACAGGTTGTAAAGTCAGAATTCCTAGATATAAACGAGTTATAAAGTTAGAATTACGTGATATAAAGTCACAATTGCATGTTATAAAGTCAGAATTGTGAGATAGAAACGTGCAATTATCTTTTAAATAGTTTTATTCTCTGGCAGAAACATGCTTCCATAGCCGTGGGACTACAATATGTTAAATAGAATTGGGGGGTGAAAGGGCAAAGTAGTTCCTAAATTATCTGAAATAAATGTAACCAGGCAAGACATGAAAAAGATTACATAATAAGACATCAAGAAATGTAATTTGCGCACCAAATCAGCATATTAGAATAATCTCTGAAGGAACATGTGACACTATAGAGTCTGAAGTAATGATGCTGAAAATTCAGCTTTGCCATCACAGGAGTAAATCACATTTTAAACGATATTTCACAATATCACGGTTTTTAATGGGTTAGTTCACCCAAAAATTTTAATTCTGTTATTAATTACACACACCCTCATGTCACTCCAAACCCGACCTTTGTTCATCTTCAGAACTCAAATTAAGATATTTTTGATGAAATCCGCGAGCTTTCTGAGACCCCTCCATAGACTACAATGTAATCACCACTTTCAAGGGCCAGAAAGGTAGTAAAGACATTGTTAAAATAGTCCATGTGACTACAATGGTTTAACCTTAATTTTATGAAGCGATGAGAATAATTGTTCTCGTCTATTGGCTGATACATCTGTGCATCTATAGTCTTAGTACTTTCATGTTCAGCCAATTCTTGGTCCTCCACTGACTAGAGGAAATGATAATACTTGCTAGTGAAACAATCTACTCTAGTTTTCTGTGCAGATAATGACTGATAAGTCACACATGACGCACAATCTTGAGTTCAGAGGGAACAAGAATAGAATCAAATAAAGGTGGCTGTGAGCATCTTTAAGCAAAGCTAATTAACGGGCACTGATGTGAGCTTATAGTGAGGCTCAATAGAGCTCGTCTCTCTGATGCCAACTCCACACCTCTTAGCTGCGGCTCTGCTGGGGACTGAATAATGCACTCATCAGGTCTTTTCCCGGTGGTTGTAATGACAAGCAGCTCTCCCTCGAGAATCCACTGACTTTTTACAAATACTGCTGATGGTCCTGCTTACATCTGCCACTTATCTCAATCAGAGCGGTATTACCATAAAGACCAGCTCTCAGAGCCGCACAGCCTCCCTGACCTGCTCTCGGAAGATGTAAGATGTCGTCACACCGCAGGACGCTTCTCATGAGGGATCAACGCAAGCGTGGAAACTAAACTCTGTTTTGTAATTGAAGTGGGTAAGGGTCATCGCTTTTAATGTAGCTTGTAAATCTTTCCTTATATTGAAAGGTTACATTAATGCAAAATTGAGTAGCTCGCAGAAACCAGGCCATCTGCTTGTTGGCTCCACTGGATCTTTGGAGTTATAGCATCATTTTGGATTTGGATTGAGTTGGTTATTCATTAACATTACAGGCTTTCAGTTACGACACCCATTATGAGCACTATAGCCCAAGGACTTCATTCAGCCTTTACTGTAAACCAAGAGTGCCCCTGAATTGTATATTATGGGAGTCATAATTTACCATTGCAATCCCAGAGAGTGTGTCCCCCATTAACTTTATGCTTTTTTGCTTCAAGCTATTCCTGTCCCAGCACTCACAATGGAGAGACCTAAACAAGCTCAGTGTAGCATGGATCCGTCTTGTATTGTGAGACATCTTAATGGGTGGACCGAGGGTGATGCTAGGTCTATTCCTCTCCGTACTTTGTGTTCTGCACGTTCTAGTCAGTTTGCTGTTCCCCTTTTAGTTGTCTATTGACAGTAGCTCTCAGTTACTTTTGAGAGGTTTGTGTACAACCGTTCTTGAACCACACTTAAGCCTTGTGATATATATATATATATATATATATATATATAAATATATTTTTTTTTTACCCAGCATGGTTTCTGCTCAAGTATGGACAGCGTGATTGGTAAATTACTATTCTCATACAGGCTCCGAGAGTCGTTAGAGTTGAACCTGCAGATGTCTCCATCACTCAGGAGAGAGGACATTAGCCATTCTGCGTGAGCCGCTTCACTCCACACCCTGCAGGAAACCTCTTTCTTTATTCTGTTAATATTTTCTCTGTGAAGTGGTAAAAGGCTGCACATTGGCTGTTCATTTGACTGGAGTTCTCAAGCAGCGAGACCAGCGTTGAGTTTAATTTCCTCGTCTAAACCCCGCTGGGGCCCTGGGGCGGGATCACCTGGGTGGAAATTGCTTTTGGTGTTTCCTTCCTTCTGTCCTGTCCTAGACCAGACAACTGTGTTCAGGGACATCTCAATTGAACTTGTAACAGAGAACAGCGTAGTGTGTTTGATGACATCCAAAGGTCTGAACAAAAAGGAAAACAGTTCTCCATTATCTCCAGAACTGATGGTGCAACTCTCTTTTTTAACTTTTAATGAAACAAGAGCTTGTTACAAGTACTGGTGCTAGCTTTTAATATTTCACATACATTATAATGAGTGCACAGTTCCATATCACACAACAAATGTGCATTTGCGGCCAATTATATCATCTTTAATGAAACTCTAACCTCAGCCAAGGAAGCTCTTTACATTTCTTTCACAAGGAAAAAGTCTCAGTGTAAAAGTCTGCACGGGGCATTTATGCCTTTATATTTTGATATGCTAGAGGCAGTTGATTCTGAGAAGTGACCTGACCTTTAATGGTATGTTGTGCCATGGGCATTTCACAGTTTTGTTTTTCTTTTCCGAATTGCAATATGTGTATGTGTGAGTGTGTTGACATGTCTGTCCTCCTACCAATTTCCACAACATATGACAGGGGCATTCAAGACCACCTTAAGGGATAGTCCACCCAAAAAAAAAAGAAAATTCTGTCATCATTTACTTACCTTTGTGTCATTCCAAACCTGTATAACTTACATTTTGAAAAATATTTCCTTTGCTTCTGTCAATAAAATGAAAGTCATTGGGGACCAAAACAACATTAAACCCCATTGACTTTATGGACAAAAACACATTTTTCACACACACACAAAAAAAAAAAATATATATATATTTTTTTTTTGTGCTCCACAGAAGAAAGTCAGTTATACAGGGTTCGAACAACATGAGAGTGAGTAAATGATATAATGATGATTTTTGAGTGACAACATCCGTTTAACCACAGAAACATTAGTGGGATCAAATTCTTTATTCGTGAGCTTTAAAGTGATAGTTCACCCAAAAATGAAAATTTTGTCATTAATTACTCACCCTCATGTAGTTCCAAACCCGTAAGACCTTCGTTCATCTTCGGAACACAAATTAAGATATTTTCGATTAAATCTGAGAGCTCTCTGACCCCTCCATAGCCAGCAATGTAATCACCACTTTAAAGTTCCAGAAAAGTATTAAAAACATTGTTAAAATTGTCCATGTGACTCCAGTGGTTCAACCTTAATTTTATGAAATGACGAGAATGTGCGCAATAAACCCAAAAAACGCCTGAATGCCGGCTTACCATTGGCCAAAGCTATTCACGTGATCACCACAACGCATGCGTGTGATGCTGACGCAGGAGCTGACCAACGTAAACTGGTTTTGTTTGTTTTTTTGCGCACAAAAAGTATTCTCGTCGCTTCATGAAATTAAGGTTGAACCACTGGAGTCACATGGACTATTTTAACAATGTTTTTAATACCTTTCTGGACCTTGAAAGTGTTAATTACAATGCTGTCTATGGAGGGGTCAGAGATTTCTCGGATTTCATTAAAAACATCTTAATTTGTGTTCCGAAGATGAACGAAGGTCTTACGGGTTGGGAACGACATGAGGGTGAGTAATAAATGACAGAAATTTCATTTTTGGGTGAACTAACCCTTTAAATAAATGTCCTTCTCTTGAAGTTTTAGGAAACATTTAGTTATTTAGTTCAGAGCCACATTATTATGCATGACTCCACAGAGTCCAGATGCTTTTTTATTGCAGCTTTGTATTGCACTCAAATCCGTGTCTCCAGAGTCAGCGGTCATCAGAAGAACGGGGGGATATTAGATGAGCTTCAATCATGCTGAACAGTCCTGTTTGAATGTCATTTATTCTTTGCGCTGTCTTTAAACCCAGAAGTACTGTTGGATGCCCCTCCCTCCCCCGCACCAGTGGGTGTCATGGGCTGTGATGGATCTGTAGTGTTATTGGTGCGATGCACCATGTGCCACTATGTAAAGCTCCTTTGCTTATTCAGCAGCAGAATCTTTAGCCTGCAATCAATGGCAGCTATAGGCAGGGCCGAGAACATAGAGCTGTTAAAACCACACCTGGGACTTGAAAATGCAGAGGAGCTGCCCTATCAACAACACCTGCCAGTCATATGAATAATTCAGTGATCTCTGACCAGGCCACTTTTACTCCTATCAGTCTTGCTTATGAGAATGGAGGTGGTGATGAGAGCTACTACTTCTGGTAACCGCGGATTGTCCCATCACCTGTCTTTTCGGGGTTAACGAAGGAGAACAGATAGAGTGGAACAGTTACCGGTAAGATATCTGAAGAGAGAATGTGCATGAGAATCTTGTGTTGAAAACCATTTTTTGGCTCATCTTTAAATGTACTGAGAGAAGCTGTGTTTTAAGGGCCTCTTCATGGGGCCCAGTGTTGAAAGATAACAGGTAGGATATAATCATTATCAGCTTTTAAATATTTAACACTTCTTTTGCTGACATTTTGCTTCTACTCTAAATTACACCTAGACTAGACACATTTACCTTGATTCAATAATTGCATTTTGAAACATTCTTAGTGAGTTTTGGCATTAAACCTTTAAAAAAATGTGATTTATTTCACATAAAGCTCAGAATTGCTTACCTTGGGCAGGACACATTTAATTATTAATTTTGAACAGTATATGAAATTCATTTTAGAGAGGAATGTCATAAAGTTCTATCACGTTCATGTAATTAGTGGTGTTGGAATTCACACAGTTGGGCTTTAATTGGCAGTGATTGTGAGGAGCAGGGGCTGCATGGGTTGTTTAATTGGAGCCTGAGTGATGGCGGTAATGGCTCATTTGTTTGCCTGTGTGTGGTGAGGGACCCCTCGTAATGACCTGTGTGGAGGAAGCCGTTGCGTTGGAAGAGGTGCGAGATTAATCACACTACCTCACTTTGTGCAAGACCGCTATAATGTTCCTCAGATGATTCTTCTAAGATGTTTCTTTCCATGAACTACATTTGTTCCTAATGAATTTTCACATTTTACATGTCACTCTCAGCCAAGTTCTGAAATGCTTGTGTTAATGCATACTGAATTTGTGTGTGTGTATTGTGCACTCTCCTCTATCTAGATGTTTTTATAGGACACTTTAATGTAGGCAGAGGTGTCTTCATATTTAGTGCTCAAGTACAGTGTCGGAGAACATTACATTAAAAAATTCATTGTTACTCAAAAGTAACTCATGTTGCATTGTTACTTTTAATGGAAAGTAATGGGTTAAGTTACTTTTGTATTACTTTTTATCACAGTGTCTGGTGACTGTTGTCAGATGAGATGTTGTCAGGCTATACGTCAGTGTCATTACATAATTTTCATTACTTAATTACAAAATAGAAAGTCTCTCACCTGAGAAAAACAAACTTTCCATTACTGTCGTTAAGGGTGTTACTGATGTTAAGGGGTGGTCACACTACATTTTTCGTTCCATCGACTTGCATTGAAAAGCATGCAAATGTGGGAGACTGGAAATGCAAGCTCATGTGAAGAAGTTTCTGATTTTGCTGTGTTCCTAAGTCCCTGTCCCAAATGGCACCCTAAACACCAGACGCTCGCGAGCACACTTCTGAAACCTAAAATGACAAATGGTATGACAAATCGTGGACTTCACGATCAGGCGACCATTGTAAGTCCACAAGACCGTAAGTGGATATGAAATGTGCCATTTGGGACAGGGCCTAATTTCAAGTTTGGTGAACTCTGACCTGCGAATTCATATCATGTGAAGAAGTGTGACCAATAGAATTGTGCATGCAAATGCAGAGGCTTCCTTATATATCACACGCGCACCGATTTATGTAAATAGTAAATTCATCATTTATAATGATTTATTCTTGATTTATAAACATATGTATAATGTGTTTAATAACTGTATTCTCATACTTTATAAATTATCAATTTATTATTTCTAAATTAAGTATTACATTATTTACAAACCAGTTATTTAGGATTTGTCAGTGGTTCATATCATCATTTAGAAAGTGTAAGTAAAGGAATAATAAACTATTTAAATGTATTTATACATCTTATTATTTAGACACATAGTAATAGTTACTCTTTGTTAATAAATGCTTTATTAACTTGTATTTCCACTGTAATTCATGATTAATTCAGGTAGTTATAAAACATTTAGTATTTGTCAGTTAACTATTTTTGTGAGCTCATCTAAAGAGAGGACTATTTATGCCTCGTAAAACTTTTACAAAGGAGATATAAAGGCTATATCAGATATAAAAATAATGTCTATTAATACTTTATAAATGATGAAATAACTATTTACTAATGCTTAACTAATGCTTCATAGCGTGTTGTTATTATAAAGTGTTACCGAATTCAAGTTGTCCGTGTCTCGCAAAGAGAGAAGAGAAATGTACAGACTGCAAATACTTTACCAATTGTGTCAAGTCGTCCGACAGTCAAAGATTGACTTCAACACACAGGAAGAATGTGTGTAACGTACGCTTCTTTTGTGTGTGTGTTATAAGACAGGCCGGCTGCATATCACATTGTTTACTTATTACTTATGAGAGCTGTTAAAACCGGAGATTTACATCGGAGTCCATTCAGCATTCTTCAGTTTTTCTCGAATAAAAACCAAATAATCCACACATAAGAGGAAATCAACAGATGCACAAGTATATTGAATGAAGCCCTTGTACATTAAGTAGGCTATAGATGTTTATTCTAACTGTACATAAAGATTTTCATGGAGGAAATGAACAAATATCCTACACATTTTTTTCTGACTTTGAAGCATACTGCCCTAAAACTCCATTTGACTCTAATATAGCTCATATTGGAGTCAAATGGAGTTTTATGGCAGTATGCTTCAAAGTTCTGATAATGAAAACTGCCCAAACATCTGTACAGTATTTTTATTTAATGTTGAAAACATCACAGAAGTATGAAATGAACAAAGGACAGTATCATAAATAACATCAAGCCTGATTCAACGCTTGCATTTTTCAAGATTAACCAGCAATCAATTGCCGTCTCGGTTAACTATAGACCCGATATAGTCCACCCTTATTAAAAAGACGTTTAATCAAGTGTTTTGTTCGTATACTTATTTTAAACTAAAAATAAGAAAGTATACTTTCATTCTACTTTTTATATACTTCTCAGAAATATACTTTATGTACTTCTCAGAAATATACTTAAAATTGCACTTAAGTGTACTTGAATTATACTGACAGAAAAGTCTAAGTATATTTGGCCTATAGTTGTACAATCTTTTGAACGAGATATACATAAAAGTATAATTAAGTATTCAAAGTATGCTTGGCTTGTAATTGTGTTTAATCTTTTGACTGAGTAGACTATTAAATATACTTTTTTTTATACATATTTTTACATAAAGTCTTATAAAACTTACATTGTTTGAAAATATTGATTAGAATATTGATAGAAAACCTATTTGTGCACTTAAAGTTTACTACTGTTACACTCATAGTACACTTAAACAACTAAAAGTGGGCCAATTTAGTCCCAAGCAGTATTGAAATACACTTACAAGTTTACTACTAGTACACATTGATATTAGTATACTTAATACATAAAGTATACTTAACAATATACTTGAAAATTACTTCATAAAATGAACTCAAGTATGCTTCTTTTTCGTAAGGGCAGCTAGTAACCCACTTCTAGCCAAAATAACCTTGAATTTGGTTACATGTCATTTTTGCCAAAATATCTTGCGAGATGTATGATATTCCATCATGTAAGCAAAGTCAACAGTGATTACAAGGTGTTTGGTTTAATTTCTTTGACATGTTCATGTTCTAGATGACTAGTCTATTCTTGGGCTATGGTTAGATGTCTATAAAATTTTCACTGACAGCCCAAATTTTGTCTTGTTTTAGTATAGACGTCACGTCAGGGCTGTGTTTGGACGGCTATTAGACATCTTTTAAATGCAAAATTGCTTTCTCAGTACTGGCTGATTTTGGGAAACTCCATTAGCCACTCTAAAGATTAAGGTATTTGTGTGTATTATGACCCGCAGGTGTGCAATGTGAGATCCACCAATAAGATAGGTACATGAATCTCAATTTATTTTTTTGCTTGGTTTAAGTTAGTGGAGAATATCTCATATTTTTCCGTGACCCACAGGATTGGCGTCAATGCTATATGTAAAGAGCAAATGAAATTGCGAGCATGCAACATCGTAGTTACATTGTCAATTGGTAAATCGTGAAATTGCCATAAACCACCAATAAAATATGTAACTGGTATGTTGTGTGCTAGGTGGAAAGGATTTACATGCAGGTATGATGTTCTTTATATTCATCAGGGTCAATGTCCATATGTTTTATAACATAAAACATTTAGCAGTTCATCATGTTAGTATTGTGTGCATTTACCATGGTAACTGTAGTTTCCGTAACCTTAATCCAAAATATCACTATATTTTCACTTTGCATTTTGATGACTGGTGGATCATACAGACTTACAAGCTTTATTGTATTATGAAAAACCTTGTATTGTGTATTCATCAGTGTTAGTTATATTTTTGCAGATTATTTGTATGTTAGGTAATGTGGGATGTTACAACCATTTTTGAGAAATAAATTAGCTTGGTCCAAATTCCTAAAAATGTGGATCATGGTTAATGATCATGGCCAAACCATATATGATACCATGAAATGTAAAAAAAAAAATTGTATGGGGATCACAATGTATCACATACATAAATGTAACTTTTTTGACAAACAAATATTTTTTATAATTCTTGTGCACAACCAACAGAAGACTATTTTCTCAGTAATCACAACAGTTATGTTGCTGTTTTTTATTATTATTATTTAATTTAAGTTATTTTAATTCTGAGTGGACTGAAATTTGAGTGGGCACTCACTAGTAAGCCTGTTGTATGTACGACACTCTAAAACTACAGCGTTCATCACTAAAACGTCTTTTACTTGTAACATGTTAACCTCCAACACTGCTCAAGGACATTGAGGAGGACATTGCAATGAATTGAGCATGTATATTTAATAGTGTGGGTAGTAGATGGAGAGTATATGTCACCTCTTTGAAGCCAGGGGCACATCAACCTTATTCTTAGTCTTTTAGGTACCCGAATTATACTGCCGTATTTCAAACACTCATGTCACGATCAGGTTTGTACTTCCCTGTCGATGGTGCAGCGGCAACAGGGCAGGTTAATAAACCATTAGCTCACAGCTTTGACCTTGACAAAGTCAAAGTTTAGGAGGGGAAGCAATGTAGCAGGCTATTTTTGGACAGTGGATTGTTTAGAATTCACGAACGATGTGTTCAGGAATCATAGCGCTTAAGTCAAATTTTAAAGATCAGCCTCCACGCTGAGGGACACCATAGATCAGCGTCCTCGTTTGTTATCGGATGTTTAGATTTAGGCTGAATGCATTTATCTGTCTTGCAAGGACTAAGCGAAGATGGACAGCTTTACTTAAATCAAGTTTGAAGCAAATGTGCCGAGGCTGATCTGGGTGTGTATTTTGTGTTCAGAGCTCATTAATAATGATTTGCTGAATGTAGGAGAGAGTCATCCGTAGCATGGTTTTGGAAAGCTGTATAATGTCTTTTTTCCCTCTCTTGTCGGCTTCACACACCACTTATCCGAAGACATTTGGGACAGCCTTCCGATCCATGCCGAGCCTTGCGCGTCCTCGGATGCTGACACCAAATAAATGAAGACGCAGAATGGACTTGGATGTTCAGTGTTGGAAGGGCGACGGCTGAGGTGTGAAACCACTGAGCTGTAAAATTGCCCTGGCAGCCATGCTGTTGTTTCAGCATTTCATGGCGAGTCGCTCAGCCTGCTTCTCTTCCTCTCTGTATCTTTCCTTTTCACCTTTTCTCTACAGCCCTCTATACCTTGCCCTACTGCGCTTGTGCTGACTTGAGCCCTAGCCCGAGAGTCCGCTGGAACTATAAAGCAATAACCGGTTGCCTTGTTTTGTATGCACCGCTGCAAGGCTCTTCAACCAGACCCTAAGAGCTTAATATTCTTTCCTTTCTGTTTTACGGCTGAACCTGCAAGTGCGAAGGTGTTTCCTGTACAAACATAGCGCCGCCTCCTTCGCAGAAACAATGCTAATTTGTTCTAATTTGGCTGATGACATGCAACAGATGCACATGATCCTATTATTATGTGAGAAGTCACAGGGAAAGTAATTGACTGGGTTGTGACAAGCTTGTTTGGCACTGGCTGGGGGTTTGTGGGGAGACAAGAGGCCCCTGCTGTTGCCCTTTGACTGGGGCAGAGGGATGTCGGTGTCAAGGTTTAAGTGGGTGTGAAGCTTATTATAAAATTGAGACTGGTCAATAACTTGTGTTATTCATTTTCACAGAATTACCAAAAAGGAAACTCAAATGTGTTTGATTGCAGGCAGAGTGACTGTTATATGACCTTATTGACTTCTTACTTAATTGAATTAAGTTTTTTTTACCTCTTCATATTTCTTTCGAACTTACGTGGACATTTTTAATCACTGGAGCAGAAAGATGGGCCTCAGTCACTTGCTCAAAATAAGACCAATTAAGACTGTAACACTTGGTGTGTTTGACACAAGAAAGGGCGTGCCATACAGATATAGCAAATGAACACAAGGTACATTAACTGGCAGAGATCGCTGTTAAAAATATATCCCTCATTAGTGTTGATCTTGTCTACTAGTTTTATTTTTGCTTTCAACTTCAGGGTATCTTGTTTTCAACTACAATAATAATTGTAAGCATTGCTTCCTTTGTATTTATGCTCAAGTAAAGTTGTTACAATACCTAGTAGTCTTTCATTATAATGTTTTTTTTTTATTTTTTTTATTACAAACGGTACAGTTATGTTTTCCACAGAACATTTAAAGCACTGCTTACAACTTCTGAAAATGAGATAGGCGTGTAACAATATACCGTGTCACAATATATCACAAAAGATATACAAAAATGCAACAATATGTATCTATATAGTGTATAGTCGAAAATAAAAATTACTGTGTCAGTATTACATTAAACTACTATATAATGTTGAATATAATGTATAATAATGCAATGGGGGAATATTTGTGGTTCCTGATAATGCCAAATATCTAATGTTACCAGTAAAAAGTGGCGTACATTATTTTAAATATATCTTATTTAAACAATTCTTTAAATGTATAAATATTTTAATATATCAGTGACAGAGTGCAAGCATATTCGTCTAAAATAATTCTGTATTTTCAGCTTCAGAATCATGAATATTTTTATTCTAGTGTCACCACTGTCCTGTGCATTGGGTTAATAACAAGTCCAAGCCTATTCATTTCCACCCCCAATGTAATAACAAATTTAGCATTTTAATCAACTACATTTTTTGTTAACCTTTTACCTAATATGGAGTATCGCAATAATATTGCATTGTGAGTGCAGTATCGTGATATGTATTGAATCATGACATGAGGGTATCGTTATACCTCTTATAAGAGATGCACCATTATTCTGTCTGGTATTGGTAAGATGTTAATTATATGGGCTTATGTTATTGGCAATATTAAAATTCTATATTATTTTTTCATCTAAATGAAAAGCAAAATCCATTTTTTTTAAACGCTACAACTGAATAATCATAAAGTTGTAATGTACTTATAATGTACATAAAAATGTATTTAAAAGATCTGTTAAAGATTACATTTAACATCATTATTAAAGGGTTAGTTAACCCAAAAATTTTAAATCTTTTATCATTTGCTTACTCATGTCATTCCAAACCTTTGAGACTTTTTTTCTTCTTCTGTGGAACATAAAAGAAGATATTTTTAGGAATGTCTCAGTATTTTTGTTTGCCTCCTGGCTCTTTGACAAAAAAATCATGTGACTCGCCAGGTCTCTCGCCCTTTACAACAAATGATCGACTAAAAAATTAGACACATCACTAGAGATCAACTTTCTGCAGAAAAAGCAGCCAATTACAATTCCTTTATTCTACAGCTTACCGAAGTTAACGAAATGTTTAGAATATTAATAGGCCTAATATATTTTAAGTTCAACTGGCCAAAGTGAGTATTCAGTGCTGTTTGTGAGTGTCACATCAGCCATCAACTGCAAACCATTTATGTTTCTATGGTAACTTAGAGATCCTGCAATCAGAATCAGCTATCTAGCCTGTTGGTGGTAATGGCGAAAAGAAAGAATTTTTAGAACAACAGCGAAAATGTATAAAGTATGTAAAATGTATAAAAAAGTGACTGGACTGAAACATATCCTTTTATTGAAACTGGTGCTCTGCTGTGCCAAGAGACATTTTGAAACCGGGTACTTTCGCTTTTGCCACAGAGACCTTTTATGTCCTATAAATGTGTCATTATAGGACATAAAAGATAATCCACACAGCTTTCATTGGGTGAGACTGTTGGAATTTATAAAGAAACATGGATGAATGAGAAAGTAAGTTAATATAAATGTGCTTGATATTAAAAAATAAATATTAAAAAAAGTGCAATCCTCTACTGACAGGATGCTTTCTGTGTGCGTGCTCCAAGTGGAACACGGACAAGAATAGTAGCCTTTGTCTTTAGTTGCGCGCCTAAACGGTCAAATACACACAGAAAGATGTCAAAATGCGTGGCTTTTTGAGTATTCACGTAAACACATTTGACGTAAGCACTGTGCGCACTGTACGTTGTTCTTGACTCTCTCACACACTAGCACACACACACATACACACAGAACTCTGAAGAGGATTTATGCTCCTCAGGTGGACATTTAAAGCACAATTCATTCCATATTGCAACTTATTTATGGTTTATTGTATATTTGTTTGTTTTTAGTTGTCTATGGACCTAATAAAGTTATACTATTATTGAAATGTTAGTGAAAAAAAAAAAAAACATGTTTAGTTTTTTTTTTTGCAAAAAATGCATTAACAAAAAAGCTTTGGTCAAAAAAGCTTCCCGACCCCTGGTCTACACAATTGAAATCAATAGTAACCAAAACTTTGCGTTAACCAACATTATTCAGAAAGTCTTCTTTTGTGATCCACAGAAGAAAGAAAATTGTACAGGATTGTTACGGCATGAGCAGGGATTTTTTTGGGTGAACTAACTCCCTGTTTTGTTTATGTTATATTTAAATTATTGAATATAAATTTCGATTAAAAAATTTTATATCAGCAATGCACAATTAAACATCCAATATTAGCTTACATAACCAATGTAAATGGGGTCCAAAATATTTTTTTATGTTTACTTCTTTCGATTTTATCAATGTGCACTAAGATGCTGACATAAGTGATATATAAGAAATCAGAAACCCTCCAATAACAATTAGTCACGAAAGACGCTCTTTAGACGCACAGCGGTCCCGGCTGACCACTTGTGATTGGATAACCAGAGACATATTTTAATATGAGTGAGATAAATATGGACTAAATTATATTCAGTGTCTCCTTTAAGCCTACGGCATAAAATGTGCTGAAACCAGGTGTCATGAGTTAAATGGCTGGAGGCCTTTGATAGCCTATGTAGGAGCAGAGCACACAGCATGACAGGAGAGATAAAGTTTGCACTGTTCTCTGCATAAACAGGTAAAATAAGATCAGCATGAAAGACCTGTCCCCTCAAACTCGGTTCTGTCTTGGGGTGCAGGCTGCAGAAAAGGAAAGGTTATAGTGATGAAGGATGGCGTTGAGATTAGCAGGCTGAAATTGGGCTCAGTGGTGGTGTGAGAAACCACATTGTTTGATTTATGAGGGTCATGATGATCAGTGGTTGCCACATGAATAATCCATGTGCCCAGAATTAAGTGACCTAGAGCATTTGCCAGCTTCCCTACTGTGTTTTTCCAGTTCCACGCTCTCTTATCCACACTTACTTCATTCAGGATGGAGTGCTGCTGATCAAGAGATTGGCTTATCTGTTGACTTGGTTTTTTTGCCCTTTGCAAAATATTGTTAGGGTTTTTTGCTTAAAAGCCATTTGGCAGTCTTTGTAAGAAGTGTTTCTCAAGATTGAGGGTGATTGAAAGTTTTAGGACACAAGATCAGTACAGATTAGTACCTGTTGAACGGATGTGTGTAGCTATTGCTTAGAGGTAGGGGACGCTTGAGCACTCAGGTCCAAACACACACAGTCTCTCTCACACACACACACATACATTAATCAAATAGAAAAAGGAAATACTTTGCCCCTGTAATTTAACAGACCATGGCTCTCTTAATGATGCATGCTTCTCAATGAGACAAGACAAGGCTATCTTCTTCAATAGTCAGATAATTCAGGGTCAATCACGTGGTCTCTATGTAAGAAAGTCTGTGAAGTTTTGGTTGTGAAATGAGAACATCTTAAGTGATAATCACTTAAGATTATTATTCATTTTGCTTGAGTTAACATAGGTTTCAACCATCTACCCACGTTTTTTTGTTCTGCAGCTATGTTAACAAATATGCAGGGCTCAGGCGGAATTATAAATTAAGCTTCAAATAAGCACCTCAGATATAACATTTTTTGAGATTGAATTTAATCTGAATTAGGGATGGCTCGATACCACAATTTTGGCTTCGTCACGGGACCACAATCTAATACCGAAGTACTGATATTAAATCGATACCATACAGGGTCTGAATTTTGGCGCGGATATTTCGAATAATTTTACTCTCGCAAGTTTGGGGTTTATAAAGCGGGAAATTAACGCAAATCTTTAATATTAAATAAAGCAACAAAGATTATGACATCAAATCAGTCATTTTAAAACTTTCTTTTGAGAAGTTCTTTTGAGAAGGCTTCAAAAGACTGCACTATAAAAGCAATCACATGCACTATAAAAGCAATCTGCACGCTCAGATTCAACACTTTAGCTATCGTTTCGGGACAACTGACGGAAATCACTGCCTACGTATTTTTAAACCTTGCCAATTTTGAACATGCAAGCAATTTTATAGCATTTCGTAATACATGGTATGGGAGCTCTTTAACAGAGAGCTTTATTTGCGCTCATACCAACAAAGCACACACAAGCATAAAAAGCTGGCGCATTCAAAATTAAGTTGTTTTTCCTTAGTCAAATACACACAAAATTATGTAAAAAATGTCCATCTTTAGTGAGTAGTCACATAAACGCAGTCGGTTATGTCTTATTGAATGTAAATAGTGCAATAGTATGTGTGCAAATATTATGAAATCTAAACGTCATTGGTTGAAACGAACGCTGGAGATTTAAACGATACAATATTATGTATGTGTGTTGATCAGTGTTGAAAGTGTCTAAATTAGATTGTTTGATTTATCACCTGTCGATCTCTTAATGTTTTGTACAAGTCAGGATGGGCAAGTGACCGATGTTTGGCAAGGTTTGATGGTTCTTCGTCAGTTTTATAAGCAAAGTTCCAAATTTCACTTCTACTCCTCTCTTTATTAATTCGTTTCGGGCGTGTTGAGTGAGATTCAACTGCTGTATTCATTTTGTTTTATGCTTCCACATTTGCCAGTTTCGCGTCAGTTTGGGTAGTGGAGTTTTGGGTACTTCGGAACAGCAGCATATACCGAAATGAGAAAAATCATGATATCGTACCATTTGAAATATAATATATACCGGTATTTTCCCAGTACCGGTATACCGCGCATCCCTAATCTGAATTAGTGTACTGGAAATACTGGAATTTCCAACTTTGATACGATACCTTGAAAAATATCGATATTCAATACCATGTTTGATACCTCACGGAAAATTGCCATATACTGCCATACAGATGATTGGTTGTTATCTCATTATTTTTTTTTTTATAATTTTGTTGCAATAGCTTACACAGAACAGGGAGTCTTTATTTGAATAGTTGAACTAAATTTAAACACACAAAAAAACAGACAAGTAAACAGTCAGTAATAAAATGAGAACACACAAACAAATTGCAAATGATAGCTCAAAAATACAATCGAATAAAGAGACACATGAAATAAACATGAAATGTCTTTACGTTTTTCAGGTGGGTCAAAAAAAAGAGGTCTGCTTCAGAAATGAAAGTAATCAAATGTAAAATAAAACTGGATAGTCTTCATTGTAAAAATTAAAATACAGATTAATGCTTACAATTAAAGTTACAATAGTTAATTGGTCAAAAGCAGCGAGTGATTTTCTCTTGGTCTTTTGTTCTTGGAATTACATGACAGAAAGCATCAGGTTTATTAGGCTACTTTAGGAGCTAATACTGTTACACCACATGTTTTCTTTCAACTATTTACGTTCCAAAACTGATGGTATTCACCTGAATACTTGGCCAAATGGACATTTTGACATAATTTTGTATGTATTTGACTGTTTAAACCCAATAAGCCATGAAAAAGAAGTGCAATTGGTACTCGTGAGCTTTTTGAGAGGCGGCTTTAGGAGAGCTTACATAGATTACGCTTTTGGTTTGAGCACGAAACCTGTGGGAATGAGTTAAGTTATGCACAATACCCACAACCGGCACGGAAATTCAGGCCAACATCAACACTATTCAACCCGAGCGCATGAGATGAGTGAGTAAGAGGAGGCGGGTGTGTATCGCCAATGGAGAGAAGAGAGAATGAGAACGCGCAGCTGGTATCGGTGTATCGATAATGTAGAAAAGGAGTATTGGAACCGTTTCAGATATTTCAGTATCAGTACATATTGAAATATTGTGATTTTTGACAACACTAATCTGAATTATATTTTTTTTATTGCTTCTTAAATAATCCTTTAAATAAATTATAACTACTTTCACAACTGGATTAAAAACGTAACTTCTCAAATAGTAATGGTTTAGTTTAAGCAAGCTAGAAAGCTGCTTCTAAATCCCATATTTTGTAAGTAAAGTTAGAAAAATGAGGAGAAAGCTTTCTTGGCATAATTTAAGGCAAACCAGCCAATTATGCACTGGGGTGCCATGCTGAGTTGCCAAAATTCTTTAATCAGCTGACGTGGGTTGCTTTCTCTTGACAGGAACACTGACAGGTCTCACAAGCCTCACGATGCTGTGGTAACGGTGGCACTAAATGGCGCACACAATTTGTGCAAAATATGACGCAAATGTATGTAAACAGATATTTGTATTATGGGTCACAGGAGGAACAGTACATTCAGGATCTGCAATCAAATTTACTTTAGTTGGGGTTTACAAAATGTAAACAAAGTGGGAAAAAAAGTCAGTGATATGAAAACAAAATTGTTTTCTCTAAAGCCAGAACTACACCAGGGGTATAAAAGGGAAGATATGAATCACAGGTAAACACTTCCCCCCCCCCCCCCCCTTTAATTTCAGCTAAAGAATCTACATATATTAAATCATTATTGTCAGATTTTAATTTGGGGAAAAATGCAATCTTGAAAAACAGTTTTGAAGATTCTGGTCTTTCCCCTTTTTTAAACAGTAGCTATACTTGTACACTAATGTTAAAAGATTTGGTGTTCAGTAAGATGTTCTATATTTGGAAAGAACTGAATACTTTTTTTCAGCAAGAATGCATTAAATTGATTAAAAGGAAAGACATTTATAATGTTACAAATCGAATAAGTGCTTTGACCTTAAAAAGACTTAGTCCATTCTTCTTTTGGTTTGAACAGTTGCATTTAGTTTGAACACAACTAGTATATAAAATCATGTGATGATGGAACCGTAGTACAGTAGAACATTGTGCTGGATATGCAATCAATCACTACTGAAATTCTCACGGTAAGTATCATGTCAGTAGTTCTAATCTGAGTCTTCACTCCAATGTCAGCAATCACTTCAGTTTCTAGATGATTATATGTAAATGGTCACTAGCTTCTTCTAAATGAAGACAGAAATAAATAACCATAGCATGGTGACATGCTGACATAAACTTAAGATGCGGTCATGACTCCTGTCTTGAGTAGATGGGTTGATTTTACTTTATCGTTGTGAGAGCTGCCAGCAGACCCATAACATCACTCACAGAGGGGCTCAGATGCAAGGGGATCAGGGAATTGGTCGGTTAATTGCATTGAGCTCCAATACGTGCATGTCCTGAATCATGTCAATGTCTCCTTTGGTTGACAAGGTGGGAATACAGAGTTGGTTTGAGTATTTTAAAGCACCCTTTTCCTTACAACAGTTTAGACACAGAGTAGTATATCCTTTTCGTTATTTACACAGGTAAGAAGACAATTGCATTGTTGTTCAAATCCCAAAATAAGTGCAGCAGGATAAAAGAAGCCAAAAGGGAGTTTGAGTTTTATAAACAGGATCACTGTGTGAATTGGAGACAATGAAACATGTTGTTCCTATTGTGAATATAAGGCAGGCAGATGAGACAACAAACACAGTTTAGGTTATTGTTCTATGTGCACAGACTCATTAATGAGAAGTAAATGGTATGGTTTCATATTTCAAAGTCACAGTCTCTTGTGAAATACTTTTAGTTACCCATTTGTCTCATGGTTGTCATGTAATACTACAACCGTTGAAATACATGGCAGCAGAACAGAGCTTAATGCATTTTGTCATTTCGCTAATACTTGGCTGTTTGTCTGAGAGGTTTTATTCAAACATTAATTCTAAAGTCTGATGGAGGTTTGATGTTTTAAACGCATATTACCTCACTAATATTAGAGAGGCACAATATTAAAATACCGATAGGATAAGCCAATTAATTATTCTCATGCTATGGCGGATTATTGACAAATGGCCGACATCTAAAAATACTACACTATTTTGTCTAAATAAATATAAAATGGTAAAAACTTAAATGACAAATTTTAGATGCTAGAAGTTAGAGCTGCACAATTCTGGATACATTTAGAATCAAACTTTTTTTTGTTTTAAATTGAGATTGCGATTCTCCCACGATTCTGATGAAAAAACATTAGAAAACTAAACAAAATATGACATAATTTACTAGAGGTTCTGACAAAATCTTCAGTCTATTTTAAAAATACATTAATATGAACGGGGAAAAAATGTAATGAAGGAGTCATGTCTCATTCATGAAGACTTTTTAGTATTGGATGAATCAGCTTTTGAGAATGAATCTCTTGAATGAATGATTCAATGACAAACAATTTTTTAAACAGTCGCATTGCCACCGCCTGGTGTAATAAGTGATACAATAACATACAAGTTTCAAAACACTTTCAAAAAGGTGATTTGCTTTATTTTGATCTCAATGTTCATAAAGGAGCATGCACAATTAAATACTGGCAATTTATTGATAAATTAAAATATATGTTTTTAATATAAATTATTGACAACCTATACCGTTTAAAATTTTGGGGTCAGTATGATTTAAAAAAAAAAAAGAAATTAATGCTTTAATTTAGCAACAATGCATTAAATTGATCAAAAGTGATGGTAGAAATGATAAAAAAATATATATATTTCAAGTAAATGGTAAATGGACTGCATTTATAAACACTCTAAAAAACAAAAGGTTCTATATGGCACCAAAAATGGTTCTTGGCTCGTAATCATAGGGGAACCTTTTTAGTGCTATATAGCACCAATTTTGGTGCTTCAGTGGTTCTTCAGAGGTTCTTCACCGGTTCTTTGACTAAGGTGCTGTATAGCACCTCTGAAGAACCGCTGAAGAACCACTGAAGCACCAAAATTGGTGCTATATAGCACTAAAAAAGGTTCCCCTATGATTACGAGCCAAGAACCATTTTTGGTGCCATATAGAACCTTTTTTTTTTAGAGTGTAGTGCTTTCAACAGACCCACGGCCACCAAAGCACTTTACATATTGCCTCACATTCACCCATTCATTCACTCATTCATACACCGACGGCAGTGTCAGCCATGCAAGGCGCCATCCAGCTCGTCAGGAGCAGCTGGGGTTAGGTGTCTTGCTCATGGACACCTCGACACTTGGTCAGGTGGAACCGGGGATAGAACCACCAACCTTCCGGTTAGTAGACAACCTAATCACCAATCAAGTAAATGTTGTTTTTTTGAACTTTCTATTAATTTTCAAAATATCCTGGGAAAAATGTATCAGTTTCAACAAAAATATTAAACAGCACAACTTATTCAACATTTATAATAATGAGAAATGTTTCTTGAGCACCACATCAACATATAAGAATGATTCTGAAGGATCATGTGACACTGAGGTCTGGAGTAATAGCTTCTAATTAAATTTGTATCACAGATATAAATGACATTTTGAAATATATTAAAATAGAAAATGTAATGCAATTTCACAATATCACTGTTTTACTGTATTTTTGATCAAATAAATACAGCCATGGTGAGTATAAAAGTCTTCTTTCAAAATAATTTAAAAATCTTACCGACCTCAAACTTTTCAACGGCAGTAAATCTAAAACCAATATATTGTGCATCCCTAATTAATTTTGATCAAATTAACCTCCAGCCATCATCCTTCTTCAACACTGTGATGACGCAAATGTAAATCTATTCGTGAGTGTCCTTCTGATAACAAGATACAGTCATGCTACAGTTTTCATTTGTATTATTTACAGAGTTAGCTTCTTTCAAATGGAAATTAAACTTTGGGTTCAATCTAGCTTTCACCTTTCATTCAGTTAGTTTTCAATTACACACTTCATTATGTTCTGTAATGAGTCCAGTGATGTGCCTATACATTCCACCCTGAGGGCCTCATTGGGATAATATATGCAATCCCATTTTGCACCCTTAGGCTTGTTGCCACTAATAAACAGAAGAATTCAGAGCATCATTTGTTTGTAGGATTTCCCCTTGGGATTCTAAGGAATACGAATTTAAATCCAACAGAACACGAGCAGGCTATGATCAGCGATACAGAATCGTGGATTATTGCACGTCCGTCATATCTTAGTATCTTCAAACTGCTTGTGTCTCAGTGGTGCTCCACAGAGTACTTAGACGGACAAACAAGACCCAGTAGCTTTAGAGTCTGATTGCTGAACTTTTCAGCATGTAGACAGAAAAGCGGTGGAAGAGGTCACTTCCAGACAGCCTGTCCCCTCCAGTGTGCTCCGAGCTCATCTTCCTGCTCTTGTTCCGCTCTGTGTCCTCGCCTGCGGCTTTCTGCCCGGCCTCTTCTGCATCTGAAGGAGAAGGAGAATAAATAATGAATCGCGATGACAGCGAGGAAACTACATCTTTTGTTTGCACCCGCAGTGTTATTTTTCTCATCTTTTCTTGAACCCCACGTAGATGACCCACGGCCCGACGCAGGCTTAATGAAGATCTGCGTAATGAGGCTGAGGAATACAAGGCCTCTAGTTAGACCCTAGCTGTCGACACGGCGGTACTTGTCATTGTGTCGTTAATGGCCATGAATAGCTTGTTCTCCTTTGCTATTGTTGAGAATGCTCTCGTGGCGCTTGTGGAGCGATAAGAGGCTTTGACACTCCATGCTCCTTAAGGTAATGTAAGCTCTCACCCTTGTGTGTTGGCAGGAGGCGAATGAGCCCGATGTTTCATCCCCTCCAAACAGGAGGTGTGGTTTAGATTTAATATCTGGGATTTAGCAGTTGTTGCATCGGGGAGATCCTAATGCTCGAGTCCCTTTCCTGAGAGTCCCTTTTTCTCAATCTTTATTCTCTTTTGCCGTTTAGACCTTTTCCCTGCTCTCTTGTTCTGAAGTTGAACACTAACTGTTTCTTCTCTCTCTTTCTCAACACCCAGGTGCCCTCTCTTTGCTTTGAGTCTGATTATCGGTCTGTCTGGTCTCCAGCCCTTCTGTGTCTGGTTGTCTGGTTCAGGCGAGCAGTGATCTTCCAGACATCTCCAGGGACTGCAGCCTGTGGTCTGAGGTGAGTCCAACTGGGATCCATCGCCTTTGCTCCTGTCTCTCCTCGTTTGCAATCAGCATTATGCCAGTCGCATCCGTGCAGCTTTAATTCTTAGAAATCAGTGTTCATTAGAGTCACCTACACTTCAAGAGGAAGCACAGAATAATTTGATGTCAGATGCCTCATTATGGTACTCCTACTTAAAGCCATGACAAAAGTACAATCTTTTTCATGCTCAAGAACCACCGCAGGTCTATGGGGATAACAGAGAGCAGAAGATGCATTTTGATTAAAGGCTAAGTGATCTTACGGTGCAAATCAGTGATACATAATGAATGGAATTCATTTCAGAAGAAATGGTCTGATCATCCCTTGAAACTTTTGCTTTTGCTATCTATATAACAGACATTTTACATTTACTACTATATTTTGGATGTCGCTTTTCAATAACTGTCATGCTTTAAAATTGACCCGTATAATTATACAGTGGTTACCTTAAGGACCTGTTTCTAGCTGGTCTAACCTTTCAATTTAGTTTCAATGAACACTACTTTTCAAAAGTTTGAGGTTGGTAAGATTTTTGAAAGAAGTCTTTTATGCTCACAGAGGCTTTTAATGTTTTTTTTTATTTTTTATTTAATATTCCTGTGATGGCAAAGCTGAATTCTCAGCAGCCATTACTCTAGTGTCACATGATCCTTCAGAAATCATTGCAATATGCTGATTTGTTGCATACATTTCTTTTTATTATCAATGAGTGGATTTACATGCACGTTCTTAAAGGGATGGTTGATACCCCGTGATTTACTCACCCTCAAGCCATCCTAGGTGTATATGACATTCTTCTTTTAGACGAATACAAATAAGCCGAATACACTTAATAAGCCGACTAGTCAATGCATGTGATCATGTAAACATGTTAACCCGTTTTCCTTTATTGGAATAAGGTCATAAACGGCTTAAGCATAAACCGATCGTCACAGCTAGATTTTTGCCCCTTACACCGATATCTCTCAGCATGTAAATGCATTAACCTGCTTTCTGTCGGCTTATTTAAGTGCGCATGTGGGATGTGACAGGAATACGTCCTTGCTGTGAATTTAAGCACATCCAGACAGAATAAGCGTTTTGCAGTAAGGGAACAGCAAATATATTGCAAACTCAGACTCTTTATTGACCCAAAAATTTTATAAAAGTGCTCTCATCTCGTGCAGCAGAAGAAGAAGTAGTACAGTCAAAATGCTGCATCTGTAACTGAATGAAAGGATAATATATAAGCCTTAAGTTTGCTGCTGACATGTTGCAATACTCTTCTTCAGTTTTTAATGCTTTATTTAACATCACAACCGACATAACAAATGAAATACTCAGATACTCAAATGATTACGTTTTGACATCACTACCGGGAAATAACCTGATTTAGTCTTGTAAGTCTTGGTCTAAGTCTTGTCGGGTTATTGGTTTGTGTAAACCCAGACAGCAGGTTATTTCAATAAGCTGATTTTAGTGAGTTATCAGCATACTGGTGTGCATGTAAATGTGCTCAATGTTGAGAACAGTTGTATTTATTTTTGTTGCTGATGCACAAGGAAGAGGTGAGGACCTAATTGCAGCAGGCAGAAATCCAAACAAGGCAAAAATCCAAGCAAGAAACGCAAATCCAGACAATGCAGAGGAAGACAAACACAGCAGCTTTACAACGGTGTGCTAAAGACCATGACCAACCACAGACTAGTGATGGGCGATTTCCAAACACTGCTTCATGAAGCTTTGAAACCTTTACAAATCTTTTGTTTCGAATCAGTGGTTTGGAGTGCGTATCAAACTGCCCAAGACACGTGATTTCAGTAAACGTGATTTTGTTACATCACAGCTGTTTCAAAATGTCAATGATTGACCACTGGGGGGGTAATGAGGGTGATCTCTGTGAACCCTTTGAACAAGTATAGGTTTTACCTATATACACTATATTGGGACACTCCTCCAAATCATTGAATCCAGGTGTTCCAATCACTTCCATGGCCAAAGGTGTATAAAATCAAGCAGCTAGTCATGCAGACTGCTTCTGGAAACATTTGTGAAAGAATGGATCGCTCTCAGGAGCTCAGTGAATTCAAGCGTGGTACTGTGATAGGTTGTCACCTGTGCAAAGTGAAAGCAATTGGGAAAAACAGCAACTCAGCCACAAAGTGGTAGGCCATGTAAAATCACAGAGCGGGGTCAGCGCATGCTGAGGCGCACAGTGCGCAGAAGTCGCCAACTTTCTGCAGAGTCAATAGCTAC
Source organism: Gobio gobio (assembly GCF_949357685.1). Lineage (NCBI taxonomy): Eukaryota > Metazoa > Chordata > Actinopteri > Cypriniformes > Gobionidae > Gobio > Gobio gobio. The sequence continues at coordinate 43,397,847 of NC_137115.1, read as the reverse complement.
AGACCTCCAAACTTCATGTGGCCTTCAGATTAGCTCAAGAACTGTGCGTAGAGAGCTTCATGGAATGGGTTTCCATGGCCAAGCAGCTACATCCAAGCCTTACATCACCAAGGGTGTGGAGGAACTTGACTGGCCTACACAGATTCCTCAACCCAGTAGAACCTTTGGGATGAATTAGAGTGGAGGCTGCGAGCCAGGCCTTCTCGTCCAACATCAGTGCCTGACCTCACAAATGTGCTTCTAGAAGAATAGTCAAAAATTCCCATAAACACACTCCTAAACCTTGTGGAAAGCCTTCCCAGAAGAGTTGAAGCTGTTAGCAGCAAAGGGTGGGCCAACTCCATATTAAATAGGGCTGGATATTGAAACAAATCTCCCGATTCGATTCAATTTCCATTCACAAGCTTGCGATTCGATTAAGTTCCCTTTCGAAAGGGAACTCGCGCTGCGTCAGCTTGACGCTACGGGGAACGCCTCCAGCGTGACTGGTGCCTGAAATCACAATGAAAAAACTTCAATCCTATTGACCGGCGACAGCCTATGATGTCATCAAGGTGCGACCAGGAAGTATATAAGGGCACCTTGCCAACATGACAGTATCTCTTCGTCTTCAGGGACTGTTTTGCCTGTCTTCACGTGAAACGTCTACAAGAAGGATAACAATGAAGTGTGCTGAGGCCACTTCTGCAGAAGTGTGTTTTGAATGTGTAGCTTGCGCTTTGGTTACACACACACTTTGTGTTTACTGTCTGGGAGAAGAGCATGCAACTCGGCTGGACCTCTTCTTGAGGGGAGAGGTTTCAGCATCTGGGAAAGACCACGCTCAAGCTGAGGCTGAGCGGCGTCTGAAATGCGCTTCCCAGATGGATCTGGCTCGTCGCTTGGAGACAGTTATGGTTCTTGAGGATGATCCAGATCGCGAGAGGCTCGAGCAGAGGTTGGGTGAGTCAGTTAAAAATGCTGAAGCTTTCTAACCATCCTGTCCCATGTACGGGGAGTTGCTGGAAGTCATGGAACGCGCTGCGGGTAGACTGCAGCTGCCTTTGCGGCGCGTGAGGAGAAAGGCTGAGCGTCCAAACAGTTCGGACGATCGGTTTCTCTCCGCCCATGACCTCCCAACTCCTGGGAGTCTTCCATTCTTTCCAGATCTCCATCAGCAGATCTCGAGGGAATGGAAGAAACCATACTCAGCCCGCATCTGTCGACATCGGCGAGCTAGATGTCGCTGATGTCGGGGGACTGCCTGGCTGGGTATGTGTCGATGCCGCCCGTGGACGAGATGTTATGTTTATCTCGCCTCTGGGCGGCCGGCGACACTGTGGCTCCCACCCTGCCGGTCTAAACGCCTGAATGGCAGGGCGTACATGTCAGTGGGTCGCGCTGCAGCGGCTTTGCACACCACAGCTGTGTTGCAGGCTGTGTTGCAGGCGTACCTGCTGAGGGACCTCGATCAGGGGGGAGGGACCCCCTGAGGCGGTAGTCGAGTCGCGCCGGACCGCGGTTTTTGCTCTCCGGGCCACCGTACAGATAGCGCCGATGGCGGCGAGGGTGGCCACGGAGAGACATCTGTGGTTAAACCGTTTGGACATCGGGGAAAAAAAAAAAAAAAATCCTTTCTCCCTGATGCCCCGGTTTCGCCGTCTGAACTTTTTGGCACCTCCGTAGAGGCGGTGGTGGGAAAGTTCGGAGAGGCGAAGGCGCGCTCGGCGGCATTCAGGAGAAATGCATTCCGCTGAGGTCCGGGACCGCGCCCAGGCTGTCGGGTGTCCCCGGCCCGTCCCAGTCTGAGGGCTGGAGACGGGAATAGCGAGCCAGCGTCGCCTCTCGAGCGCCCCGCCGCGGAGGACTGGGGCACAGGGGAGGCGGGACACCCGCGACAGGAAGAGGAAGGAAGCCGGGCTGGTAACCGTAACCAGCACAGGCAGCAGACTCCACCCCCCGAGGAGCGCGGAGATGAACGCTGCCTTTTTTCCCTTCCTCTGGTTTTTCCCCGGGCGCTTAGGTGGCCTATGATGAGCAGAAAATGTAAGATTCTGCCGGCTCGCCTGGCTTGTTTGGAAAGCGCCCCCCTCAGGATGGCGGGCGGATACTAGCCTTATGGCTGGCTGGAAGCACCGCTGGGAGCGATCGGTGAGTCCCCCTCTCTGAGGGTGAAACATTTTCAAAACTATGTTTTTCAGAACTCCTATACCTTCGCTCGCCTGAGAGGGTTTCTGGGGAAATTTGGATCGCCGCTGGATCTTCGCAGGGCCTGCAGCTCCCCGTGAGTAAGCTAAGAACGATCTTCTTTGCAACATTATGTGGTTGTGTGTGAATACCTCACTTTCTGCTAGTAGAGTCTGCTGCCTCTCCGTGCTATGTTTTCCCCCACTATGTGGGTAACTGAATCGCGCTCTTGCCCGAGGGCTTGTAGTGTAAGAGGCGAGCTGTGTTTTTCCTAGCGTAAAAGTGGGAAGTAGCTGAAGACCGGGTATGCACTAACGCACGAGCTGTAGTGAGATCTGCGCCCAGCTCTGCGGGGCTTTTGGAAAAGGGTTTTTGGGGCCTCATTGTGTAATATTAGAGGTGATAATATTTCTTTCCCGGGCCCTGATCTAGTGCGGACTTATGTCGCACCACTTGGCCTAGGCTTTGTCAAGGATGGGGGCGTTCCCTTTTAATGAAGATGTTCGCCCCTGGCCTGTCTTTTTATTCAAGAACATGGCGTTGTTTATGCATCCTTGTTTCAGCCTCCTCTGTTACAGAGTCGTCCGGCCAAGGCCCGCCCCCTTCTCTGCGTTCTGGGGTCACGTGTAATGCAGACGAGGTGGTGCAGGAGACAGCGACTTTGCCAGTGGTCGTGGGGTGGAATTAAGCGTCTTTCGCCGGTTTGCGACTAGACTTTATCTGCTGTTTCCGCCTTTCGGAGCTTGGTGGCTGCCATCTGCTAGCGGCCCCCGGCCTCTTCCTGGAGGATGGTACGGCCGGTGGATTTCACATTTCTGTGATATTGTTCCCTTGCTTTATGTCTCTGCTCCACCTCCTTTAGGGCCCGGGTAGAGCTGAACATCGGATAATCCTTCTGTCTGTACGGTTCTGGTCGGATGCTCCCCTGAGGCCCGAGCATTGCCAATGGCTGACGCCATCGCACTTGTGTTGGCCGCTGCATGGAAAGAAATAGGCAGCCGCCCCTATGCAGGTGACGTAAGTTGTACTCCCCTCGCTTTAGAGGGTCTTTGTTTAAGCACTTCCGCTGAGTACACTGCTGTTGGCAATGTGATTAGGTCCATGTTTGTAGGCACTGCCCGAGAGACTGCGCCGTCCTGGGGGCCCTAGGACATGGCGATGCAAGTTGTCCCTAGCTGCCTCTGGGATGGAGCCAGCCCCAGGTGCGGGCGTAGGAGCCAGCTGGTTGTTAGTAGCCAGCTTGGGCAGTCTGGGCAGCTGGACTTCAGGACAGGTAGTAGGCGTTAACCGGCCTCCTTGCAGGAAAGTCCCGACACCATGGCCCATGAGTGGGCCTCGGAGGCTCTTCTCCACTGGTGTCGACGTCAGCAGTGACCCGTCATTTGGCCCTGGGGATGAGTCCCCAGGTGTTAACTGGATTTCCAGGCCTTCGTCAGCAGCAGACAGCTGCCGTCAGCCCAGGTAGCAGCAGCCAGCCTTCTTAAAGTCTCGGCAGGATCCTTGGAATCTGCAGACCCCCTATTCGGGGGATAGGTCCTGCCAGGCCTCCCTGAGGGGTAGGCTCCCGGTCTGGGTTACCTTCGCTCAGGAGCTAGGCCCTGTTCGGCCTCCCTGAGAGCCTGCTGTGGTCAGCAGGCGCTGCCTGGTCTCCCCCGAGGGGGCACCATAGGCATTAAGTCCCTCGACGGCTGGTACGAGCTGCTAAATAGGTGGTAGGCCCTACCGGGCCTCCCTATGGGCCTGCTGTGGGGAAGCAGGCTCACTCGACCTCCTCTGCGGATGGCGTTCCTGGGCCCCAGTCACTGTATGACTAGCACGAGTGCTAGGAGGTAGTAGGCCTCATCCGGCCTCCCTGAGTGACCCCCTTGGAGGGAGAAAGCATAGCGAAGCGCTACGGACGGCATGTTCTGCTACTAGGTGGAGGCATTGCGCCTCCCTGGAATCGTTCCCTGGTCCCCAGTTTCGGTAACGGAGCGTAGCATGGGCTGCTATCAGGAAAAGCTGCACAGGCTTCCCTGAAGGGATTCGCTTGGAGTAGTAGGCCCACGTGGCCTCCTCTGAGGGCACGCTCTGGTCTCGTGGTTTTCTGGAGGGGTCCAGTCACTGAGCAGAGGCCGGCTCCCCGGCCGCTGTGGTGAGCATGAAGTGCTGTGAGCGGCACGTTCTGCTGTCAGATGGTAGGCATGGTACCTCCCTGAGAGCGAGCTCCCGGTCCCCAGCCGCTGTGGTGAGCCTGAAGTGCTACGAGTAGCACATTCAGCTAGGCTGTGAGTGCCCGGTGTCTTTGCAGTTGGTAGGCCTGCTTGGCCTCCCTGATAAGCGAGTCCCTGGTCTTCCCAGCTACCTCGAGGGCAAGCACGACTGCGATCAGGTATCAGGCCCGTTTGGCCTTCCTGAGGATGAGCGCTACTGTGGATGCGCAAGCGGTCTATCAGGTTACCAGGTGGAGGCCTCTCTCGGCCTCCCTGGGGGACGAGTTCCCCAGGCGGGAACACACAACTGGCTTTATGCTGACAGCTAGTGGCCACCCACTATCAGGCGCAGGTCTATGGCCGTTCGCGAGACCTGGAGGCGGTGTTCTTACCCTAGCACGACGAGACGTTACTGCTGCTATGCGGTCCCCACGGGAGGGGACTTTCATAGTTTGCCTACGGCATGGCTACCTACCAGGCAGGCTTATGAGCTCCTCTCGAATGAGGGTCTACCATGAGCTTACGGCCGCTTGGCGCTGGTTAAGGGTTGTAGGCCCCTCGGGGCCTCCCTGGCATAATCAGCCTGTAAGGCCTCTGGCCTCCTAAGCACGTTTTAAAGTAGGTGCTTGGTAGATCCGAGGATCGAGCGGCTAAACTCCCCTCTAGCAAGGGTTATATAGCACTTCGCTGAGAGCTGCTCTCCGGGATAACCCGTCTCTGAGATCCGGCTAGTGGATGTCACTGCCTTTCTTGCAGCACCCTAGCGGGATGCCTCTTCGGAGGCGAGTACCAGAGGCTCTGTACTGTACAGACAGGGTTGACCATATTACGTGTCCCATAACAGACTGGGTCACCTGGTCAGGTCTCCCTGGTGGCATTCGGTGAGAACCTCCCGAATAGTGACTGGCATAGGGTTCCCTCGTAGTTCCCTTGCCACGTTCCCTTAAAGGAACCCCTTCTAAGTCGAATGGGTGGTTCCAGGCCTTCGAGCAGGGCCTGGGAAGGACCTCATGTGTGTGAAGGTTCCTTCTTGGGCGATAGCTTGGGCTATGACCGTAGGGAGCGCTGTCACTGACAGCCTAATGTGACCAGAAGGGGAGTGGTTCAGGCATCTCAGTAGAATCTGCTTGTCTTGACAGTTGTCACTGCCAGTGGGCATGCACTCCCGTCGGCATGGCGGCGTTGGTATATCGTTCCCCGTAGCGTCAAGCTGATGCAGCGTGAGTTCCCTTTCGAAAGGGAACGTCTCAGGTTACGAATGTAACCATTGTTCCCTGAGAACAGGGAACGAGACACTGCGTCGCTGTGCCATGCCGCAGGGCCTACCTGCCGAAAACAGTCCCTTCAGACGATGAGATACTGTCATGTTGGCAAGGTGCCCTTATATACTTCCTGGTCGCACCTTGATGACATCATAGGCTGTCGCCGGTCAATAGGATTGAAGTTTTTTCATTGTGATTTCAGGCACCAGTCACGCTGGAGGCGTTCCCCGTAGCGTCAAGCTGACGCAGCGTCTCGTTCCCTGTTCTCAGGGAACAATGGTTACATTCGTAACCTGAGACGATTTTGATTCAATATCAATTATTGTGGATATACATCAGATACAGTACATGGCAAATTTTCTTGAGGAAAAAAATCTCTCAACTAATGCAGTAACCTATACATGGTAGTCAGTTAGTACTACTACTATAATATTGAAGGTTAAAATTAGGGGTGCTCCGATTGATCGGCAACCGATCTCGATCGGTCGATAATCGCTTTGGGATGATTGATCGGCGGTCTCCAGAAAGGCCGATCTCATGAACCGATCGCATGCTGACGACACATAAATCCTGTGCCTGCCATGAGAGCTAGGGCATGATATGCAGCGAGACCGTCTCATTCTCTTTCCAGCGCGGGTAAAATAATTATAATGCTGAAGGTGAGGTACAATTCATATTTCTATATTAAATAACTTACGCAGTCATTTGAAAACTTTCTGTGGGACGTAAGTTCACAAACAGCGCGCGTGAATCACTGTGTGCGCGCGCTCTCTCTCTCCCTTTCAAAATGCTCAAATGGCTTCACATCAGCGCTTCAAATCGAGCTGCTCAGTTGACACAGGATTTGCCACTTTGCACAATCGAGGCAGTGTCGCATCGTCACTAAAGCTTATTATTTGCATTTATTTTTAAGTCTTGCCAGTGTTCAAACCGCTCAGCACTCGCGCGCACGGTCTGGACACACACACACACACACACACACACACACACAGGCCATCTCACAAAAAGCTTGCGAGTACAAATTGCGCTGAAATGGTCAGATACACAAAAATGTATGTACTAAATTACCGTCTTGACGAGTATGCACGTAAACCCCGTCGTGACTCGCGAGTGAACGTTTGTGCAACTGCATGTAACCTATCCGTGTTCGCTCTTAAAGTGACAGCTGTCGAATAAACTGCTGCTGTCTCTGAGTTTCTCTTTGTCTTGTGTTGTTTGATGAACCTTTATGACACTCACTGCTCTTGAATGACTAACTTTTGCAACCTTAAGTGTAAGGATTAATCTAATTTAATTTATTCAGGGAAGACCAATATTAATTTACATTTGATTTCTTATTAAAGCTACACTGTGTAACTTTTTTAGTCTATTCTTAGCTAAAAACACTTAGTTCTTTCAAAAATATATGTGCTCATTAATGTATATTTACTTCTTTCAAGTAATAAAGTATTCTCGTAAGTTTATAATATGCCATTGAAAATACATAAGGTAATGGGATCTAACGGTGGTCGCCATGTTGCCCCTCCATCTTGAAAGTACATTAGCCAAAGAGGGACATACCCGTAAATTCAAGCTTCGCCTTTCGCGTTTTAACCGGTTTTAACCATAGACCGTAAAAAAAGGTTTTAACACTGTGCGCGTCAACTTGTTCAGACTTGTCTGGTGCATGCGCAGAGAGTTTTCATCTCAGCAGCTCCAGTAACAGAGTTATACAGAGTTTTCCTGGCTTGTTTATTCCTCAAAAGTCTGTTTTTCCTTGTGTGGTATTTCTGTGCGTTAATAACTCCGTAAGTAATAATAGTTATTGTCATTGTGGATGTGTTTCAGAGTGTGTCATCATGTAATTCAGTTGATGTTACCTCAGAAGTATTTTTGTGTCAACATACAATAGCGTAATGCTCACCTATTTGAATAGTCATTCAGTTATTAACAATGTTTATTCGTTTATAGAAAATATTTGCTTGTAATGTATGTTGATGGAAATATGTATCAGGTCTGATCGGCATATTAACACTTGTTATACAGAGCTAAACCTGCGCACACACTTTTGTAATCCGACACCGCTTGTTAACAGCAGCAGCGGCAGCTCCGCTCCTTTTAATGCAGCTGCATTTAGCGCCTATATATGGTACAATAAGCTCTGGTTTACGGTTACATTATACAAATGTAACTTATAAATATAGTTATACAGTTCTTAACTGTGTATATTCTGTCATGTCATTATCATGTATATTTACCATCCTAATTTGTTCTCTCACAGAAACCACATTTATGTACATATCCATGCAAACCTGTTTATGCCTTGCAATTGGATGACTGAATAAACATTACTATCATCAAAGTTCACTCTGGATTAGCTGCAGTTCTTTCTAGCCGAATAATTAGGCCAGTTGAGTTCCAACCATCCCACTGCGCACAGAATATCCCACAGGTACCGTGTCGAATGTGGACGAGGTCGAACTGGAAGCCATATTAATCTTGGACTAAATCGGCCACCGTAGGAGTTAAAACGAAATCGGAATTGAACAGAACAGAAACTAAAATTCACTGGATTGTCATATACCAGTTCACCACTAGATGGGGGAAAATATCACACAGTGTAGCTTTAAAGCTACACTGTGTGATATTTTCCCCCATCTAGTGGTGAACTGGTATATGACCATCCAGTGAATTTTAGTTTCTGTTCTGTTCAATTCCGATTTCGTTTTAACTCCTACGGTGGCCGATTTAGTCCAAGATTAATATGGCTTCCAGTTCGACCTCGTCCACATTCGACACGGTACCTGTGGGATATTCTGTGCGCAGTGGGATGGTTGGAACTCAACTGGCCTAATTATTCGGCTAGAAAGAACTGCAGCTAATCCAGAGTGAACTTTGATGATAGTAATGTTTATTCAGTCATCCAATTGCAAGGCATAAACAGGTTTGCATGGATATGTACATAAATGTGGTTTCTGTGAGAGAACAAATTAGGATGGTAAATATACATGATAATGACATGACAGAATATACACAGTTAAGAACTGTATAACTATACGTATAAGTTACATTTGTATAATGTAACCGTAAACCAGAGCTTATTGTACCACATATAGGCGCTAAATGCAGCTGCATTAAAAGGAGCGGAGCTGCCGCTGCTAACAAGCGGTGTCGGATTACAAAAGTGTGTGCGCAGGTTTAGCTCTGTATAACAAGTGTTAATATGCCGATCAGACCTGATACATATTTCCATCAACATACATTATAAGCAAATATTTTCTATAAACGAATAAACATTGTTAATAACTGAATGATTATTCAAATAGGTGAGCATTACGCTATTGTATGTTGACACAAAAATACTTCTGAGGTGACATCAACTGAATTACGCGATGACACACTCTGAAACACATCTACAATGACAATAACTATTATTACTTACGGAGTTATTAACGCACAGAAATACCACACAAGGAAAAACAGACTTTTGAGGAATAAACAAGCCAGGAAAACGCCGTATAACTCTGTTACTGGAGCTGCTGAGATGAAAACTCTGCACATGCACCAGACAAGTCTGAACAAGTTGACGCGCACAGTAAAACCGCGTAAGGCGAAGCTTGAATTTACGGGTATGTCCCTCTTTGGCTAATGTACTTTCAAGATGGAGGGGCAACATGGCGACCACCGTTAGATCCCATTACCTTATGTATTTTCAATGGCATATTATAAACTTACGAGAATACTTTATTACTTGAAAGAAGTAAATATACATTATTGAGCACATATATTTTTGAAAGTACTAAGTGTTTTTAGCTAAGAATAGACTAAAAAAGTTACACAGTGTAGCTTTAAATGTCTTTAGTATTTCTTACCTCAATACTAATGTTAGACCTACCTGAAATTTAAAAAAAAATAAAAATAAATGCACTGCATGATCAAATATTTAGGTGAGATAATTATATACATTTATTATATACATTTATTTGGGAAAGATGGCCTACAGTAGCCTTAAGTTATCTCATTTTCTAAAATAAACACTTGGTGGTTCTTCAAGAGCTTGACTCAGTTAATTTAGAGTTAGTTTCATTTCTACAAATGGTGCAAACTCTGCAAGATTATAGATAAAAGATTGCCATTCTGTGATAGGCAGTGATCGGCAATCGGCAGATCATGATCTTGGTGATCGGTAATCGGTGATCGGCCCCAAAAATGCTGATCGGAGCATCTCTAGTTAAAATTAACTGATTTAAATACAAGCATAAATTACACTTGATGTTTTTTGATTATAATAAAGTTATAATACTAACTTTACAATTACATAATCATATTTCTTCTTTGAAATATAAACATTTAAATGATGGCAGTCATAAAAACTTTATGATAAAACGTAATGATTTTTTTCAAACATGCATTAATATTGAAGAACTTTAAAAATTATAATGAATATGTAATGTGGTGCATATATTTATCAAAATACTCATCTCTAGAATTCATTTTTCTAGTTTATGGTTACTGAAGGGTTTTTCTGTGTACATGATGTGACGTTAAGTGACCTTTTGTTTACAAGCTGTTTTATTGACGTCTTTCCACGGTTGAGTGAAACAATGATTGAGCGATTACATTAGACATGATACGGATTTTGGTAAGTTGTAATGTATCTTTTAACATACCTTCATATGTTCTTTCATGTTTATTTTGCGCTATAACTGGTATTAAAGCGGAGGAGATGAACAGTTCACATAGTTCCATGCTCCCGCTTCTCTTGACTTGTGCTCCGGTATAAACTGTATTTATTTTTTACAATTTGTAATAAAATGGTCGGAATTTGAAATCTGAGACTTTGTTTTATATCAAAAGTAACAAAGCACAAAGATTAGTTTTTGTTGCATTTACACTGTTCTGACCAGCAGGGTCAGACCACCAGTATGTATAATAACAGTAAAAATTTGAACCTTTTCTTATAGTTGTGTTTGAGTCCCTCAATTGTCCTTAGTGTGAAAAGATGGATCACAAAATCATACTGTCCCTGCTGAAAAGGGTTCAAAAATGTGCAAAAGATGCTGGAAAACTGAAGAATGTGCAGGACCTGGAGGATTTTTCTGAAGAACATTGGGCAGTTTAACTGCTCAGGACAAACAAGGGACTCAAGAATAACCATCACAAAACAAAACAAAACAACAACTGTGGATCATACAGGGAAGGACACACAGTATTAAGAATCAATGTTCATAAACTTTTGAATGTGGTCATTTTAATAAATTCAGCTATTTTTTGGTCTTGTGGACTATATGTAAAAACATTTTATGTAAAATATCTTATTCAGGACAGTACTAAATAAAAAATAACATACATTTTGTTTGATCTCTCTTATTTAGTTAAAATTATTCACATTATACTGTAGTTATAGTTCTTGGTGTGAACGGGCCTTTAGACAAAGTTTCTAAATTTACCTGCTATAGGGTTGCGTCTGAGTGTAAAGGTTCTTGCAATTCCAGAGTTGTTCATGCTTAAAATGCTGACAGTACACTGATATTGTACATTCCATCTATACAAACATAATGTATGTACATGTCCACCTACCAAGGGATATGAATTAAACCAGTGTTCATCATTTTAACTTCAAACATTCACGCTGCTATTTTAGTGATTCACTAGAGAACAGCTGTTTGTACATCTGAACAGAACATCACAACAACGGTGTTACTGTACATGTCTTATTGCTGCAGTCCTAGTGCGGAATAAACCTTTCACAAGTTTGTTTACCCATATACTCTTTTAGTTAATAAGGTTAAGCGTATTTGGCTTGCTGTCCACAGTGGAGGGGCTCGCGGAAGCAGCTTCAACTCAAGCTTAGATTTACCCCCCAGGGACTACTAGTGCTACTACTAGTGCTAGGAAGAGGAGTATGGGGAACGAGATGCCTAAATTTATGTTGGTGGAGTTAGGGAGGTGGAGAGATGCAAAAACTGCTGATGCCAGAAAAAGGTAGGTGGCTGCTTATATGCTTTGGCAGTTAATTGAACGATTAGATGGGTTCACTCCTCACGAAATTACGTTGTGAACTTCCCTTAAAGGGCGACTATGTAAATTCACCTTTTTACAGAAATGAACTTGACTTCAGTCTCTGCCTTTGAATGAACTGTTATAGTGGAAGTGAAATCGATATTGATTTTTCTCTCATGTGAATGACCTGCAAACACCTTTCAGTGGTCTCAGATTGGCAAGTAAGTGAAGCCAATGTTATTAGACATGTCATGCAAACCATTAAATGGCGTTAACAGATATACAGGTATACAGTCCAAACAAAGTATGTGTGTGTTTATTTAGTACAAACACACACACTTAAACCTCACCAGGACGTTAGTGGTTGTAGTCGTTGTTCTTTCCTGATCAGGTACATAATGGAGAGTTGCAGAGAATCACGCAAACTGTTGTTCTTGTGTCCTTCTACAATACCCCCTGCAGTTTAACATAATCAGTGCTTTCACGCTTCGCCGACCCATGCTTGTGCAGTGTGTCATTCACGTGCCCTTCTAAATCTGTCTCTGTCATGTCAATTCATCACACACATGCTCATCTCCCATCATGTGTCTAATGAAATATCTTGACAGTTTAAACAAACGGTTCACCCCGTGTAGTCTTAAAGAGTCCTTCATCACTGTCATGGGACTAATATCCTGAGCTAAGTGTTACAGAATATACACACTCACACAAGTATGCATGAATAAAAGGTGCATAATGACTGACGTTTCAACCAGACGAATGAAGCGCACAATATTTGGACATTTTGAGATTAAGTAAATATTGTGTTAAAAATTTTCGTTTAAGTGTTTGTATACATCTAATTTGTTTTAATTAAATTGCATTAGGCTCTATCACACACATATCACGCCATTATGACAGCCATCTGCCACCACGCTTTGTAGTTGTCATTGGCTATTGACCCGTTTCGGTCAACTGAAAAAAGACACACAAAAAAGACACGCATACCGAATTCCTGTAACAATTATTGATATTGTTCTTAAAAAGTCATCTCTTTTCACTCTACTTCCAAGTATGATCCAAGGGCTCCAATTTATAAGAATTATAAAGGACAAAAAGTGTCCTTGTCTCTCTCTCTCTCACTCTCTCCCTCTCTTTTTCTCACTCTCATTCTCTCAGGAGGAGTCATGGGGCTGTTACGGGCCTACCCATTAACCCTGCCTGTGCTGGCTGTTCTGGGCCTCATTATCAGCGCATGGAGCCTCAACCCAGATGACCCCAATGTCTGCAGTCACTGGGAGAGGTGAGAGAGGGGCACTCTCCCGTGTTAAACTCCGTTTTACCTTCCATTTCTCCATTACAGGATTCACACAGCGTAGTTATTCCTCTTCAACATGCCAGAATGATGTTTTGGTCAAAAGAGGATTGGAATTTTAACAGTGCAGTGATTTATGCTTGTGTGATTGTTCAAAATTAAAGTTGATTTATTTATTTAATGTACATAAACTGTACGTTGGGTGAATACTTAATAATAATAATTGTAATAATATTACCTTTTCGCAATTTTTACAGTTAATAATAGACCCGTTTCACATTATTACAGTTATTAACATTGTAAATCTTTTCATAAAAAATGCAATGTACATTTATAACACTATACTTTTCTGTTATATTACCTTGGCATTCAATTCTAGAAGAATTGTTAACGCTGCATTTTGGGTGTTTCTAACACAACGGCTGAAGGAGTGATGGCAGAAAAATCTTTCTCTCTTCTGACCACCATAATCAATATCTCAATGATTTTTATCCTCCTTTGGAAAGTCTCTTGGAGCAAATGGGAAAGTTAAATACATTTGTTGTAGTTTCCATTTACTACTATAGCAGTTTACTCAACTATGACAACTTCCATTTCTGAGAACCCTGGAAATGTGAAAAGGTAATATACTACTACTATCCAGCAAGCAATAGATTTCATTTCACCTTTTCGGTTAACTATAGACCCGATATATTCCGGCTATGAGTAACCCACTTCTACATGCCAAAATAACTTGCGAGATGTATGATATTCCATCATGTAAGCAACGTCAATAGTGATTACAAGGTGTTTGGTTTCATTCCTTTGACATGTTCATGTTCTAGATGACTAGTCTATTCTTGGGCTGTGGTTAGATGTCTATTAAATATTCACTGACAGCCCAAACTTTGCCTTGTTTTAGCCCAGATGTCAGGCATGGGTTTGGATGGCTATTAGACATCTTTTAAATGCAAAATTGCTTGCTGGATAAAAATTTATAGTAAATATTATTATTATTATTATTATTATTATTATTATTATTATTATTATTATTATTATTATTATTATTACATTTAAACCATTTAAAAACAATGTTGTGATACTGCTCACAGGCTACCTACAACTTTTTTAAGTAGCTAGCTAAACTGTAAACTATTGGTGGGGCTAGAATTGATGATTTTTTTTTTTTTTTTTTAATCAGTTAATATATTTGAACAGTCCAAACAAACTTTCTTGGACTTTCCAATGCTACATCTGGCAGAGAGGACTGTTTAAGAGTGCATTTGATTACTGACTACTGTATGTATTCTGATATGTGTCTATCTATACAGTGCCAATAGAATGTGAAAATGGGATTTTGCTGTGTTTTGTCAAGAATAATCACTACTTGCTGAAAAAAAAAGCTTGTTACTGGGGGAAAAATTACACCATTTTGAAAACAGATGATCTACAGAAAAATGTGTTCAAGATAGTACTGTTGCTACTTAGTTAGGTGAGTCCCCATCAGTGAATGTATGTTGTCTGAGATAAGATGTTATTCAAAATGGATACTTGTCAGAATATTACATGTTGAAGTATTATGGCTTTATTTGTTGTGTTGGTGATACATAATGCTTGAATTGATACTTGATGAAAATTTACAACAGTGGATAAACCTTTGCCCCTTACGGGATGACAAAAAGGATGTGGTTACAAGCTATATGGATCAGTTGCAAAAACAATGTGTATTTCAGCTCTGTTCTGTTATCTCATAGATTTAGAGGATGAGGATCTACATTTGTTTGTTCCTGTATTGACTGTATTCTCTTTTAATGGCACAGGTGAAGGGATGTAAAGGATTGTGTTTGGGAGTGTTGATCTGGTTACACTTGCCTACAGGTATTAGGTTCAGTCACTAGACACACAGAACAATATTGATGTTCTTATTATTAACCTTGTAGTGTGTGTGTGTGTGAGTCGGGAGAGAGAGAGTAAGGATATGTTGCTAGCATAAAACCGGCACTAAAGCATTCAGTTGACCAGAACAATCTGTTTTGATTGAACCTATTGCCTGAAAAAGTATTATTTGTAAAGGGTGTTATCAGTTATGACAAATAAGCAGGAGCGATTGCCTCTGCAGAGAGGAGGACAGAGGGCTGCAGAGATGAATGAGTTTCAGCATTGGTTCCCTGAAAGAGAATATTTCGGAGCTTTAATGTCATTTTGTTGGCAACAAATTTGTAATGTTTTTCCATGGAAATTGTGATGAGACAACTTGTTTTTCTAGAGTTACTGAAGCTTTGGAAGAGAAACATTATGCTTGTTTTGTTATTTGAGTTAACAAGATGTTTTGCACTTCAAACAAAATAGGTGGATTCTTGAATATTACATTTAAGTATTTGATGGTTTTGTTTCTTGGATTACAGTATCTTCACAATGTAGTTGATTATAAACTTGAGATCAGCAAATTCTTTGTTTCTCTGCAACATAATCACGTTTGGGCAATTTCATGTAAAAGACCCCAGGGCAAGTTGTCATATTTTACTCCAGTAAATATTTCTCGGGGTAGGTTTATTACTGTATATGCAAATACGCAAATGTCCTGATAACAAAAAAGGCTCAAACTTTGCATTGCTAATGCCCAGGATGAAATTTACAGTTCCTTTAACACATTTTTGACCAATAGTGGGGAATGTTGTCCTAATGTATGGGGTAATTTTTCACAATAGAATCTTGGCATTAAACAGCCAATTAGGCTTTTCTGAAATTTTTTATAAATAAACAATTATGCAATTATTGCACTTAACAGCAAAAATGTACACAAGGTATCAAGTCATATATTGGGCCATATATTTTATAAATAAATGGTAAATGGACTGCATTTATATAGCGCTTTTAACAGACCTACGGCCATCCAAAGCGCTTTACATTTTTGCCTCACATTCACCCATTCATACACTCATTCACACACCAACCGTAGTGTCAGCCATGCAAGGCACCATCCAGCTCGTCGGGAGCAGCTGGGGTTAGGTGTCTTGCTCATGGACACCTCGGCACTTGGTCAGGTGGAAACGGGGATCGAACCACCAACCTTCCAGTTTGTAGACAACCTACATGAACCACTGAGCCACTGCCGCCCCACAATTTTTAATTTTTTTAAATAAAATAAATAAACTTCCCCAAATGCCCCAATAAAATAATTTTAAAGTAGTTAAAGGTTTATTAATTGACCCTGTACCTTAATATATTTTATGTGATTTTATTGTGTGCATTTTTGTACTTTCTTATGTGACAATATAAGAAATATCTTATATATATAATATATATATATATATATATATATATATATATATATATATATATATATATATATATATATATACTAGTGCTGGGAATCGATTAAAAACTAATTAATCGCATTGTTTTCTGTAATTAATCATAATATATAGTTTAATTTTTTTGGAGTTTTTAATATTTTGATATTGTTATAATTTCAGTTACTCTCCAAATTAATGTAGAATCAATTTAAAGACAGCATATTTTAAATATGTGTTGTAATGGCATGTTTTTATGAATGAAGGCCAGTCTCACTGATAATAATGTCTCTATGAAACATTAATGACATTACATTACAGTATAAATGAAAGCTACCAATTTCAACATTTATTAGACTTTAAAAAAACAACTTTTAATTTAAGTTAACTTAAAACAATCTTTACATAAACCCATTATAATAAATGTTATATTTACCAGTGGCCTTCCCTGTTAGACTTATACAGAAATGTAATAGGTATCAACTACTTTCTTGACTGCATAAATAATATATTAAATATATATTAATCATCTTTTCTCTTTTACCTTTGTTCTTTGATGAACATTAACGACAGACATCATCAGTGCGGCTGTCACTTTAAGATCTGCTGCTGCCGAACATGACGCAGATCTGACGCTGTCACGCGCATCTCATTTTCTCCCGTTCATTTAAGACGTTATTTAAATAATTTAACTAAGACTCCTAATATGAGAATATTCGACAAAACTGGCATTTTGGCAACATTCTCTGTGTTGTTGTTAGTGTTTGTTCAAGAGCGAAAGAGAACTCGATGTGTGCACGAGACTGACGCAACTAGGGATCTGATTGAGACAGTCACACAGACAGGACACTGACATACAGCGTGTTCTCTTTTGTCTTGTCGCACAAATGGTTTAAAAGCATTTACATGAATAAGAGCGTGATCATATAATGTAACGCCTGGCAAAAATGTATATAAAATCTAACGTTAATTGTGTTAAATATTTTAATGCCTTAAAATTAAAAAAATGAAACGCCCGTGTTAACGCGTTAATTTGCCCAGCACTAATATATATATATTTGTGCTGGGCAAATTAACGTGTATTAGTGTTATTAGTGGTGGGCATAGATTAATTTTTTTAATCTAGATTAATCTAGATTAATTCCAAGATTAATCTAGATTAATCTAGATTAAAATGGCTCATTTGGATTCTTCCGAAGGCATTCAGAATATGTGTTCTCGTAAGTGATCGTTTGTCTTTTTGTAGTTTGAATAATAAATAACTTCTGTCCCTTTAAGACCTGACGCACGCATGGATCCCACTGTTCCTCTGAGCTGGTTACGACTGTGTTTACGTTAAAACTCACCAAGATGGGCATTGAGACATTTTTGAGTGTATTTGACCATTAATAAGATGGAAAAAGGAGCTAATTTTTGCACTTGTATGTCAGAGGCGGCTTTATTACGGTATGTGTGTGTGCGCTTCAGATGCGAGCTGGAATTAGTAGAATTAACTTTATGTGCAACCCTGCGCGAAATTCAGACCGGTCACACCAATACTAACAAAAGTCCAGCAGAACACCCGTTCGCAATGTTCAGAGGATTAAACGGACTGAATGAGAGGAGGCGGGGGTGCGGGTCAACTCGCTGTCGGTCGGAGAGGAGAGCGCAGCTGATATCGATACTGTAGAACATAAGTATTGTATCGTTTCAGATATTTCAGTATCGATACATAGCGAAATTTGGATATTTTTGACAACACTAGTAGGCATACACACAGGTTCGAAGACTCGTTCTCTCGCCCCCTACAGTGCAATTCGGCTAGGTATACATCCGCGCTAAAATATCGAGGTGAAAGTCATCATAGCTTGTAAATTTCAGTGCTAGTGCTATGACAGGAATAAACTCATTGGCTAAAGGTTCTGTGTGGAGGAAGAAAGCATACAGTCACTACAGACGATCCTCTTTTAGGCCCACTGACAGTTTGGGATTGATAGGTGCAGTGCATGTAATAATTGTTTTTGTTTATAATTATATCAGAACAGGGCCGTGCAGAGAGTTCGTCAGGGGCAGGGGCTCAAATGTAAAAAAGGGGCAATATGTAAATATATAATATATATATATATATATATATATACACCCTATATATATATATATATATATATATATATATATATATATATATATATATATATATATATATATATATATATATATATATATATATATATATATATATATATATATATATATATATATATATATATATATATATATATATATATATATATATATATATATATATATACCCTATATATATATATATAGAACCAGCCTCTTACTGCATTTCGTTGCCTTGTACCTGTACTTGTGTTATGACAATAAAGTTGAATCTAATCTAATACACATTATATATATATATATATATATATATATATATATATATATATATATATATATATATATATATATATATATATATATATATATATATATATATATATATATATATATATCCTTATGCTCATCAAGCCTGAATTTATTTAATCAAAAATACAGAAAAAACAGTAGCCTAATATTGTGAACTATTATTACATTATGTTCTTTTTAACTTTTTATTAATCAAAGAATCTTGAAAAGAGTATCACAGTTTCCATCATTGACATTAAATCCTCATATTAGAATGATTTCTGAATGATCATGTGACACTGAAGAGTGGAGTAATGATGCTGAAAATCCAGCTGTGATCACAGGAATAAATTATATTTTAAATTATTTTAAAATAGAAAACCATTATTTTAATATATTTCGCAATATTGCTGTTTTTTATCAAATAAATGAAGGCTTGATGAACATAAGAGACTTCTTTCATAATGCTGCATAATATTAAAAAATGGTAATAAGTCCTTTCATGTAACCATTTCGCCAGCCTACACTTAGCTTAATAGGCCTGTAGGTGCCTTGGGTTTTGTTAACTTTGATAGTTTCATGAAATAGTAAACTGTGAATCAATATAGGCTACATAAATACAAGTGAATTTAACACTACTTACCATTAATGCGATTTTTGCTGCTGAATGGTTTTGTGCAGGGATTTGTTTGTTGTCTGTTAAAATCCATTTTGTCAGTGATGCAATTTATAAAATGAGACAAACCGCAGGAAATTGTTCCACAAACGTTAGTTCGTCTGTCCATGTAATTTTCAACCGATTTATGAATAAGAACAGAAAATTACCGCTCCACTTCACATCGCCCAATGGAATTTGAACTTGCTTTGCCAGATCACGATTGGTTGGTGTAAATACATGACAAACGGGCATTGGTGAATTGTGTAATACTTTAAAATATATAGCTAATATTAGGGATGGGGCCGATCCGATCCAGTATGAGACAGAGTTATGAGACACGCCCCGCTCAGGAAATCCATTCCGCAGTTTGCAGCAGGATAGCATTGAGCAGCATTGTGGCTAGCCAATGTCAGCTGTGTTGAAATACTTCACACTGGACACACCGCAGAGCAAGACAATCATAGTTGCCAAGTCCACGTATAACACGCGACTTTCGGCTTCTTTTTTTGGCAAGTCGCGTTAAAAAATCACGAGTCGCGGGTTGCGGTTTTTTGGGCTTATTTTAAAAAATGTGGTTGCTTGTTAGGAAAATATAATAAGCAACTTCGTTTCTTTACATTTATGGTCGCTTTTTTGTCCAATACATTGACTGACACTGTCTTCTCACAACAGGCATTCAGTGCAACGATACAAGTGCTGTAGTAATCGGTCCTTTTATATCCCGCCTCCTTCTCCCCTTCATTGAAGAAAAATCGCGTTCAACGTGCAGGCATGTGACGTTATAAATGCACGTAATGAAAGTTAGTAGACTTAAATAGACATTTTTACAAACAATAGCACAAGCAGAGATGGAGAGGAAAGAGGGAGGAGAGGCACCTAATTTAATTAAAAAAATATTTTTGTAATGTATTTAAAATTACAGGCTATTATAAAAAAAACAAGTCTACTAATAATAACAGTAGGTATGGTTCGAATTTATTTTATTTTAAATATGTGGCTATATTGCAGCGCTGTAGTGCTTGTGTCCCAATGTGCACACTATCCATCCTAAATAGTGTGACATTAGTAATTTTCAGTACTATCTAGGGCAGATAGTGTGCACAATGAGATGCAGGGCTTGTCTTTTTCACGGTTTGCAGTGTGTGTTGTTCACTACTTACTGCCCCTAATATGTGTGCACTAACTCCGACTATGGGTTACCATAATTGGCCTCCATGTCACTCTTTACTCTTCAAACCTCTTCTGTTCACAGCTGATCGGAGGATATTGTGTGTCCTTTATTGCAATTTGATGATTTTTGGAAAATCACATCTGTTTTTGCTTTTCAAACTCTGAGAGGTTTCAGTTTAATATGTTGCAGGCTCATTTATTGATCAAAAAATTATTTATTATAAATAATATTGATGATAATAAATTATATAATAATATTGGGCTTGTTTTGGGCTTGTTTTTGAAGCTGCGGTTGCTTATTTGTCTCGCGAGAGTTGGCAACACTGAAGACAATGTTTGCAAAACCGTAATTCAGAGAGGTGGAAGCTCCCTCGCGTCGTACAACACAACGAACGCAATCAAGCATTTAAAAAAGCAGATAAGACTAGGGTGACATTTTAAGAGATAATAATCAGGGCTTGACATTGACAATCGCCATTGCGTGTATTTCGGCTGTGTAACACTCACACCAGCCACTTAGAACTTATTATAGTCTTCTCAAAAGCCATCTGTTATAATCACTTTGCGCATTATAACCAATCACACGTGTTTATATTGAGTTTATGAATATAATAATCAGAGGTGTTCAGATTAGCGGAGTTTTGTTCAGAGCGCGCGCGGCTCTCACTCTCGCTGAAATCTACACTCAAAGCAGAGATAAATGAGCGATGCACGCAGGAGATTCATTCATCATACAGTGATTGTCAGTTTTTGTTCTATTTCAGCACCGAAAATAGTTTCAAACAAAACACAGCAGAACCAGAGCGCATCTTATATGACTGGCAAGGTTGGCTTGACGTTCGCGAATCTAGGGACCGTCTCTAAAGTTACATACAACATTGGTAGGCTATACACGTTTCTAACTTAAATGGCATTTGAAGAGAATGACTTGGTCATACAACTGACTGTAAAGTGTTCGTCTAGGTGTTAGGTATGATGCACACCTTTTGGATTTTTGATATTTAATCAAATAAACTGTCAAATCATATGAAAATATATGCTTTATTTCACTAGAATACTGTATGGGCTCTTACACAAAATATGCTAGATTTAAATGTGTCATAGCTGATAGAACACTGATGAGAATATTGCTTGAGAATATATTTACAGATATAATATTAGAGATTTATGCATTATGCGTTGCCATTGACAACGGCCATTATAAGGAAGGAAATCCCACAGAATCTAGCTTAAAAAAGTGCGTAGAGCTGCTTGATTTATTTTTTGTTTGTTGACTTTCAAATATAAATTGATAACCATGATAATTTGGGTCACTATTATGTTCATATCATACTTGCCTGTTGAGTGGAGTTTATGTCAGCATCATATAAAATCAACAATAATGATAATAATAATATTAAAGCAAACACAGCTCTGGTATCGGAATAGTATCGGTATCGGCCGATATCCAAATTCAGGTATCGGGATCGGATCGGAAGTGAAAAAATGTGGATCGGTGCATCCCTAGCTAATATATAGATTTGTAATTAAATCAACACATTAGCTCTGATTATGGATGAAAAAAAAAATATTGGTTTACTTTTTTCCCGCAAGGCCACACACTCTATGAAAGGACCATATTTGGCTCGAGAGCCGTTTCCGAACAGTGGAAAATCAGCAGTCAAACAAAACGCACGCAACGCAACCCATAGCAACGCGTTATGGCAACGCCTCAACAGAAATTGTCCGACTTTTGAGCCGTTCGTTACTATTGTATACATTGTCATGTTATAATAATCACATTTATTTAGTTTTATTGACCACGATATTATCATTGATATTTGTCTGAGAGGGGCACTTTTGATTCATTTTAAAAAAGGGGCAGGGGCTCGAGCACCCCCCCCCCCCCCCCCCCCCCCCCCCCCCCCCCCCCTCTGCACGTGCCTGTATCAGAAATACCAGTGGACATTTTAATCACCTTTGAATATTGTGTTGGACAATGGCCTAAATGTATTTCAACAAAAAAAGGGGGGGAAATATCATTACATAAGTAAGAGATTGACATTTCTCTTTGCTCTTTCCCTCTCTCAGCTATGCAGTGACTGTTCAAGAGTCCTACGCTCATCCATTTGACCAGATCTACTACACCAGGTGCACCGACATCCTCAATTGGTTCAAATGCACCAGACACAGGTGAGTGTGACCTTTGATCTGCAGTGACAATTCAGCTCCATGGCAACAAGCAGCACTCTCCCACTAGACACATAAAAATCAAGGTGCCGGTGTGCCAGTGTTTTTATCACCAAGTGTTAATGTTACCAGTCGTGATTGTAGTGGTTAGAGTCGAGATGGAAATGGCCATTTGACTGTCATCCGACATTACATTGGTTTTAATTGCTGCATTAAAGACTTTATCGTCAGTGTCCCGGGCTAAAAGCTGTGGGCCCAATGAGTCACTGTGCTGCAATGTAGCATTCAGAGGCGAGTTGTCCTTCAACGAGCACAGAAACTTTTCCTTAACTCACTTTAATTATGTTTATTTCTCCTTTTTCCACCTTTAGGGCTTGGCTAGGATTAACACAAAAATAGAAAAGCTAACGGTAGCCAGCTGCATGTCATAATGTCCTTGTGGAGTTCACCTGCCAGGTTATTGATGTTAATGCTTTCTCTTGTGTGAATGTGTATGTGTTTCCATCTCAGAACCAGCTACAAGACAGCTTATCGGCGTGGGGTGAGGACCATGTACCGCCGCCGTTCACAATGCTGTCCCGGTTACTTTGAGAGTGGAGATTTGTGTGTCCGTGAGTGTCTTTAATATTTTGCTCGCTTATTTCCTTTTAAATCAGCACAGTTCAATTTCTCTTTCTTGCAAGTGGTTATGAGCACAATAAAAGCATTCATCTCCTTGAGCGATGTCCTCTTAAGCCTTGAACCCCACTCCTTCCTCCAGAGGCATTCATCAAAATCTCAGCCATCTTTGAGGCATTTTTGTAACTGCATATTTCAGGCATAATTTGTGCCTTTCATTACTGGTCCTACTCATATTGGGTTTGCTCATATATTCATTTTTAACACTGCCAGTGCGCCATTACAACGGCGTTAATAGCATTCAGTTATCGCTCATTTTTTGGAAAAAAGAATCTTGAGTGATTCACTGCAAATACATTGTCCTAATTCCATTCGTTCTGGAGATAATATGCTAATTAAGGAAATAACAACTTTCCCTGGCTGTGGTCTGAATGATAGATTTAGCGATTATTTTATGAGCAATGAATGTCAAAAATGTCAGCTTTTATACTAGTTTATTGTCTTTTCGCACTGCCAAATGTGTGTTTTGTTTCTCACGATTGGTTATTGTGTAGGCCAGACTCATTATTCTTTAATGTGTTTTAATCACAAGTGAGTGAATCCCGTCAGTCAGCTCAGACCTTTGGCCCGCACGGTTCAGCGATTGTTTGACAATATGCAAAAATCTCTGCGTGAAAGGACCTTGTACAGGACCGTGTCAAGGTGATGAGGTAAATGACAGTCTTACAGAGCTCCAGGGAGAGGATAATAATCAACACACGTAGCTTAAGAGCAAATGGGATTTGATGTCCTCACAGCGACTCGGCATTATTAACAAGAGGGTGGGACAGGCTTTCTGATGAATGTAGTTCCTTGGTGGATGGCTTTTCTTCATCTTGTAGCTCTGACTACTGTATGTTTGCATAAAAGCTGATCATGAAATTTATACCTGTGGTCCCGTATTTAGGTTCTGAATATGTAAGATTATGATAAATGTATTCTGTGCCTGTGTGCCAACTCTATAACCACTCTTAAAGCATCCTGACGTTATAAGCATAATATCATGTAATTCTTCAGCCTGTGTATTTTAAATGGACTCCCATGAGGACGATCGGAATTAACAGCCTACATTAAGTCCTGATATGGGCAGCTGTGATATCCAGCTCTGCAGGAATCATAAAAATTCAATTCAGTTTAATAATGTGAACAAAAAAGGATAAGTCACAGACGGTGTGGTCGGTTGAAATGCTGCATACAAACCTGCAATGCTGTTATGCGAAGTCACACTAATTCATAATTAATTAAAAAATGTATTTCACCATATCAAAAAGAATCATTATGTGACAGGGACCTAACCAGCATTGCCAGTCTTTGTAGTTTCGATTTAAAAGCTTTGTCATTTACATATGCCACAAAACACACGTTTTATGTTCCAAGGACATTTTGAATTTTTACTGTTTATACCTTGCTCTCATGACAGCAGGTATTGAGCAATTTGATATTTCAGCAGTTATTTAATAATTGATATGTTTGCTCATACTGTTTCTATTAGCTTTTAATCAATTCATCCATAAACTAAAAATCTGTTATTTACTTACCATCATATTTTTTTGAGACGGGTTTCTTTCTTAGGTGGTCCACCGTATTTACTGTATAGCAGAATGTCCAAACTGCTCTTGCATGCAATGAAAGTACATTTTCTGTGAGTAATGATTTAAACCTTCTTTGTTTCTTTTCCTACTTTTATGTTGATTTAATTAATTATATAATACAACATGATAATATACTATTATTTATTTATTTATGTTATTTGGTTGTTTGATTGAAACGTGATGTCCCCTAATCCCCATCCACTTTCATTGTGTGAAGAAGAGAACCATGAACATTCTTCAAATTTTTTTCATTTTGAATTGCACGTAAGAAAGAAAATAAATAAAGGTTGAGAACAACATTAGCAGGAATGTTGGAAGATTTGACTTTTTATTTTGGTGTTAACTATTCCTGTACTAATCATACTAATATTGCAAATGACCAAATCTACTTGATTTTCTTGGTTCCCTTTGAATAAAATTGAAACAATAAGAGCCAAAAAAAAGTCATTGATTGTAACCCGCATGTAAATCAACATCCTGTTCACCAGATATTGTTCTTTCGTTACTAAAGGTCATTGTAGAAAGGAAGAGGTTTCAACAATGACCTTTAGTAACAAGCATTTTTTATGGCTGATTGCGAGAATGCGAGTGACCATGGTCTGTTGAAGATAAAGTTGATCTCATGTTTCTGTCCTTATTGAGTGGGATTGTGTCCAGCTCTGTCTGTAGCCTGAAGGCACTGCTATAACAACCATGGGATTAGGTGCAGCTGGGATAGGGATCAGTTTTGACATTGTCTGGTGGTCTGTGTGGAAGAAGACAATGACAATAATCAATAATGTTCTCATTACCACACAATAGCGGCAACAATTTCATGTTAACAGTTGTTTCTGTAATGAAACCACACCATCTGTGGAGAAGATGGTAGGCATAAATGTTTTCCCCTCAGTGACCTCAAGCTATGTTTATTACCTATGTGCTTTTTAAATCATGTCTGTACATAGAGTTTCAAAATATGCTTTATAAAAACAGATTTGATTGGATGAGCCATGTTTAGAAAAGTCAGTATATGCTCTTCAATTGTATTCCCACTCTGTCCATGCAGCAAGATGCTACTGTAGCTTGCATGCAGCCATGAGCAGTCTACTTTTAGGCTAATGAACTGATAACTTGACTTGTTTATTGTGATTATCAAGAAAAACAGTTATTTATTGAACATTTTCTTTAGTCATGTTACTGTAATATGCATTAGGCAATAGGCTGTGTTAAAGCTGTTTTACTTTCCTTAACCAAAGCTTGCCAACCTGTCTTTGGCATTGATTGTTTAACACTTTCTTTTTTATTTCATTAGTGGACTTTTGCCTATTTGTTAGACATTTAATAAATAGTTCACTGACCAGATGTCGCCTGCACATCCATGGCTAAACAGACACCTATGTAGCCTCTCCATCAAATATAAATTGTTAAACATTTCTTCATCTAGACATATATTTTTGTGCTGACTTTATTTGATTTCAGGGTACAATTTGGCCGTTGAAAGTAAGCTGCCAGCAAAAAGTATAATAAGGTGTTTTTTGTGCAATGGTGTGGTCACCTTAGAGAGGTATATGGATTTCAGTGGGGTTTTTTTCTGCATTTGCTCTGTATATAATCCTTCTGCTCTCAGTGGGTTGGATTAAGAGCTTTATAGATCTAGCTATGTTCACTTCGCAGGGACAAGAGAAGGTATTAAAGCCATTTTCATTACATATACATGTGGATCTTCTCAGTATCAAACACCTTAGGGTTTATACTCTCAAATGTGCCTTTTATGAGCTACTTTCCTAGTAGAATCAGTCCCTTGTGCATTAGCTGCATTTTAAAGAAATCATTCATTAATGGCCTAAACTGACACAGCCTCTGCTTTGAAGGTGACATGTTTGCAGGTTGTCTTCTGTGTCCATAGTGAGGTGCCAGAAACATTTGAGTCATTTAACCTGCATGCACTGCACCTATCAATCCCAAACTGTCAGTGGGCCTAAAAGAGGATTGTCTGTAGTGACCGTATGCTTTCTTCCTACACAGAACCTTTAGCCAATGAGTTTATTCCTGTCATAGCACTAGCACTGTTTTTGCAAGTGTGCATTTTATGTCGAGGAAGAGATCTTGCTCATACTGAGCTGCAATGACTTTTCTTGGAGCCAAACCTCATGAAGCCAAAGCAGTTTACACCATCTGGTCAGAAGAGTCTCAAATAGTTAGTGATGCAGTATTAATGATGCTATGTGCATGCTGCAGCTTCTTGCTGGAGAATTAGTTGCTCTAATAAAGTCCCATGCACCATCGCAAAGTAGATTTGATGGAATAGATAAGATCACGCATTTGCCTGCGTTTGATTTTGAAACCTTTTTTAGTTTCATTATTAATGTTCATATATATATATATATATATATATATATATATATATATATATATACCAAATACATTATAGTAGATGTATACAGTAATAAACTTGGATTATTTAATGTGTTGATTGATTGACTGATTGTCAAACTGTATGTTTAAATCTTTGGCCAGATGAGTATTGAGTGTAATAATGCATGACAATTACAATTAGCTCTTTTGTTACGCGGTATGATAACGCCACTGTGTAATGAGATTAGCCTTTTATCGAAATGAAAAACATCATTTTTCACTAGAGCTTGCAGACACAGTCCTTTTCTGTGTAGAAGGAAGAAGATTCATTGAATTTTAATTAAAATGCAAGACCTATTTTCTGAAGTATTATAGACACGTACATCAATTCAGCTCTCGGGAAAAGGCACGCTTTATCCTTTCACCTACGTTACATAAATTAATTTTAATTTGCTGAAAAGATGTGACAAATTAGCATTTCTTCTCAGTTGTCTGATCAGAAATTGCTGATTGTAACAAAAATCAATCATTTCATCACCAGTTTTTTAAACCTCGCTTTTGAGCACGTTGTATGGCTTCATTGATTTCAAGAAGTCGAATTGATGTCTTTGTCAGCACAAAATGCTAAGGGTTTTTCTTTTTTTGAGCTGGAGGAGAACGGGCATGCTTGAATATCAGGTTCTCAGTGCTGTGTAAATCCATACTGCATTATTTGCCAGTGGCAGGTTTAGCATTTTCTGTGTGTGGAGCATTTCTGCTCTAAGCACTATCCTCTGGGTATTTGGGATTCTCCCTCTCCCCATCCCCTTCCTGTGCTTATGTCCAATATTGAGGGCCCAGTCAAAGGCTGAAAGAGTGATAATCTATAGCCATGCTGGCCAGGAATGAGGGCAAGTCCTGCCTCATCCTTTACCTACTGCATCCAGCTTTAGTGTGTGCCAGCATCAAACCATGCACACACATTAATTCACTCATATGAGCGTTGTTTATTTGCATGCAAAATGATGCTTAATTCATTCAGAAACTATTTCAACCAAGAAGGCAATTTGCAATTTCCACCACATAGTGTATATATATACTAGGGCTGGACCAGAATATTCGAATATTCGTTCGATGGGTTGGTATTCGATTTTCAAATTTGTGATTCGAATATTCGTTGTTGTTGTTTTCCGCGAACACCCCGGCATCCCACTCCAAACTCTCATTCGCGCTTGCATAAGTTTACACTATAAAATCACTATAAAATACAATACTTTTTTTCAATTATCTTATAGCCAAGCCATTTTTAATAGCCTCGTTATACTTAATAAATATTTTTGCTTCTTCTTAGTGTTCCCTGCAGCAGAGCGCACAACTGCACGAGCTTATATGGCAGAAGCCATGTCTGAGCTTGCATTTTGGGTTAAACTGCGTTCGTTTGACATTGTGGAAAATAGAATAATAGAATCAAAATGTATTATTCTTTTTACACGTTAGGGATGTGACGGTAAAAAAAATAAATTCCCTCACCGTTTCCCTCATTGCTGTGCTTGTGCACTGAGCGGCTGAACGCATGCAGCCGTGCACCGTTTTCTTTTGGTTTGCCAATTCAGGGGCGGGTTGCTTGAATTGTGGGTTCATTAGCTATTATTCTTAATGAAAAACATAGCAACAAAACAATAAAATGACAAACTCCCTTAAATAGGTGCTTTTACATCGCTTTGAAACCAAATATTCTGCGATCATCTTGTAATTTAGCTCCTCGCTCTCGTGAAGAATACGATCTGACTGCTGCTGCGGATGTGCTGAGACGCCCGTTAGTTTGGCTGAAGTGACACGTTCAGTTTTTTAATTGTAGTTAGTCTTAGAGCCCTGCACGGGCCTCATAGGCCCTATAGCCTGACCCTGGCCCTAGCCCGGCCGTGTCCGACAGCTTACCTTAACAAAAACAAAAACAAGCCCAGCCCAGGTGAGAAAAAGTA
Source organism: Gobio gobio (assembly GCF_949357685.1). NCBI lineage: Eukaryota > Metazoa > Chordata > Actinopteri > Cypriniformes > Gobionidae > Gobio > Gobio gobio. The sequence continues at coordinate 43,368,750 of NC_137115.1, read as the reverse complement.
ACGCAAAAGTAACGTAACGCATTAATTTTTTTAAAAAGTAACTAAGTAACTGAATTAGTTACTTTTTAAGGGAGTAACACAATATTGTAATGCATTACTTTTCAAAGTAACTTTCCCCAACACTGATCACCAACACCAACACCACAGTAAAAAGGCATTTTGAGGCTAACAAGTTGAGGTTAGGCTGATGCTGCTCGCAATGGCGCATGCAAACGAAACAAATAAAGTGAAGTGACGTGTTTTTTTATTTATTTATTTTGTATTTTTGTATTTTTTTTATTTTAGTGCCATATAGAACCTTTTTTTTAGTAAACATTCCTCCCTATTACACATCATTGCAGCCATTAAAATAGTTCAGTTTTGTTTTTAATGTCAAATAAGTTATATTTCGTTTCGTTTCTTTATTAAGTTAATTTAGAAAAATGTTTAAAGCATTTTTTTTGTTTGTTAAATTAAAGTTTTTGTTTTTTAAAGTAACGACCAAGCGGCCGACAGTGAGTTAACAACCCGTTTGATCCATTTATCCTCTTAAATCAACACTTGACTTGTCTTGCTTATAATAAAATCCATAGATATGAAACCCTTCAAGCATCACAATGTTGGTTTAAACGTTTAGCCTATACTATCACTTTTTTGAACCACTTTTAGTGCCATATAGAACCTTTTTTTTGTTTTTTTGAGTAGCCTAAACGTGTTCAAAAATAAATAAATAAAAAGGTATTGTCTTACCTTAGCTACACCTCTCCACAAAATTAATATAAATCCGATCTTCAATTCTTGCGCTAGCCTATGCACATTTAACGGAGTTCATGTCAATGACCTAAGCACTGTAAGAGCATTTAGTCTCATTCGTTTTAATGAAGATGATTGTGTTTTTGAGCATCTAAGACGTCGGCAGTTTGCGTGTTGGCTTGCTTTACTCATTTGCGGCGATACTCTAAACACTGTGCGAGCCGTTTTGACAGTCGTGGTCTCATGTTGTTTCCACCAGCGTAGCACACCTCATTGTTTCTTTTAATTAATGAATGTCTAAAATATAAAATGAAGAAAAAAGCCTGCGTTTGAGGTATGACGTGAAAATTGGCCCGAAGCCCGGCCCCAGGGGCAGAAACTAACTGTAGCCTAATCTATAACTGAACAGAATTATTTTTACTACTATAGTATATCAAAACTGGGACGTAACAGACCTGTGTGTTTTGTGTATCAATAATTCATTGCACGAGCATATAAGCCCGGACGCGTCACGCTAGCAGCCCTGCCAGCATTAGGTGCGCCGCTTCTCCAGATTCCAGCCTTTATTAGAGAGAAGGATATGTTCAGCTCCTTGCCTCCGAAGCTTTGAATATTCGATGTTGATTACTACAAAAGCTTCGAAGCTCAAAAAATGGTATTCGGACCAGCCCTAATATATACGGAGTGTCTATTTACACCAAGTGCAAATAGCATGCCTTGTTGGCAAGTGCTATTTGCACTAGCTCCGCCTAACAATGCCTGGTTGGGCCAAACAAGATAAAAAACGTGGATATTTCAAATGTCTTCCGTGGCGCAGTAAACCATAAGGCTTAAGGATCTAGCTTTTGATGCGATTGACCCGGGTTCGAATCCGCCTTTTGCCGAGTTCTTCTCCCTTTTCCCATCACATATCACATCGGATAGGCATTTACTTTCAATAAAAATTAAGAAAATGTTCTAAAAGTGGAAATAAAGTGCCTAACGAAATGTTTATTAATAATAAAAGCATGTATTGGGTAGGGTTAAGGGTAGGTGTAGGGAGGGCTTTTATTAACCCATTAAGGCAGCATCCATTTAATAATTTTAATAAATATAATCATTTACACTCTATGTTATTATTGCATCCTGTTAATGTACAACAATACTGAGGTGCAAATAGTATGTATCTGTCAAAATAAAGTATAAATTGCATGTAATTACTATGTACGCATATTGCAAAGAACTGTTACTTTTACATGGTGTAAATGGAATATATCACTATTTTCACTTAGTATGCTTTTGCATGTAATTACTATTTACACATATTGCAAAGAACTGCTACTTTTACACGGTGTAAATAAAATATATCACTATTTTCACTTAGTAGGCTTTTGCATGTAATTACTATTTACACATATTGCAAAGAACTGCATCAACAGCTATTTGCACTTAGTGTAAATATCATCTATCATCTATTTGCACTTAGTGCAAAAAGCCACTGCCATATATATATATATATATTATATATATATATATATATATATATATATATATATATATATATATATATATATATATATATATATATATATATATATATATAGAGAGAGAGAGAGAGAGAGAGAGAGAGAGAGAGAGAGAGAGAGAGAGAGACATATAGTACAGTATGTAGATAGAGAGTAGATACAGTACATGTGTCCCTGGACCACAAAACCAGTCATAAGGGTCAATTTTTTTAAAAAACCCTTTGAAATTAGAATAAATAAGCTTTCAAATCATGTATGGTTTGTTAGGACAATAGGACAATATTTGTCCGAGATACAACTATTTAAAAATCTGGAATCTTCAGGGTGCAAAAAAATCTACACTCTAAAAAAAAAAAGGTTCTATATGGCACCAAAAATGGTTCTTCGTCGTAATCATAGAGGAACCACTTTTGGTGCTATATAGCAGCATATCTTAACATGTTCTGTAGATGGTAGCGGTGCTATATAGCACCTTAGTTAGCGGTGCTATATAGCACCTTAGTCCGGTGAAGAACCTCTGAAGAACCACTGAAGCACCAAAATTGGTGCTATATAGCACTTTAAAAGGTTCCCCTATGATTACGAGCCAAGAACCATTTTTGGTGCCATATAGAACCTTTTTTTAGAGTGTATATATTGAGAAAATCACCTTTAAAGTTGTCCAAATGAAGTCCTTAGCAATGCAAATTACTACAAATAATACATTTTTGATATATTTACGGTAGGACATTTACAAAATATCTTCATGGAACATGATCTTTACATAATATTATAATGATTTTTGGCATAAAAGAAAAATGTATAATTTTGACCCATACAATGTATTGTTGGCTATTGCCATAAATATACCCGTGCGACTTATGACTGGTTTTGTCCAGGGTCACATATATATATACTTTCCACCCATAGTTTATGGAGCATTCATATACAGTGCAATCTAAGTTCATAAAAACTTTCAAAAAACTATCAAAAAAGATTCCATTGAATAAAAAAAATAAATCTGTACCCCTTCCCCTCAGTATAAATATGTATAGTAATATTTCAAAACAATTTACTGGTAAAAAGCAGATTATCATAAGCACCACAAAATGTGTGGGCACCAAAATAATTCACTGTTCCCGAGGTGTTGACATTTAAGATTTGTGTCATACTTCAGGGCTCCTGTGAACGTGACAGAACTTGAAATATTGCTCTTTACTGAGTGGTTCTTGTGTGGTTTGGAGGAACACATTTAAGTAGAAGGGGAAGAAGTCCTAGTACCAATCCCATAGTTCTCTTTGAATTGATTTATTCAGATTAACATGCACTCCACTATACTGCTACATAACACTTTATGAGAATCTGAATTCATTACATTTTGAGTTTGCGTTTCATTGGAATTGTTTACTATTTCATTGCGGTTAGGAAAGACTGCTCTCACTGTTACCCAAGAGAATCATAATAAGCATATTAACCAGACAAGATAAATGCTAGTCATCACATTGTGTTTATCAGGTTTCTTTCAACAAAATGCATGACCGGCCACATTTACTTTGCATTGTTGATCGAACCAACCTTCGCACATTTCATGGTCAAAGATAAGGACACACCATAGCATCTGACACTTTCTTTTTTTTTACTTCTTCACGCTAAAATGTCTAGAAGTACATGCTCTCTTCCGCCCATACTTGGAGAGTCACTGCTGATTCCAATCAAAGTGGATTGTTCCGGAAGCTTTGGGGGTCAACTGTTTCCTGACTCCGATAAGAGCCTGTCGGTTTGAGTCCTGCTGGCCAGGTGACCTTCACTCCCTTAAGCATTATTCATTTTTAACGCCATATTTTCCCTCTAATTCATCTTTTTCATCGCCCCGAAAAGCATAAAAAATAAGAAAACTGGTAGGTCATTTTATTACTTGTCCGAATCCAAATATCTGACCAATGCGAGGGCCCAGGAAGGAATACTAATGCTATAGACAATCAATTCGATGCTGTGTTGTTCAATAGGAATGATCAAGAAAACTGCACACTTTGTAAACAGGCTGGCTGGCGCTGTGTTAGAGCATTGTGGCGAAGTGCAGGCTGATCAAATTTGGAGGGATTTACAGCTTGTTTCCTTGCGGCTGTGGCTGCTTACGTCGGCTCATTTTGCATGGAACAACCGGTTCATGTGATAAACTAAGATGTTGACCAAGGACTCTATCTCTTAGGAAATTGTTTAGCATGTGGTCAGAGTGAGTGTTTTAAACGTGTGGCTATAGGAAGGGCTTTACTCTGGCGAGGAGGCATCGGTGACAGCCATCTTTGGAAAATGGCCAGTGTAGTCATTATCCTCCATATCAGCACATCAGCAGACGTTTGTGGCCGGCTAAATTATGTCTTACGAGAGGCGCAGACCTACAGTGTCTGTACAGCCTCCTGCGATAATTCATGTTTCTGTCTAATGCAAGATGCATACAATGTCTTATTTGTGTTTGGGAATGATCTCAAACCCCATCCATTGTCTGCAAAGTTATTATTTTTTCCTATTTCTGCTATATTTAAAGCATTATTTTCTGTTTCTTTGTCTTTTTTGTTCTTTTATTTCTGATAGCACGATGTACCGAGGAGTGTGCCCATGGTCGGTGTGTGTCTCCTGATACGTGTCAGTGTGAGCCAGGCTGGGGAGGACTGGACTGCTCTAGTGGTGAGTTCACTCTCTCATTAACTCTGAGAGCACAGTTCACTTCATTAAGGCCCTCTCACTCTCACATAGTTAATGGCTGCACCAGTCCCCAGACGCCACTGCAAAGCTACCATGTTTCTCACTTACTCGCTCTCCTCTTTTCTTGTGCCAGCTGTATTAAAAAGTAGAGATGGAAGTCATGGAGGAAGAATGTGTAATTGTGCAGTTGCATTAAAAGGTTACTCTTTGTGCCAAAGCTCTGAGAGGAAAAAGCAACTATGAACTACTTTGGTCGATGATTTCTCTGATTATTGAATTTCTTCAATTTGTCCATGTTTTGCCAACTTTCTAGATGTATGACATTAAAATGTACATAAATCACTGTTTTTTCTAAAGTAACACTGTCCAACAGCGACACCAGCAGGTAAAGTTACAGCTGGAGTCTGTGTCTCTCTCTTGCCTCCCCTGAGCCCATTGAGTTTTAAAGAAACACGCCACTATTTTTGAAAATAGGCTAATTTTCCAACTCAACAAGTTAAACAGTTGAGTTTTACCGTTTTCGAAACCATTCAGCCAATCTCTGTGTCTGGCAGTAGCACTTTTAGCATAGCTTAGCATAGATCATTGAATCTGATTAGACCGTTAGCATCTCTCAAAAAAATTAGTTTCAATATTTTTCCTATTTAAAACTTGACTCTTCTCTAGTTACATCGTGTACTAATGCTGCGTTCCAGGCTGGTTTTTGAGCCTGTAAGTTAAGACTTCAAACCACGACTCACGACTTTGTAGCATTCCAGGCAAAGTCACGCCAAACTGCCTGAACGGTAGCTAGATGTAAACAAAGAATGGCAAACCTTACGGGGGATTATGCTCATTTACAATAATTTCTATCGCCAAAGGTGCTTAATCCATGCTTATTTGAGGGAAACGGAGGAGAAAAACGGCGCATAAGGCAAGAGAAGCTGTTATACCTTTTATTTTACGTTATTTGTATATTTGGAAATGTATTTGGTATTCATTTATTCTTGCACTCCATGGCCTAAAAACTAGCACTAGAACACTAGAACACTAGAAAAGCTGCTGATAATGCATAACATTTGAGGATAAATAACGTTAGAGCAATACCTTATATTTGGTTTTTAATGTACGACTTTCATTAACACCGCGTCCATAGGGGCTGCTATTGTTGCTTCGCGGGCTATGTGACGTCAGAACTCGTAACTGGGAGTACATCGATCTAGTACGAGTTCACGGGTGGGAAGTCACGGGTTTGACTGCCATTCCAGTGCACTTTCACGGGTAGAAGGTTGGAAAAACACGGGTTATGGGTTGTCTGGAACCAACGGAAAATTAAAAGTTGCGAATTTCTAGGCAGATATGGCTAGGAACTATACTCTCATTCCTGCGTAATAATCAAGGAATTTTGCTGCCAGTCCATGGGTGCAGCCGGCGCAATGATATTACCAGGCGCCTGAAAATAGACTAACTTCCAGCAACATAACCAACGTGACAACCTGCTTGCTCAGGGAGTGTGCCTTGTAACCATGGAGACACAAGATATTTACTTTGGTGCGGATCCTGAACCATATCTAGTTGAACCGGAATACACTGAAGATTAGGTTGTCACATTGGTTATGCTGACGGAAGTTAGCCTATTTTCAGGCTCTGCGTAATATCATTGCCCCGCTGCTCCCATGGTACGGCAAGCAAAGTTCCCTGATTATTACGCAGGAATCAGAGTATAGTTCCTAGCCATATTGACCTAGAAAATCGCAACTTTTAATTTTCCGTCGGTCTTAGTACACAATGTAGCTACAGAAGAGTCAAGTTTTAAACAGGACAAATATCAAAACTCTCTGGTCATCTTTGAGCGAGATGCAAACGGTCTAATCAGATTCAATGATCTATGCTAAGCTATGCTAAAAGTGCTACCGCCAGACCCGGAGATCGGCTGAATGGATTCGAAAACCGCAAAACTCAACGGTTTAACTCTGGGGAAGTTGGAAAATGAGCCTATTTTCAAAAATAGTGGTGTGTTCCTTTAACAGACACCCTAAAGCACGTGGTGGTGGGTTAATGAGAATTAATAGGGAAAGTCACAAGGATGCAATGCCTCCATCGCGATATGATAGGCTATGATTGGTTCACACAATAAATTCTGCCTCTTGTTTTCATGCTTGTCTGTGAATCAGTCTGAATGAACAAAATGATGCCGTTAATGGGAAAACTAATTAAAAAGTAAGTAAACAACTCACCTACTTGGATATCACTGCTTTATGTCACATCAAAATCAAACTTGAAATGGTCTGAAAACATAATGATTCTGGGGGGGTCACAATCAACTTGGTGAAATGAAAGGTACCACTTTTTTTGTCTGTGACTGTGTTTACCAAGCTTGTTGACTGATGATCCATAATAAGTTGACTATTAAAAAGAACAGCTGAACATCAGTTCACAGAAAAATATATTGTTAAGTTGCTACTGCCTTGAGTTATTTTGGAATAAATATAACAATTCTTAATGATGACATTTATATTTGGCTTTAATAAAAATAACATTCATTACATTGTTACCGAAAAATACAAAATTGTATTTAGTTTCTTTCTTTTTTGATAGTGTAAGTAATGTTTATTTAACCAGGAAAATTAAATTAAGTATAACTAAGACATGAATTTACATTTGATTTATAAAAAAACATTGCCTCCTCATTTCAGAACACCACTGCATGTCACTGATATATTGTAATGAGGTTTAAAGCTCAGGGAAGAAGGAGGCAGGAACCGTCGAACGTTCAACAAACTTGAATGACAAAATAAACACAGTGAAAGTAAAGCGACAGCCCCTCAGACTGCCGCCTGAATTAAACTAAACCAAAAACACAACATAAAGTCCAGGCCTTGTGTGCCATGTGCCTGTAATATTGCCATGTGTGACAAACTAAGTACACCTTAAGATTCAATTGCTTGTAGAACCACCTTTAGCAGCAATAACTTGAAGTAATTGTTTGCTGTATGACTTTTTCAGTCTTTCACATTGTTCTGGAGGAATTGTTGCCCACTCTTCTTTAAATTGTTGCTTCATTTATTTGAGGTTTGCGGGCATTTGTTTATGCACAGCTCTCTTAAAGTCCCGTCACATCAGGTTGAGGTCTGGACTTTGACTGGGCCATTGCAACATCTTGATTCTTTTCTTTTTCAGCCATTCTGGTGTTGATTTGCTGGTGTTATTGGGATCATTGTCCCGTTGCATGGCCTGGTTTGGTTAATATCACGGTTTTGGAGCCACAGTTCAGCTCGGTTCTATTTGCTGTGAGGGCAGTGCTGCGGGATATGTATTATTTTGGCAGATTTGGAATTCCATACCCACAGTATTGCTTTGACATTACAGCTCTCTTTTCATCAGTTATTTAGTCTATGGGTCATAACATTTCTTACAAATTTCTGTTCGTTCTCAGATGTAGATAAATTAGCACAGAATGCATTAATGAGAGAGCGATTAGTCCTACCTGTCTGTGCAGTGTCTCTCGCACTGTCTTAGACGTGACTCTCTGTGTCACAGAAAACAGCTTGCAATCACTGAAATTGACCTATCGGTAAGCCCCACCCCCCTTAGTTACTGTTGCTAACTGTTTTACAATGACAGCTGTCAGTGTGAAAACCTTGTCCCAAGATGTTTTTGGACACAGAAAGGCCCTCCTCTCGTTGAGGAGCATTCAAGTGGGACTTAATATGCCATGGAGGGATATATAAAAGATTTTAAAATAAATATGGTGCGTAACAAGATTCATTTGGAAGCAAGGGTTTACAGATCACAAGGAGCCTCATGGGAGGAGCCTCATGTTACGGTCGTCACGATCACAGATGACAACATCCAGGATCAACACTGTTCACGCACCACAGGGTAAAATTAAAGTAATTAACATTTAGCCTGTTTATTATGGAGAGGCACTGAAATGTAGATATTCGTTTATGTGTTTTCGACCTACACTGTTACATGACGTGAGAACAGTTAGCTATTTAGGTTTATATGATAGCATGGACTCACTAACTTTAATCGTAAGTTAATGAGGGTTAAGTTCAGAACCAGAAAATCCTTTCAGGATACCTGGAAACAGTGTATGTACCCCATGCACATCGTTTTACCATTTTTTGTAGCATAAACACCATCAAACAGATGAAAGCTTCGGATCTTCCAATGTTTCTCTATGGCGCTGAAACCTAAAGATGTCCGAGTTCTGGTACCCGTGCAACTGATACTCAACTGCCATTGGCTCACTTCATCTGCGTTCGAGGGGAGGGGCTTACTGATCAATACCGGATACCGGTCAATTGAGTTGTTTTGCGTATTGTTGTGCTTGAATGTTCTAAAATCACTTGAGTATTCAAATTGGCAAGCCTTAAAACACATAGAATTGACAAACTTCCGCGAGGATGCAAGCAAAAGTGATCTTGCTTCGCGGCTCGCGCGTTGTCATAGATGCAACATGCCTCTGTGTCAGAAAACAGCTCGCGGGCACTGAAGTGAGTTGTTTTGCATGATGTTGTAAATCGCTTTTTCGAAAAAACTGGCAAAGTGTATTTATCCATTCAAGTGCGAGAAGAGATGAAAGAACGCACTTAGGCGCTCGTACGCTGTCTGTATGTGTTACAATGAATCAGCGCATTAGTTTAGAACGCCGATGAACTAACCTGTTCAATAAACTGTGTAAAACATGCAATCATCTGATCAATACTGAGTATCCAGATGGTATAAACAAAGATAACTGCTCCTGAATCTTTCCATGGGCCTAGAGTCTGCACTTGATGTGCGAGCTACTGTTTGTATGTGTGTTCTTGTGCTACAATGTAGGCCTATCAGCATATTAGTTTAGAATGGTGGTTATACCTATACTATAAACTGTGTAAATGTACATTGTATTTCCATGAAAGGGTGTACATGGTCTGCAACAATGCTTAGGTAGGTGGTACGTGTCAAAGTAACATCCACATGGATGGCAGGACCCAAGGTTTCCCAGTAGAACATTGCCCAAAGCATCACACTGCCTCTCCCAGCATGCCTTCTTCCCATAGTGCATCCTGGAGCCATGTGTTCCCCAGATAAGCGACCCACATGCATCTGGCCATCCACGTGATGTAAAAGAAAACGGGATTCATCAGACCAGGCCACCTTCTTCCATTGTTCTGATGCTCACGTGCCCACTGTTGGCTCTTTCGGCGGTGGACAGGCGTCATGCTGACTGGTCTGCGGCTATGCAGCCCCATATGCAACAAACTGCGATGCACTGTGTGTTCTGACACCTTTCTATCAGAACCAGCATTAACTTCTTGAACAATTTGAGCTACAGTAGCTCGTCTGTTTGATCGGACCACACAGGCCAGCCTTTGCTCCCCACGTGCATCAATGAGCCTTGGCCACCCATGATTCTGTCGCCGGTTCACCACTGTTCCTTCCTTGGACCATTTTTGACAGATACTGGCCACTGCAGACTGGGAACACCCCACCAGAGCTGCAGTTTTGGAGATGCTCTAACCCAGCTGTCTATAGCCATCACAATTTGGCAAACTCAAATCCTTATGCTTGGACAAAATGTTCACTTGCTGCCTAATATATCCCACCCACTTACTGGTGCATATATGATTATCACCACTGATTTATTTATTTATTTAATGGTTATTTAAACTCTGGCTGTTTTCAAATAGTTTTTTTATTTAACACATTTTTTTCCCACTCAGTGTTTTGCATATAGTATACAGACTACACTTATAAACAACATATTTGCTTTAGATATAGGATTTAAATTCATTATGGTTTTTATGGTTTTATTTATAACATTAATGTGAAATCCAGTGATGAATTGTTTTTTCCAAAATGACTGGATCGCTCATTTTTGTCTCTGTTTGAGTGACAAGCTTGCACAATGTGGAGTTGTCCGTGGAGTATTTAAAGTTTAACAATCACCGCAGCAGTTACTTACTTGCTGTTAGAAAAACTGATTTGATGGATATAACGGTAAAATATGTTGTGATTTCTGCCATTGTTGTATTTTTTTAATTAAATCTAAATTCATTGTTGACTATTTTCATTATTGTTTATCAATTTTATTGATTAGTTGTTGCAACCTTATTCAATACAAAGCTATTCAGGGTGATTAATGACAGATGGACAAAATAATGGATGAGTGGATGGATAGATTAATAAATTCCTGGATTGATAAATTGATGGATGGATGAATGGATTAGTAAAAGCTGGCCTGTTTTCTTGCCCTAGTACTTGGTGAAATGGTCTTCATTACAATTAGAATGATAAGTAGTGCACAGGGTTGAATCAATCTGCATGTGAAAAGCAAACAGACTGTCACTGGATACTCACGATGAATTGGTTAACAGGCCTTACCTCTATGGCTGAAACGTTGCGGGACAAAATAGGAAGCCATTGACATTCACTCTCTAATCAATTAAATAATGAAAAAGCAGGTTGTAGGAGAGACTAGAGATTGAGAGAGGAAGAGATATTGACTTTTTTGATATTTATGTGTTTAGAGGAACTTGAAGGCAGTAGGGACAACAAACTAAACCTCTTTTATGTTAAGAACGGCAGGGCCTCAAACTTCTTGACCTTAGAGATTTGTGCTGAAGGAGGCATGCAAATGTCCATAGTCCTTTCTGTCCAACATCGGTAACTGATGTACTGCTCTTGTCAACGTACATGACGCCAGATATGCTGATTTTCTCATTCAAGACGCGTGTTTTGACTCAATTCGTTAATTTTTCCGGCTTGTTGACTCGGTTGTGGCTCACTTACTGCCCATATTTACCAGTGAATGATGGTTTCAGAAGGCTCTGTATGGATCTATGGGCATTTTCATTAACAAAGGAGCCATTTCTTGATTACGAACAGTCTGTAAATCACCAGCTTTCTTTCTGCGGCACTGGCCACAGCGAAGGAGGCGTAGGCACGGCCACCACTTATGACCTAGACCGATTTTCTTCAGTGAAATCCACTTGCAGGAACAAGGTTCCTCGTTGGGGGACAGAGGAAAGGAACCCACCTCTGAAGCCCAA
>NC_137115.1:42964309-43354309 GCF_949357685.1 Gobio gobio | reverse complement strand
GGAATTTGGCGTGTCGCACCACACCACATCAACCCAATGGGGGTAAACCCAGCCCGATCTGCTGGCGATTTGATTTCGCCTTACAGCTCAGCCTGGAAACCTGTACGTTGTTCTATCCTGCTTCTGTTACAGATTTGCGGGGACCAATCACAAACCGGCTTATTCACCTGGCACGCTATTGGCGGGTTCTGATTGGTTGAAGGACTTTCCAATTGCATACAGAGTAATTTGAACTATGACCGTTGATCACGCCTCTTGTGGTCTGATTGGTTGAAGGTCTATCCAATTGCGTACAGATTAATTTGAACTATGCCCGTTGATCACGCCTCTTGCAGTAGAAAATACAGAGCAGACTCTCCAGACCAATGTTCAATCTTAAAAGATTGATCTAGGTCTGAGGATAGCCAGACAAAATAATGGGTCTTTAAACATGAAAATATGAAGCTGCCTTAATCTTTCAAGACAATGGGATCATCACATTTGTGGGTAGTTGGCATCAAAAAGTTTGAAAACCCATTTTGTAGGTGGATGTTTTATCTCACTTGACTTTTCACTTTACATTCACTTCAGAAGCTTTAACCTGTCTTTTACCTCATATTTTGCTTGCTTTTTTGCAGTCAATTATTTTCCCAAAATTTGACAGATTCTGGGTTCTTTCCAGTATAATTAATTCCACTGAAGAATGTATTGTAATTTCAATATTTACTGAAATGTAAAAAAAAAAAAAAAAATTGTGTAAAATGGGTAAATTACTAATTAATACAATTGTTCTGTATAGATTAAATGTCTTGTCAGGATTATTTATTTATATTTTTGCAAATTGTAAGATAACTGTTTGCAGTGCTAATGAAATTCTCTGTGAAGTTACACAATATATCATGATAGGATTTTTTTACCCACATTGCGCAGTCAAGGGTGTAGAGTGGGACACAGTTACATTTGCATTGCAGAATATTATTGTCAGGTTCTGTGGCAGCTTGACTGCCATGGCAACACAACAGCAGGACCTACTGGCAATGGAGCAAAACATTATTTCATTTGAAGTGAAAATAAGCGGTTTATGAGTGACAGATCATGTCTGATTGGCATTCATGTACAAACATTAACAACCGGTCATTATTTTTAACACTTGACTTGCTTTTACCTTCTATACTGCTATTCAAACCATTCATTTCAGGTGTGAATGTACATACTGGGATACAGCCATATGGATTGACTATTTGGTTGAGCCAGATTGTGATGGTAGTAATGCAGTGCACTCTCAACTAATGACTTCTAATGGCAGTTGTCTTGGGAAGTGTTTAGGAGCCAATTTTTCTGCATTAGTGCAGCTTGTGATGATGTAAAAGAAATATGCGTGGGTTTTGAGGAAAGAGAAATGGAAGGGAAGGGGTCGCCGGGGAACCTAAGGGCTCACCTGCTCGCGACACCTCATTTATCAACAGAGACCCTCAAACAGATGGTGCCATTCCAAATGCGCGCGAGTATGTTGACATGATATGGCGTCAAAGGGAGAGAGAGAGAATTGAACGTACCTGAACTTTGAATTTAACTGAATTGAATTAAATGCGACAGATGGATGGTGTGATTAGATTGGGGGGGGAAAGGCGGAGATAAAAATGTACATAGAAGGAGTAAATACTACAAAGAAATGGAAGACCTATTCAATGTTCAAGAAAGGCAAGAAGTGAAAGTTGGCAGGAAAGAAGGACACACTCTCGCCGACTCTCCTCTGTCATCTACAAAGCAGTTAAATAAATCATTCTCTCATTCCCTATTCTCTCATCACTCTCTCCTCTCTTTGCCTCCTTTAATCTCTCTGCACTGCATCTGCTGTGCTCTCAAAAGCTCCAAATACAGACACTCCGCACCAGGAAGTGCTCTCAGCTCACACTTATAAGAGCTTTATTGGCTTTGTTTAATGTATATGTATGAGGCTGACTGTCTATGTGTGTAATACAGTATGGAGAAGAGAGGACATGTGTGTGTGTATGTATGTATGTATGTATGTATGTATATATATATATATATATATATATATATATATTAGATCTGTTACGGGATTTATGTAAAAGATGTATGTATGTCTATTTATGCAGCAGCAGCATATCTTACATGCTCACAGCAGCATGTATCTGTATCTCTTACACAGAATATACATACTGTGTTTATATATATATATATATATATATATATATATATATATATATATATATATATATATATATAGATAGATAGATAGATAGATATATCTCTTATACACAGTATTATTAACACTATGCATCAACTCTGCGGCAGCATCGTAGCAGATCTAGTCTCTAGTCAGATCTAGCAAAATCAATAACATGCTAAAACTGTTCTGAGAGTTCTCATGATATATATATATATATATATATATATATATATATATATATATATATATATATATATATATATATATATATATATATATATATATCCACTGGGTGGCGCTGTGGAGTGTTGATTGTATTTGATCACACAATGTTGTCGTCTGCCTCATGATGTTTGGAATTACATAAAACCAATATAAACACGATAACCATACCAACTCGAGTGTATATACGTTCTGCACGATAACTGCCGCAGTCTGTTTTATTCGCATTTTTTCCTACTTGCGCTGCTTGAGCTTATAATGCTTTTGTTCTTTAGGCATATATTTTTTTTGTTTACACATATTGTTCAATGTTTTGAACTGAAAAAACCTCCCTTGAGATATAACGTAAGCTTGTTGTGTATATTGCCTAATCGTAAGCTTGTTCAGAAATGGTGACGACAACTTGATGAATAAAAAAAATCTCATTTTCGAAAATAAGGTCATTTATTTGTATTCGTTTTTTTTAAAAGGCCAAAATATATTTGAATACAATATTTTTGAAAAATGTCCATCCTTAGTCTTAATTTTCATATGTCCATTTAACGCTACCTCTAATGCTTATTGAAATGCTCCCACAACGCTTTAGAATGTGTGTGCGTGTTTGTTTTTTATTCCGGGGTGTTGTAGTTTTTTCTTTCGCTTGTCCAAATATAATTTGCTGTATTACGACTACAAATGAGACCAACATGCATCGTAATTACAGCCAATCTCTTTCTGATTGTACCACAGACACATAAAACGGATTTTATTCTTCAGCTAATAGTTCTCTAGTTCTGCGATTGTGGGAGCGAAGGCGAATCATTACATTTTTCACCTGCCATCTCGCATATGCGCCAAGGACCAGTCAAAGCGATTACCAAGGTGGATGAATGACCAAATAAAAAGTATGAAAGCACTAAAAAAGGGTTAATAAAAGTGATGTAAACCACAAACTAAATTCGGTACTTACACACGGACTGATGTCAGATACTGAATGTGTTCTATTTAGGCTTATTGCCCTTGAACAATCAAATACACACATAATTATGCTTATGTCAATATTGGTGGTTATGTCTTGAGAGAACAAGATTGGGAGACGTGTCAGTGTTGGATCTGCACTTAACTGTAGGTCTTTAAGTGAAAGCAACCTAATATAGCATATTATATAGCATTTTAGCTTTCCTGTAGCTCAAACAGTAGAGCATGGCGCTAGCAACGCCAAGGTCATGGGTTCGATTCCCAGGGAAAGCAAGAACTAACAAAATGTAAAATGTGTACCTTGAATGCAATGTAAGTCGCTTCGGATAAAAGCGTCTGCCAAATGTATAAATGTAAATGTAATGTAAAGCATATACCCGCTCCTGTCTGTGTCATTAATGTTAACCAAACAACAATGGGGGAAAAAACCGTACTTAAACTTAAAGCACTGTTTGTATCTGTATCTTTATGTTGAATTTATTTGTCCTAATTGTCATTTGTTTATAAGTTCGTATTTTATTACTGTCTGTTTACTTGGTTACTTAATTAATTGAGAACTTATATTAAGTAATTGATGATGTTTACTTGTAAGATTTTGGTCATATTTTCATAATCTTACAAATCTTACATAATTTACCACCACAACCGTCAAAAGCATTTGTGTGGGAGACCACAGAGAGCGGGAGAAAGAGAGTATGAGCTTTCCATACACAATAAATCGTAATTTTGTAGCAAAAAACATTGTTTACTATATTTATTTGCTTGTTTAGTGTTATTTTGGGTTTTGGTCCTTTTGCCATTGTCGGCTGTAGGGACCTTTTGAAATAACTGAAATCATTTAGCAAAGTGATATGGAACTGTAATGCGGTCAAGACCTGCCTGGAAATATTTTAGCCGTGCGTTTCCCTGAAAATAATTGCACACCTTAGAACGTTCATCAGATTGAAGCATTCAACAGCCCTGTAGTATATATATACCTGTATATATATATTTGGCCTCTGTCTGTTTGTTTGCTGGCATATACACTACATGGCCAAAAGTATGTGGAAACACTTTATTTAACTGGTTTCAGCTATTTCAGCCATTTGCTATTAGTAGAATGGGGCATACCTTTTCTGTTCCAGCATGACCAGCAGTGCCCCTGTGCACAAAGCAAGGTCCAAAAATCAATGGTTTACAAAGTGTGGTGTGCAAGAACTTGACTGGTCTGCACAAAAGTGTGACCGGAACCTCACTGTATACACCTTTGGCGTAATTGGAAAGGTAATTGCAGTGCAGGTTACACAGCCATTTAAGTTTAAATTGATTTGTTTTTGTTTTGTTAATGAATGGTTGATGTTGTGGTACATGTGTGGTTTTAATGGTGATTTATAGATCTATTATGATTTGATTATAAATTAATGAATGGATGACTTTTATTTTGGTATATCAGCTGTAAATGAGAAGGAAGTTATGAGAAGAATGGCAGGCATCTTAACCTCTTAACCTTCTGCACCTGTTGGGTGGTTGAATTTAAAGTTGTCTTGAAATGGATTTTCACCCTGTTTATTTTGTAAATGTATGGTATAGATGTTATTGTGAGCAATTCGTACAAATGTACGTTAATTTGACTCCACTTTTGAGTGCAATGCCAGTATCTCAAAATCCAATTAACAACTGATGCATAGAACAAAAGCTCTGTCGCCCTTTTTTCCCAAGTGTAATCCATTACACTTTGATGTACCTTCCTATTTCTGTTTCATTGCAACTCAATCTTCCCGTGAAAACTACATTCTCTCTGGTGATATATGCCGGACGAATCATTTAGTCCACTGAAACCCCACCCCTCCACAATCAACTGCTATTTGAGTGCAAATCCAATCTACAACCGATAGATAGAAACAAGTCCATACCCTACATTTTATAATTTCTTGTTAAAGGTCCCATGACATGAAAATTTCACTTTATGAGGTTTTTTAACATTAATATGTGTTTCCCTAGCCTGTATATGGTCCCCAAGTGGCTAGAAATGTCGATATGTTTAAACCAAGTTCCGGGTGTCCTGCTCTGCCTTTGAGAAAATGAAAGTTCAGACGAGCCGGTCTGGAATCTTCCCTGTATGCCGTCATATGGGGAAAAGTATGCTTTGCCAGCCCAAAGAATTTGGAGATTCAGTTTATCAGTCGCAATGTCAGCACAGGCTTTACAAACAAACTTTTACAATATGGATTCGACAGCACCGCCACAAACAGTGAGAAACAGTGTTCATTAATGCCTGATCTGTGATCAGTGATTTCTGATGTGTAGCTTTATTCAAGTTCACACAGACTTTCTTTCTAAATCGTTTAATACTGTTTATGCATCAGTGAATCAAGCCAGTGACTAAATTATCAACTTCATATCGTTTCTGTTTGTAGCATGAAACAAATCTGTTATTTAAATTGTGATTAGACGCTAGATTAGCAATCAAAGAACACTCTCTTTATAATGTTCGGAGCTGTCAATCACACATTGCGAGTGTATCTGCACACCTGCCCAAACTGCCGTAATAATGAAAGACGCTGTTATGCTGCACAACGATCGCTCTTACAGTGTTCCTGTCGATGTCGTGTTTGCTGTTAGTTGTGGTGAAAGCATTTTGTGAGAGAAATAGCGTTGCAATGATGAGATCACTGCATTCACATGAGTGACAGTCTGTGTACTCAATGCTCATCACTGCAATGTGATGGGAAAATATCTCAAAATAATGCTATAATCAACACGTTAACGATTCTTTCAGCTGTAATGGTAAAAAAAAAACTTTGTAAAAGTATTCGAGAGGGGTTTCACATGTTACAAAGTTCGTAGAATAAGGTGGAAGAAGACAGGGTCGGGGTGACTGGGACTCGTGTTTATTCACAACTCTCAGATACAAACAAAATAAACTCATGCTCACAGCGCTCTCAACAGCTCAGTACAATATAACTTTCTGAGCAATCTTTCTCCAGCTCTCCGTCTCTCTGGTCCACGAACGCCCAGTCCGTCTCTCTCTGGCATTGCTTGCATGCAGACCTCGCTAAACCATGCCCCATCCACCACAAAATCTAATACTCATTACAAATGCAAAGATGTCAGCCAATCACAACAGTGGGCGTTTTCACTGAAGTCTCACAGCAGACACGCCCCTTAAACAGAGCATTCAAGCCAGAGGGCTAATATCAGGATAAGAAAAAATGCTTTTTATTTCTAAATTATGACATTTTATAATGTAAAAATCATACTAACAATGTAAGTACACCTTAGGAAGCATTATAAAATAATTTAAAAAACCCACACCATGGGACCTTTAAAGGATTAGTTCACTTTAAAATGGAAATTTCCTGATAATTTACTCACCCCCATCTCATCCAAGATTCATGTCTTTCTTTCTTCAGTCAAAAAGAAATATAGTTTTTGCGGAAAACATTCCAGGATTTTTCTCAACACAATAGACTTCAATGGCAACCAAAATGTTGAAGGTCCTTTAACCATTACACTCAGATGTATGTCACAATATGGGAAAAAGATCTGTCATTACTTGTTTCATTGAGGCTTTAAATGTGTACTGTGTAACTTTGGGCTCTCTGTCACCATCTGTGGTTGACACATAAACTTGCTAAATTTCCTTCCAAATCCGATGTTGACTTAAAATATAAATCATTGCAGTAAGCTTACAGTTATTTATTTATAACTCTACTTATGTTAATACTTTTTATTCTAATTTTATTCTATTTCTATTTTAATTTCCCTTGTGTTCTTGTAACTGTTATTTGCACTGTCCATGGAGCGGACCTGTTTACATTTCACTGCCAGTTGTATATTGTGTATATAACTGTGTATGTGACAAATAAAACTCTTGAATCTTGAATCTTGAATCTAGTGATCCAGGGTATGAACCCAGTTTTAAGTTCAAATGATATGTACTCGCTCAACATTTGTTAATTTGAACCCATAAAATCTTCTGAAGTACACCTTTAAAATTTGGATGAAGAAAGCCCTTTCAGCCATGTTGTTAAATCTAAACCTTCCCAGAAGAGTAGAAGCTGGAATAGAATATACATATAGTTGTGTTGTTCAGGTGTCATACATTCGCTTTTTAATGAGTGTCCTTCCTCTGCAACCTAAAAAACATCTTGGTTACATATGTAACCCTCGTTCCTTGAAGGAGGGAACGGAGACGTATGTCGGAAGTCACAGACGAAATGGGATCACTTCTGGGAGCCCTATCAGCTTCGAGTGTATACAGAAGTGGCCAATCGCCATTGGCGTGCGAGAATTGCATCTCACGCTCCGCCCCGCAGTGCGGGTATAAATACGGACGTGGATACTGTACACATTTGGTTTTCAATGAGGAGCCAAACTAGTGAATTATTGCAACCGTGGCGACGGGACACATACGTCTCCTTTCCTTCCTTCAGGGAACAAGTGTTACATACATAACCAATACGTTCCCTTTCAGTCTGCCATGTTCGACGTACGTCGGATGTCACCGATGAATTGGGATCCCTGTGGAAAATGCCACGGCTGTTGCCACTTCCAGCACCCTGCGTAAGCCCCTCAGATCCCCGTCTGTTGGGGCAGGAACAAATGCAAGGAGAGTCACTGCTGCTGTTCCGCAAGACCCACTCAGCAGAGTATTGGATAACGCTGGGAAAGCGTGCCCAGAGGGGACGCTGCAGAGTCCACATCCTACCCGTAGGGAGGTATCTTGTGGAAGATACACATATGGACTGGCCATCTGGGCAGTACAACATACAATATGTCTCTGGGGTGGCCCTGGCCGACCTTCACCGGACCGAGATGGCAGAGCGGACTATGCCAAGGGAAAGACACGGGCTCGCCGAAGGGGTCCGGACCATGGAAGAATACACATATGGGACCGCCGTAGGGGTCACAACATATGACACCTAGCGCAGCAGGGGGGAGCAGCACTGGGTGCGCTTACTCTACTGGGCCTGGTGCAGATGCTCCGCCACATCTGACAGCTGCATGGTGGGCAGGATGTGTTTGATGGCCTCCATCTGCTTCTGGGCAGCCAAGAACTGCTGGGCAAAGCTCTCGACTGTGCCACCAAATAGCCCAACCTGGGAAATGGGGGAGTCCAGGAACCGATATTTATCAGCCTCCCTCATATCAACCAGGTTAAGCCAGAGATGGCGCTCCTGGACCACCATGGTGGACATGGCCTGACCGATCAAACGAGCTGTGAATTTCGTCGCCATCCGGAGCTCCCAGAGGAGCTCGTGTTCAGGTCTACCTTCGTGCATGTCCATGAGTGCTTGGGCTTAATGCACCTGGAGCAACGTCATGACATGCAGGGCGGACGCAGCCTGTCAACAGGCTCTATAAGCTTTGCCCGTTAGGCTGGACGTAAACTTACAGGACTTGGATCGGAAATGTGGATTGCCATGTCAGGAGGAAGCGGACACCGGACACAGTTGCATCGCGACGGCCCGTTCCACTGGCGGGATCTCCACGTACCCCTTGGCTGGCACGCCATCGAGGGTAGTGAGGAGTGAAGAGCCACTGGGCCGGTACCTGGCAGAAAAAGGTGCCGTCCACGACCTAGTAAACTCTTCATGCACTTCCAATCATCCAACCTAGAAGGATTGGGACACGGTGGAGGGTTCCATAAGAGCCCAACCTTTTTCGGTGGCCCAGGAAAGCATAGCCGTCAATTCTGGGTCTGTCTCGGGTATCTCGCACGCCAATGGCCATTGGCCTGTTCTGTATACACTCGAAGCTGATAGGGCTCCCAGAAGTGATCCCAATTCATTGGTGACGTCTGACGTACCCAACGTTGTTTACCCAGCAAATTGTGTTGTTTATTTAACCCAGCATAATGGGTTGATTTTTTTTTGCTATAACACTAGCTTTTTTTTTTTTACCTCGTACATTAATTAATGTTTACAGATTAACTTAAACCCTCTAAACTCTTTTAAAATACTCCACACAACCACTGGTTTGCATGATAGTTCCTTTATTTCCAGTCATATTTTACAGTATAGCATATTTTATATCAGTACATCAATTAAACATTTAGAAGTAATTCAAGTGTAATCGACCAGTCTCTGTGATCCCGTTTCCACCGTAATGCTGCTGGTTTTCACACTACATACTCATGTATCATGATCAGCGGGGGAACTTTTAACCTCAGACCGCCGCCCTGCGTTTCACTCATAGCCAAAATATGCTGTGACTGACTCCATAACCTGTCCATAAACAAACAGTGAACAGCTCTGAGGACATATTTTAACATCCTATACACGATATACAGCACAATAACAAATGTATAGATAAAATAAAATTTAAAGACACCTTCTCACCTTCATAAAATGTATAGATACAATTATAGATAAACCTGTTTTTTACCAGAGACATGCACCAATTTGACGGAGCTGAGAACTGCTCTCTCCTGTAGAAGTCGCAAAAAGCCTGCGATAAATAACTCAACCCCTGGGTTGTTACGTCTGGCCCAGGAGCTGGGTAACACAAAAACTACCCAAACACTGAAAACTAACCCAAGAAAATGACCCAAAAGGCTCAACCCAGGATTTGGGTAGAAAAAATAACCCATTTTTTTTTAGAGTGTGGTTTTGTGGCATGCATTTTAAAAAAAAGGTGTCAGAAAAGTCCAGAACCTGATCACTCACAGTAATTGTGCATTCCAAACACGGTGACAACTCATCTGTCTCATCTGTAAGCACAAATCATTTATACTGTGCTGGAGGAAAAACAAAACTTAATCAGTGGAATACCTCATTATATAGCTGAATGAATGTGATCGCTTGCTACGCACAGGGTTTCCTTAAAAAGCCTGCCATCGTCTCTTTCTCACGGTCCAAACTTGCAGCTTTCGGAAAATTATCATCGATACAGACTTTTCCTCTGACTTTGAAGAATCAAAGCACGCTGTGAGAGGTGGCGAGGGAGTGGGCTCCGCTCTGTGACCTCTCTACCTCCCTCTTTGGATCAACACTGCCCAGGTGTTTGTGTGTGCGTGTGTTTGCAGACACGAGGTTCACCCCCTCGAGCCTCGCAGTCTAGGCCGGTGTCTCGTCTCTGTTGTTAAAAGCGAGGGACTGGGGGATGCGGTTTGTGACTGACCTCAAACTCTAGAAACTCTCAGGATGAGTATAGAATGAAAATATAACGGGTACTGAAAATCAAAATAAAAGCTACTTGTAGGGAGTTTGCTCCAATCATTCAGGATTCATGGTGGGTGAGTGTGTTTCTTCGTGATTAGAGCATTGATAGATGATGTGTTTTTATATAAATTGGTTGTATAAATCACTGCGGGAGTGTTTTTAATGGCTATGGGGTGACCATGTGACTGTTCCCTACTGTTTGCACTTATTAATTGACCAGCCGTAATGGGCCAAACCCTGTGCCCTCTCTATAGGCCTGTCTCACACACACACACACACAAACACACAAGCTCCCCAAAACTACCCCTATGGTATTGTTTAGCACAGCCCTGAATGCATTTTTGCTATCCCACCAGGAAAGTATTTTTTTTCATCAGCCTTTTGTTGTATTCAAGCACAATTAATTTTAGAGTAATGTCCCATACGGCCTGTTGTAGCTTGCATATTTCTCTGCCATGATTATTTCCATATTGTGCGTTGTTGATAACAGGAATATTGTCTCCGAACATAGTCAGCGGCTTTCTCGAATGAAGGCTTTTTAGAAAAAGTCCAGCTATTTTGATGAGTGCCAGAGATGATAGCAGCGCCTGTGATTGCACAGACATCACTTATGCCTCCTTTCACTGGATATAACCATCAAATATATTTCCACAAAGGACGTAAAGCCAGATTTTGGAATGTTGTCTGTAGTCTAAACAGCCTTTAGGTTGCACAATTAAATGAGGACATTATAAAGCTCTATCATTTCTTTGTGTGGTCTAAAATAGCTAAAATGTTGTGATGACAGTGTAACCACAAGCTGCTGGCAGCATACTAATGCCGGACCGGGCTCTGCTGTGGTCATTTCATAGTCTGAGTCACACTTGATTTTGGGGTTGATTTCCATGTTTATGAAGTTTAGCGCTACAGGATTCAATTTATTTCATTGATCATTACATTTGATGATCTCTTTACTCGCTGTGATGTTAATTCTGCACCCTCTGAGCAGAAATTGCTCTTGGCATTAGAGGTCATGTTGTGATGAGGTGAAGTTAGGAAATGGAACTGAATTCTCTCACAAGCTACTTAATGGATCTATGGAACACATGCCCCGCACAAGTCTCTAGGACTTGATTTCAAGGGTACCTGTAGTCATCAAAGGTATTCTTTATGTGTAATGTTGTTGGGTCATTCCTGCGCCTTTTGTATTAGAGTACCTTTTGAATACTTTAACATCTCTAAAATGAAAATGCACAAGTAATTTAAAGTATAGAATGGATAACATACTTTTAGAAATATGTTCTGGTCAACCTTGGGCACTTACATTTTTTTACATTTTATAAATCAAGCATTCTGCGTTAGTTCAGGCTGGCCACGTAGTCAAGCTCCGCTATCAGCAGATTGGATACATTCCAACCCCACCCATATCAGCTGATCCGATTCCTATGCACTCAGTTGGCAACTCTCAAACAGGGCGCCTTAAGCGTAGCTTCAGTTCTACTGCACGCTGCTTTGCAACCCACCACCACCCCAGCTCCTCCTTAAACTGTGTTTAACTTAATTAATGTCATTCTGTTGTCATTGATGCATATTCTGTTCTAAATGGGGGATTTCGCTGCCCTACCAGTTTAAAAAATGGGAGGTTGTCCCCAGGATCTTCTGCTCTTCCCTGTCTTGGCTTTTCATGGAGCTCATGAAAAGGATGGGGAATTTAGAACAGAGCCATATCGCCAAATGTACATTTTTGAAAAATATGCCTATTAAAAGTTTGTCTATGGTGTTTTTTACTTAAGTGGACCTGACTGAACTTTATTTATTGCACAATGGCAGTGAACAAGATGGAACATAACAGGATGCAAATAAAGAGCTACTGTAAATGTTGCGCTGTTCGTCCTTGATGTACAATATCAAGTACATTTATACAAGGTAATATACAGATTTCTGTTATTATCAAACCGGATGGAGTGGTTTAAAGTGAGACAAACCAATTCATCAGAATTGTTATTGGGAATGCTTACTGTTTGAGCTGTTGTTTTTCTACCAATAGGAACATGTTTTCACTTCTCGGACGATGTCTAAAAGAAACATACAGCAATCATTTTTTGCTATACGTTTGTATCTCAGTGTTATTTTAGTATTATTAGTCGTGCTTGCCAAAGACAAAGCATCACATACTTATTCTTCTTCCACACAAAACTTCAGTTTTGTCGTATACTCGGGACAGCAAACAGCTAATCACGAATCGTCTTCACTACTTCCTAGCTACGCCCTTGTAACCATTGTGGAGCACCCTAGCAACCCAAATCCAAAGAGGGATATCTTCAAATCTGAATGTTATAGAGTCACTGGGGTTGGTTTATATCATTCACACTGACAAGCAGCCTTTGGAGTGTCATCATTGGCAGATGCCAACAACAGAGTACCCTAGCAACTGTTTAACAAGAACATCAGAATATCATACAGAGATGGGGGTTGGATCTTTTGATCGTGTGAGCATCTTACTAAAAACATGCTAGCAACATGGTGATTGTGTTAGCATCACGCTAGGAACCTATCAATCGTGTTAACATCTTGCTAAAAACATTCTAGCAGTGTAGGGGTCAGAGTAGTTGCGTACGGCAAAGACCACTCACATTTTCTTGAGGAAATGTGCATTAGTTTTTACTATTATAGTATATTTATATATTGAATATATATGTTTTAAATATTTATATTTATTATTTTAGTTTTTTTATATTTTCATTTTAGATTAGGTTTTTTTATGTCTCTATGTAGCTTTAATTTATTTTTATTAAAGTTTTAGTTTGAGTAATTTTCGTACTTCAACTTTTAGTTCATTCCCAAAGCAACATTTCAAACATTATCTAATATTTAATTTTTTTTTAAATAGTTTTAGTTTTAGTATATATACATTTTTTGAAGGGTTTCCTGTAAAATTGCACCAACATTTTGCATTTATGCCACGGTTTATGATTAAAGGGAGCCTTCAAAGTTATCAAATTCATATACATACCAGGTTAGGAATGACCTTGATGAATCAAATAACTTCCAAAGAACCACATCTGTCCAACTGATTGAGAGTTTTGGTATTTTAGGTTGTTCATGGTAGTGTAAAAAGTACATTAAATTGTGATAATACGTGTTTGTTCTTAGGGCACTACCCCATGATGCCTTGCCTCTGCTGTGTCCTTGGGTGTGCTTTGCTGATTATGTTGTTGAGGTGGGTGGTGGTGGGGTGTGGGGGTTATAGTATTAGCGGTATGCCTCAGATCCTCCTGCACCTGCAGTCTCCTGATGTTTAACCCTGCACTCCATGGTAGTGTTGCACTGATTACTGGCCGTCCTGTGGGACATTGATTGTCCTGTTCTTCTCTGGCAAACCCCACACAATGCTGACGAATGAACTCCTGGCCCTGCCAAGTCCAATTAACTGTCAGTGCGGCATCGACACGGCCCCTCCGTAACTGAGGAGAGGGAAGAAAAACAAACTTTTAATCAAATTGTGCTTCAGGCCCCAAGGTAACTGGGGTTTTATTCTGAATTCTGCTCCATTCTTCTCTGTCGGCTGTTACGCACTTTTCTTAAGAAGGTTGTTGAGAGAACAATTTGTTTTTGCATGATTAAGGACAAAGAACAACATCCTTTACATTTTAATGACAGTTTTCAACCAGATATAATATATAAAATATTATATTTAACATATGTATCTGTTTAGCTTCCAAAACCTAGTTGGCTCTCTATGGAGACAGGCATAAGGCAGGCATAAGCGGTCTCCTGACATGAAGGTTGTTCCAAACAGTAAACAAATTAAAGTTGTTTGCTCTTAAGATACTTATGGCCAGATTTATTAAACAGGGCAAATTAGCCTGACAGCGTAATTCCAAAAATGCGCAGATGGGAGTGGAAAATTCTGCATGTGATCTACAGACGTGCACATTAATGAACACAGACGCAGCCGGATCATTTCCATAATGACCAACGCAATCTACCAAGAGCTGCGCAAATTAGCGTCTGGTTTAAGAGATGCTTTTTTGGGGGGAGGTATACAATGGCGCAAATACTAATAAATTGACTAGTGCAAACCTTAATAAATGACCTTGCACGATTCATTTGAATATATTCTCTCATAAATTTTGCATCTGAAAGGGAAACTCCTACAAATGCATATGCAATAAGGTCAACCACAAAAATAACTGTGTCCACGCTTTTCAGCGCTAATTTTTCACTGCCTTTAGTAAATTCTGACAGTAGTTCCCTTTCAGTCTGTCACGTTCGATGTACGTCTCCGTACTGGCCAGGGCTCAATGCTAAGGATTTTTACTACTGACCCGATTGGGCCCCACCACAAAAAAAGTAATAAATCAATCAAATAAAAAATAGGCCTATTGTTTTAGTTGTTTTTGATCCTTTTAACCTTAATAAATAAGGTTATGACACCAAAAACTACTAGCCTAAGGGGGCATTCACATGTCACGTCTAAAAAACCATGGAAAACACGGCCGTGCCACTTTCTCCTTTTTTCTAAAGGTCTTTCATTGCTATGCAACCATGAACTGCGCTCTTCACGACGACAAAGAAGTTTCAGCATGGATTTCCAGCCCTTGTAGTAGCTCTACTACTAGATATATTTATAGAGATAGAGATAAAGATGTGACATGTGAAAGGCCCCTAACTCATATACATTTCAAATATTGTTAATGACAGTCAGTAATAAAATAAGAACAAATAATTAAATTACGAGCAATAACACATATAAATACAACAGAACAAACATGTACAAATGAAATAAACAGTTCTTTTTAGGTTTTTCATGTTGGTCTAAACTAGATTTTCAGGTACAGAAATAGTAATCAAATGTAAAATATCACTGCATAGTCTTCACTTTATAAATATAGATTAACCCTTATTAATTATTCAGTCATGAGCAGTGAGCGTTTTTTTTCTGTCTTTTGTTTGATTAACATATAAAAAAAGACAGTGGCAGGAATATTAGTTTACTGTCACTTTAAGAGTTGCACTGATCCAATATACTTTTACACATGCATCTTATTTCAAACTAGTTTACATTCACTTAGGACCGACTGTTTACAATGACAAGATTGGAATTTTGACAATTTTGTGTGAATATGTTCAAGCTCGGGAAGACGTGAAAGAGTATTCACGCGCTGTGACATGCCTGGTTCTGGGTACTTTTGCATCTTGCACTTGAATATTTAAGTTGGCAAGGCCTAAAAATATGTGCAAATTATCAACTTCTGTGAAGATGCAGCACATCGGCCAAGTGACATTTCTGTCAAATTGCCCGAATGGCCATCGGCCATTCCTTATTGTCGAGCCCTGGCTGGTGCAAGCTGTTAGTAAATTTGGCCCTTCGTTTTAGACAAATTGTAAAGCAGCACCACTACCCAGAATGCATTGCGATTCAATATGATTATGATTAAACAAATATTGACACATAATATTCAGTTTAGTTAAAAACAGATTATTTTTAACCAATATTTGTGTGCTACATTTATGCTCATTGGATTATCACGCAGCAGCCTTCTAGATTTTGGATGAAAGCTGTAATTTCCAGTTAGTAGATAACTTGCATCACCTTTGAGAAGATGTGTGCCCTCAGTAACCTTGTGAAGGAACCGATGCTCTACAGTTTTTTGTTTTTTTTTCTTAAATATAGCATCTTTACTTGAAGAAAGATGTAGGCTTCAACAATCTTTTATTATGATTTCTGATTGACTGAGCTTTAACACTAGGTCTCATGGTCCTGTGCAATAATGTTTGTTTTTCCTTTTTTTAAACTCAGGACAATGGTTATCTCTATGAACGTGGCCTTGCTAAAACTCCCAAGGTTATGATAAACAACTCAAGACTGGCTTGCTTTGATTATCCTGATGCAGACATTAAAAGCCCTGAAATTCAATTAGATTCCTGCCTTTTGCCTCAGAGCATAGGGAAAGAGAAAGGCCGATGCACATTGGTAAGGCTTAATAAGAGGAACAAAGGGATGGGGTTTGTGATCTGTGCATCTGAGAAAGGGCATCTAGAAGATAAGGTTCAAAGGAGAGTTTGAAAGAACGTTTAGTTGCTTCCACGATTTCACACATGTGTGCTTCTCTTTTGCATAAACACCACAGGAATTCACGTTTTTTTGTATAGGGCTGAAATAAAATAGTTTGCTGTGGATTGCCTCATACTCTATTATGAAAGCAAGCATAATTGTAGATTATGTGTAAATATAATGCTATTAATATTTGTGAAGATAAAGACTTGATAAAGACAAAAAAAACTTGTAATTGATATTGTTTAAACCAAATTAATTGCATGAAATATGAATACTTTATCTCATATAATATTTCTTAAATTAAGGTTATAATTGACTAAATGTTTTTTTTAAGCATATATTCAACTAAAACAAGAAAAATATGTATTATGA
Organism: Gobio gobio; assembly: GCF_949357685.1. Classification (NCBI taxonomy): domain Eukaryota; kingdom Metazoa; phylum Chordata; class Actinopteri; order Cypriniformes; family Gobionidae; genus Gobio; species Gobio gobio. Next base: position 43,337,400 of record NC_137115.1, on the reverse strand, counting down.
TTTTTGTATATATTTAAAATATATATAAAAACATACCTTACACATTTTGTTACACAAGGATTTATAGATATTTATAATGGAAAGGAAGACAAATACCTCTTTGCAGAGTTCATGTTGACAACTGAGTAAGGGCATCTTATGCAACAAAAACCTTAGATTACAATTATTTTGTAAATATCTTGTCCAGCATTGATCCTTTTCCCCCAGTTGCACATCTACAAGAGTAAATACCAGCTATTGTGAGCCAGACTAATTTTAAGACTGATTTAGATAAGATCATTTGCTTTTGTTCATCAGGGGAATGAAAGGATTTTTTCCTCTGTGGATCAATACGGCCTCTCTCTAGCAAACTTCACCATAGAATGGATGAATTAGAATTGTTTTTACATTCTATTTGTCTTCTCGTCAGACATCTGCAACTCTTTCTGCCATGAGGCAAGTAACAAATAACTGCATTGAGAGTCTTGTGATTGCCAGTTGTTTTTAGTACCAAGCCGTTTTATTGTCATGCAAGAGATCATGACTAATAATCCATTAACTCTCAATCTAAAACTTCCCCAGCAACAAGCCTTTTTTTCTCTAAATCTATTTTTGACTGTCAGTTAGAGAAAGAGATACACAATTGATTTCTCAGGGAGTCACTGATGTATACCTTTGACTTCACTGTGACTTTGAGAATCCACAGGAATAATTCATGGGCCCTGGTGAGTTCCCAAAGACGAGAAGAACAAAACTGCATTCAGAGATCTCGCCGCTCATTCCAGATAATTCTCCGTCTCTGAACCTGCCAACCTTTTTCCGGAGAGGCTGAGACTCTCCTGAGGGTTCTTCGTGTGACTGCTGAGTGGACGAGGGAGGAGAGGGACAGCTGTGATTGACACACATTGGCCACTTCACAGGACTTTCAGACCCTCAGTGCCTGACCGTAGAAGCGGTTTCTTCATTCCAAAGCCTTCTTTGACCACTGAGGCTGTTCCCTTACCTCCACTCTTGCCGCTGCAGTCACTCAGCTAATGAAGCCTTAATGTGGTCCTTGCTTAAGTGGGCAGCTCTCTGATGGAGCTCAAGTGGCAATTTCCTAAGAACCCAATATTTCTCAAAACACCTTAACTCGCAGCATTAAAATTTGAAAGGGCCGTTTTCATGGGTTATAGATGATTTAAAACAACCCACTTGTTTGATCCAACGATGACAACATTTAGACTAATGTTTACAAATGCAACAACAGAAATGGCCGTTTTAATTTAAGCCTAATGTTGATGATGTAAATACATGAAGTCATCGTTGCAAAGATAATCTTCTTTCCCACGCTTGATTCACGCAGAAAATGCTGCACTCTGACCCTCGATGATGGAGCACGTCATTGTTGTTCTCCTGAGTCTGTCCTCCATGTTTAATCTCCATGGCTCTGGTGGGCAGACGACCACCTGCCGAGAATCGTAAACCCCTCTCAAAGATTTATCTCCTTACGATGAACATTAGCATAATGTCAGATCATTAAAAGCCAATTATACTGATCTGTGTGTGTACGTGCGGTGAAAAGTGTTGGGGAAGTTTCTTGGAACAAAAAAAATTATTTTCAATAAATTTGGGATGCTGATGTGGCACTATAACCAGGGGCGCTCACAGGATCTCGAACCATGGTGCTCAGAAGAATGCCCCTAAAGACCACATCATTTCTAATGTATTCACACAAGAATGGTAATTGTGTGAAACAACGAATCATGCGTTTACATGTTGATTGTAGATTCTTGTGCGCATTTTTTCGTGTTGGTGAACAAACTGCAGGGTAAAGCTATATAAAGTCTTGGAGGTGGAGATGTTTTTCTTCTAAAAACATGTTTAAAATAGATTTTATACCCCCGAGCGGCATTCCATGTAAAACATCTTCAAGTTACAGTCAGACTATCTAATGAACACACTATTCACAACATGAAAAAATATTCAAGAACAATTATTTATCATTACAGGCTTAGATCACATACACTGTCAAATCGAACAGTTGTTCTAACTAACACTTTTTTAAGTTAAAATCTAGTAATCTTTACTATTCATATACTATGCCTAATTTACTCAGAAAACCTAAATTAAGATTAATTTATCAGTTTGAATCAAGCGGTAACCTCCCCCAGTTTATCTTGAAGCCAGTGAGTTAAAGTGAGTTAAACTGCAATTCATCGACTGGCCACTAGAGACATCTTATTGAGCCCCATGTTAAAATGCCCAACTTTACAGCAGAAAAAAACATGTTTATAGCCTGGTACAAATTGTGGTTTTGGTCTATATATCTCATTTTGCCCTTCATGACAACTGTGAGGGGGGTGAATTTTTTTTATAACTCAATTATTTACATTATATAAAGCCTTAAAGGGCGTGGTCACTTTGAGTGACAGGTAGATAGCAATTTATCTGCTGTCTGTTAGTCATCGCGTCACTTCAGCTCTGCCCACATCCCGCCACTTTGCCCATTTTCTGTTATCTGGGAGTGACTGCCAAGATGCCAACTGCCAGCTCGACTCTACTTTACGCTTCAAAACTGCTCTTCAGAATACTATGGGTGACGTCACGGACACTACGTCCATATAAAGTCTATGGTTTGAATGCCATTTTTTCAAGCAAAAAAAAAGTTTGAGGCAGGGCAATTCTGAATAGACTTTTCACTCATTGCCTCCACTTCTGCAGTTATCTTTCTATAGTTGCATTCACTCATTTCCCAAAGTCATCATGAATGTTGAATTGTCAATACAACTGAAAAATTTGAGAGAACATCATAAGCTGACTTCCTAAATTGATGTTGATTTTCCTAAAATGTATTTGTTTGAACTCACCATTATGGTGATCGGTGTTCCCTTTGGTTGTTCACATAGAAATTAATTTATATTATTGTAATTCTCTTCCTGTTCATGCAGCGATGCAACAAGAAATCACAATTATTTGGTTTCAAAGGAAGGGAAGTAATAAATAGGTTGCTTTTAAAAGGAAACTTAACTAGTCATTAACTAAATCATGTCGAATAATGATCTTTTAAAAATGTATTACTAACACTTGTCATGAACACCTTGTTAATCTTTTAATTGAAAAACTTCAATTATCCCTCTACATTTGTGGCAATATCTTGCAATTGGCCATGCTCTAGTTACACACAGACTTCAACATTCAGCATGCAAAACACGATAAAAATTACATTTTATTTAAAATAAATTATCAAGTACTCTCTACAGTTCTCTTTTAGTCTCTAGAGCTCTCGTGTAAGTGAACTATACTTAACTAAGCTTTTGTCAGTACAACATACTATTCCTTAGTATTCACTTTTTAAGGCAATCGATTTGCATGCCTTTTTAAGTAAGTCTAACTAATTAGATTTTACAGTGTACTGTGCCAACAGGGCTACTCATGCCATATTGATATAAAATAATGAAATATTATAATAAATAATATTACTTTAGCTACTCAAGGCCATGACGTGCATCATTTTTCTATTGTTTTGTTTTGTTTTTGAGTTGATTGAGAAAGCAGTTGCATAATCAGTTATATGTGGATATGGATGTTTTTTAAAGAAACATTTTACTCACTTGGAAGAACTCATTTGTAACATTCATCATAATTTAATTAATTTTGATTCCACAAATTACACTATTTAAAAAAAAAACTGTGTATGTATCTCTTTCATAAATCATTGTGCATACAATCTTAGCAGTAGATTTCCTGCAGCCACTGATTTCCCTTTCCAATTGTAGTTCTACTTTATGTAGAAGATCCTAGAACAGCAGTCACAGGCAACTTTACTCCCACAGCAGCAATCGGAAGCAGCAGGCAGTGGATTGAGTGAGATAATTCCACCATGAATTGTCTATCACTAGCATTTTTAGCACTAGCTGGTGTCTTCTGTGTGCCTTACTGCTAAAATAACTACCACCCTTCCCAACATGCCAATGCGCTGTTAGTGTAAATCAATTTAAAAGGAAACACCAACACATTGCTGAGATAGCTGGCTATTTCGACTCACTCTTCTGTGCACACTGTATATAGGGCTTTTGTATGAGATACTTTCTTTTCACATAATATACAGTATACTACTGCCAGCACCTGCAGAATGAGTTCATGTGCGTTAGACTAGCAGCAAACTCGAGGAAAGATATATAACATAACCTCATTTCTGTCCTCCCCCCTTACCTTTTTCAGCAGGTGCAGATGCCATGGAAACCCATAATGCATTGGCAGTGTAGGTCAGGAGAGATCTATATGCTACATACTCTGTCATTGTCCCTGTCCACACATGAGTCTTAATTGCCTTGTTTTGAGTCTTCTTTTCTCTTTTTATTTGCTTTGGCATAATGGTCAAGTGGTTCTAGTAATGTATTCATAACGAGCAGTATGGTTTACAAAAGGGCACATATGCAAACCAAGTGAAAATTGCCCAGTACCAGAGGAAATGGCATCTCTTCCTTCAGTTTTTTTCTCAGTTTTTTTATGTTTTACATATTAGAGTACTCGATAGCTGTCCTTCACACCAATACAATTATCCTTAAGTTTTCAGATTGTAGCTGTTGAAGTTTGGCGCGATGGGCGGCCATGCTTTTTGATGAATGCATTGTGGGTTATCATAGCTGTTGTGTTTTCAGCACTAGTTGGAGGAAGGGCTGCAACTGTCACCACATTGTAGTAACTTCATAATTAAACATACATCACAAAGCACTATTTTGTATGTCAGACCACTGGTGGGCACACAGCCGCTTATTGACCCGTGGTTGTTCAACTATGAGTTTCATGCTTAGAGGCTTAGAGGCATGACGACACCTTGGCCCAGATCAGGATATATAATAATAATATAAAATAATGATGTAAAAAGCTGTTTAAATTGGGTTTAAATAACTAAATCTATCATGTGCTCTATCATCAAAATCTAGAATTGGCTTAGAGTAGAGTCACACTCGTAGTCGTATGTGGATCACTCGCCTACATCTGCCGGGCCTCTCCATCATCGACCCTCTGTCACGGCCCCTGGCACCATCTACTTCATCCTAATTAGAATTAATAATTGAAAATAGGAAATCGATGGGTGCAAATTAAGCGCAGCATGAGTGGGCTTTATTGGGTTGACATTGTCTCAAGAGCAGCGGTTGTTGGTCACTGCTCATCTCACATTTGTCTTGTGCATCTCCATCTGCATCTCTTTATTTCGAGTCGGTCCTATCTGGTTAGAGAGATGTAAAAGAGGCTCGTTTCGTGCTTGTTGGCCTCGTGGCTTAGAGAATAGCTTGTGTTTTTCCCAAGGGAGGAGAGGAAGATAGAATTATTAATTTGGTAAAGCAACGGCCCGTGTAACAATCTGCTGAGGAGGACACTTCTGACTTTTGTTGAATAAGCTACTGGTTTGCTGCACTAGGTCATGGCTTTTCTCAAATTATTCAGGAGCGTGATAATGACCCGACTTGTGCCTGCATGATTCACTTCTAAGATCCCTTCACAGCAAAAGATGCTGTGATCGCATAGTGCCGTCCTGCAGTTTTGCTGGGAAAGGTCTCTAGCACTGTATTGAATAGAAGGTGACTTCTCAAGGCTGATATTGATCTGAGTTCACATCCTAGATATATCTCGAACAAATGACCTAGTTGTATCCACAGGGGGAGTGTCTTTTCTAGACAGTGATTAGTCAGTGCTTAATTTGATATAGATGTCTCTAAACAACCTTCTGCAAATACAAAGTGCTTAAGCAGTTTAAAGAGTTCAGTGGCCCGTAAGTTAGGTGATTTGCCTTGGGTTTCTCCTTGGCCATGTTATATTGGATATCATACAGTACATTACCGTTTAAAAGTTTGGGGTTTGGTAAGATTTTATGCTTCTGAAAAAAGTATCTTATTCACCAAGGTTTTATTTGGTAAAAAATACAGAATACAGAAATAGTATTACAATTTAAAATAACTGTTTTCTATTTTAATATATCTTAAGATGTCATATATTCATTTGATGCAAAGCTGAATTTTCAGCATCATTATTCTAGTCTTCAGTGTCACATGTTCCTTCAGAAATTATACTAATATGCTGGTTTGATACTCAGGAAACCTTTCTAATTATCAACATTCTTTGATTAAAGCTGCAGTCTGTAACTTTTTGTGCTCTAGCGGTTAATAAACAGAACTGCATACGTCTTGCGGAAGAACATTGCAGCTGGGGCTACTTCTCTCTGTTTATGTCTATGGCGAGTCACGCAGGGACTGTGCTCCTCCGCAGCGGTTCCTACCAGACCGGTCTGAAATAGTCCCAATATAAACACTTATTATAAGTGTACAATAATGATTCAGGGTAAGACAAAAACACGGTTTGGAAAACGGATTTATGTTGTACGTTCTCATTATATAATTTTTGTAAATCTTGAACACAAAAAAAGTTACGGACAGCAGATTTATTAAAAAAGCTATACATTTTTTTTATTTTATTTTTGTAAAAATGTGAACATCTTTTTTTTTTAATCAGATTAATGCATGCTTGTTAAATAAAATTATTTATTTCTTTAAAAAAAAAAAAGTACTGACCCCAAACTTTTGAGTGCATAAAGCAATAATGCATAAAATCGTTTTACTAAGTGAAGTGCCTTTCCTGTCACTGGCTTCACCAGAAATTAAATCTGTTAACACGCAAAAGTTTGTTGACAAAATGTTCATTTACTGAAGATACTGTAAAACATCAAAATAACAGTACATTAAAAGTCTTTACGTGTAAACTATAATGTAGCGTGAGTCGTAGCGTGAAAAGATACAACATCAGCACATCCTTAGGCTACGTGTTTCCCCTGAGGCTTTGGCTGGCAGGTCCCATGCTGTTCCTCTGTACTGGGGAAAAGGAAACATGTAGCAGGGGCTTGTCTGTGATAAATTAGGGTAGGAGGGACGCCCCGGTCCGTCGAGGCTGCCTGGCAGCTGCAGTGCAAGCGCTCCCCCCACTGATATTATAACTCAGCACTATCCACCCCACATGACTATTGGCAGTTCCTTCTGTATATTTAGAATAGCATCCATCAGCTCCCCACCCCACATAACGTATCCCAAATTCCCTAATGTATCCCTAATTCATCCTGTAGCAGTCGGCTCTTTCAGCGCACAAATAAATAACATAGTGATAAGTGTCAGTGGTGCTCTAGAGGGCCCAGTGGACCATTTCACGGTGAGAGTATTGGCAGCTTTTACAACTGTACGTTTAAAAGCATGTCCAGGAGACATTTATCATCCTAGTGTACTAAATAATCGTCATTTTGCAACAAAACAAAAAAAAGGAATATTTGTTAATGTTTATCAAAGAGCTATAGCCCTGTTTGTCTGTTGCAGGCATTTAAATGCGCAGCGAAACATTACAAGAGAAGTGCGATTACCGAACAATTACTCTTTTGAACTGGTAGAAAGCATGCACTATATTCTTTTGCTTCACTAAGAAGCAACCTGTTCCGTAGGGGTGGCATATATATGATAAAAATATATACATTTTATTTTCAATAAGATCACGATTTTATCACAAATCTTTTTCATGTTGGTTTTATTATGCCACTTAGCAGTACAGCAAAACTAATTTGCATATTTAAAAAATTTAGCCTTACAAGGTAACAAAATATAAAGGAAAAAATAATGACAGACCATTTAGGACAAAGTAGGAGTGGGCGAAGATGAAAATCTTTATTTCATTATTTTATCTTTGTCATTAAAAATAAGAACAAAAAAACAAATTACAAATAATAGGACATATACAATATAATATACAAATTAAATAAACAGTGCTTTATTTTTTTCAGCTACAGTATTTAACAGAAGGGTAACACTTACACTCACCACAGTAAGGTTTCATTTGTTAACATTAGTTGTATCTGTTAACAGTCAAAAGTTGTATCTATTAACAGTAAAGGTTTAGTTCACCCAAAAATGAAAATCACCTCATGATTTACTCACCCTCAAGCCATCCTAGGTGTATATGACATTCTTTCAGATGAATACAATTGGATTTATATTTAAAAAAGTCCTGGCTCTTGATTTATAATGGCAGTGAATGGCTGTTTCTGTTTTGAAGTCCATAAAAGTACATCTATACATCATAAAAGTGCTCCACACGGCTCCAGGGGGATAGGTCACCCAAAACTGAAAAATAATTTACTCACGCTCTAATTGTTCCAAACCTGTTTCAATTTCTTTCTAATGCCGAACACAAAAGAGTTGATGGTTTGATAGTATTTTTCCCCCATACTATGGAAGTCAATGGGTGTTTGGTTCCCCATGTTTTTCAAAATATCATCTTTTGTGTTCAGCAAAAGAAATGAATATATGTTTGGAACAACTTGAGGGTGAGTAAATGATGAACTATCCCTTTAATGCACTTTGAACTAACATGAACAAACAATGAAAAGTTGTATTTTTATTAGCTAACATAGCAAAGTTAATATAACATTAACAGATATAGTGAATGTAACCATGCAGGTTATGCTATATATATAGCCTATTATGTGCAAAAAGGGTTAAATCACATTACATTATAACATTACAATCTAAAAACAAAAATAATTATTTTATTTTTAAATTCATTAAACTAAAAAATTTAAATAAATAAAAAACAAAAGAACAGACTAATTATAGCCTACCATATTGGCCTAAATTCGATTACCCTATTACAAGTCACTTTACAGTTACTGCTATCATAAAAATACACTTACTTGTAGGTTTAAAACTCTACATATGGCACATTTATTGTCCAACAATAAATATTTTAGAAATATATATATATATATTAGTCAGAACTGCTGTATATCGATATATAACTGGTATTGCCTCATTCCATATTGTTTATAAAAAGATATCGAAACAAACTCGATATACTGCACAGCCCTAATTTTGAGTGGAAATCGCAACTGAATTCTTGATGATGTTTTATAAACAAAGTTGGGGAGGAACACGTTCAAATTGCCTATCTAATCAGTACGAGAGATGGCCTATTTATATATACATAGCCGACTCACCTACGTTCCTCAACAGTTTTCTGCATCCCTCCACCACCCTGTCTCCTCACACTTGCCTGGTTACTATCCTAACCAAAGATACGGGGGGAGTACTCTGGGTTCGGGCCAAATTCCGAGCTTAGAGCCCTCCCCTCGGACAGCATGCCAAATACGTATACTTTTACTTATTGTGAACTGGTATTAAAATGATTCACCAAAATGAGACAATATTCAAGACAAGAGAGCGCGGTGTAAGGAGGGCTGTCATTAAAAGTCCTGAGTGAACACAATTTCAAAATAAAAATCTATTTAATATTTAATATTGGCCAATCCTTCTTCTTTGCTTGTCTCACTATTCCGGATATCTGTCGTATAGGGATGCAGTTCCTTTAATTTTTCATAATTTCTATCCTTGTAGCCTTGCAAATCCAATTAGTCAAGGTTTCTGAGTGTATATGAACCTTCACTTATTTTTCACTGGACAGAATCTTTTTATTCAAGTACATTTGGATCACCCATCTGCTGTATAATTTAAAACTATCTTTTATGACACCGTGCCCATATAATTTCATTTACTTTTGCCTTCTTTGAAGCTGCACACTGTTTCACATTCATTGGCTTAATAAGGTTCCTGCATAACCTGTGCTCTGTAGAACACACTCAACTGGCACAAAACAGGTCTCATTCTAACCGTCACCGGGCATGGAGTCGGACTTGAGTCACGTAGCACACAGAGCTATGACATTGACTCACAGTAATTAAGACACTCTGTCATGTAGAGACAAACTCCCATCCTGTATTCATCATGGCATAGAGAGATGAACCCAAACAGAGGAGTTCAGCTGCCAAGGTTTGGGATCTTCATTTATCTAGAAGTTTAATTGTCTGGATGCACTTCCTCCAGTCATTAACCACAAACGCTAAAACTTGGGTGAGAGGGTTTGACTCAGTCTTCCCCTCCACCGCTGGAGCTTTAATTAAGGAGTACAATGGGCTGGACTGGGTGCAAGGAAGTAGTAATTGGCCCTAGAGGCATTGTGTGCTGTGATAGAGTCCGTGCAGTCACACTCGTGTACAGTGCTTCCATCTGATTCACAAACCCTTGGCCCTGTTACAAACATCTATATGGTTACAGTCCATCTGTTGGATGATAAAGGGCAGGTTGGCACAAGATTGATAGGCACAAAGTGGTATATACAAAATGATGTATAGGCCATACTAGATTCATGCACTTGATTTTATTGAAGGATAAAGAGCGTCTTCTCAGGGAACTCGTTCACTTCTCAGGGAACTGGGTTTTGAGGGAACTCAACGCTGTGTCAGATGATGATGCTCTGGGGACTTTAATTGGACAGGCAATAGCCTAGAGCCCCTAAGAGCAGAGCTTTTCAGGGGAGACTATAGACATGGCCTCAGCTAAGTCCACAGTACTGAGTCCAGCATAATAAGCTGATCCAGGCAACAACTGAGATATGGAGTCGCATGCAGCAACTCTACATATCATCACACAAGTAGGCCTGTCACAATAACAACTTTTGCTGGACGATAAATTGGCCAAGAAATGATTGCGATAAACGATAATATTGTCGTTCTGAGACCGTTTTCATCTAAAATAATGATAATGGCATAATAATGCAGGTACACCTTTTCAAAGATTAATAAACTTTTATTTCCAAAGATTATTTAACACTGAAAACGGAAAGCATTTGAAATATCCACAATAAATGAACAAAACAACCAAAACAAAAAAAGCAATGGACCCTCAGTCTGTTAACAAAAAAATGCACTTGAATAAACAGCTGGGAAAACTGCAACGGATGATTGTGTTTTAGGTAGTGCTGGGAATCGATTAAAAAAAATTAACTAATTAATCACGATTAATATGTTTTTAATGTTTTAATATTGTAATAATTTCAGTTACTCTCCAAATTAATGATTTATTGACAGCATATTTTAAATGTGTTGTATTGTCAATATGTTGTTTTTATGAATGAAGGCCAGTATCACTGATGTCTCTATGAAACATTAATGATGTTACATTACAGTATAACTGAAAGCTAACAATTTCAACATTTATTTGGCTTTAAAAAAACAACTTTTAATTTAAGTGAACTTAAAACAATCTTTACATAACCCCATTATAATAAATATTATTTTACCTGTGCCTTCCCTGTTAGACATATACAGAAATGTAATAGCTATCAAACACCTTTCTTAACTGCATAAATAATACATGAAATATAGATGAATCATCATTAAAGGTGAACTATGTAGGATTTTTGCAGTAAAACATCCAGAAACCACTAGGCCAGTGTTATATATTTTGTTCAGTTGAGTACTTAGAATATCCCAAATGTTTTCAACTATTTGTAAATCGTGAGAAAATTGCTATTTTAACCAAGGAACCGGGACGTGTGAGCTATGCGTGTGAGGGAGTCGCCTGTCGATTGCGTCATATCTGCGTCACCCTCAGTCTCCGGTTTTATTAAGTGAAACGCTTTACTCTCACTGCAGTGTGAACAAGTGTCATAGCAGCCGCCGAGCGAACGTCATAACTTCCTTTTCAACACACTCAGATATATCTAATACGATAAACAGAGTTGCGTTACCTCAAACTCATGACTGGAAAAGAGGAAGTTGCGCCGGCAACCGTGTCATAATAAAAGTCCCGCCAGCGACTATGCCATAATAACAGTCCCGCTCTTCAATCGCTCCTGCGGCCTTGCTCAGCTCCACAACACTCGCTCCTGCTCTGCTTCACTACAGTAATGTTAATAATCGCATCCATGAACATGATTTCTGCCCGAGTCCTATCCTGACTGTTTTCCACCGGCTGTGAGGTGAAGACCACATGTCCCGAGATTCTGCGCTCAAACGTGCCGTCATCAAACTACGCCTTTGTTTTGAACAGGCGACCTCTAGTGGATGGAAAAGTTACATAGTGTAGCTTTAAAGCTACAATTTTCTCTGTTCCCGTTTGAGGAACATTAATGACAGGCACCATCAGTGCTCCTGTCACTTTAAGAACAGCCACTGCCGAACATGACGCGGATCTCACACGCTGTCCCGCGCATCTCATTTCCTCACAACTCTTTAAGTTAATTTAAGACGTTATTTAACTAATTTAAGACTCCTAATATGAGAATACTCAAAATTCTCTGTGTTGTTGTTATTGTTTGTTAATGAGCAAAAGAGAACTCGATGTGAGCAGGAGACTGACGCGAGTCTGTCTGTGCCACGAGTGTGTGTGTGTGTGTGTGTGTGTCAGAGTGTCCCTCGATTAGCTGACATGAGAAGCAGCCACACAGACAGGAGAGGACATTGACATACAGCGCATTCTCGTGTCTTTTCGCACTTAGCATTTACATGTATTAGAGCGTGATCATATAATGTAACGCTCGGCAAAAATGGATAAAAAAACGGACGCTGGAAATTATCGCAGCCGGAAAAATTATCGAGCTAATTTTTTTTATTGTGCGATTAATTGATTTATTGACTATCGCAATAGGCCTACACACAAGTTTCTAGTAAGCGCTATACCGATGGAAGTTTGCAAGGCAAATTCCTCAGCTTTTATGTATCCAGCCTTAATGAGATGGAGAGGGCGACAGATAAGAGACTGGATCGCTAACCACGATACAGTCCATCTCTGCTCTGTCACTGATCTTCGACTAGACTGAGAATGGGCACTTACCCATTCACAAGAAAGCTTAGCCCTGCATAGACCCGAAATTCTTTCAAACTATGCCAACTCGCGTTTGTGTGAAGTGAATTTTTGGGAAATGCAACTAGAAAAGGAGCAAACATTTGTAACCTCGCACACAGAAAGCCATTCTATAGATATAAGTTCCATCAGGAAATGCCACAGATCGCTGCATTATGCTGCGTCTTCATGCAGGATTTTTCTTTTGCGTGCAGAAGCAGTTTGAAGGAGGTGAGGTAAATAGTGTCGCAGTCAACACTAGTGGATCCATGATTTACCAGGCTATCAATTTAATTTTTATCGAGCTATCAAGTATATTTTACCAATTCACTGGTCACAATTTAAATCATTGTCCGATTACAGAAATCACTTGCGTGCATCAGGCAGGCAATAATATAAAGTAATAATAAATACACAAATAAATAAATAAACATGAATTGAGCATCAGTCACCAGGCCACCCGTTAGCCAGTCTATGCCTGATTGGTGCATTTGCATTTGGGTCTAATTTTATCAGGTCTTTAATAGATTTTTGCTATTAAAATATAGTTTTGACGTGGCAGAAAATGGCCAAAGAGCAAATAAAATAAATAAAATACAATTTCGAAACAGATATTTTTGTACAGTCATTTATTTGACAGTTTGAGCAGAGACAGGAAGAGATATGAAGCACTGTTGCGATATGTATGCGTGTTACCCTCAAGGCTATGGCTCCAACAAGAAGCAGATTCTTAATAAAAACAGACAGCTTAAGCAGGGCTTCCAGATTCCACAGGAGTGAGATATTTTGTCTTCATAGAAAATACAACAGTTTAGACTTTGGAAGTCTCCCTAATTAGCCTTTTGTGACGTTCATGTTTATTTAGCTGCACACACAGCTCTAGGCAGAACATAGCACCAAAATACATACAGTATTTTTCTTGTCAGCCGTAATCATTTTTGAATCAGGCCTGCAGCTGAAAGGATTTTGTTTGGTAATAAGGCTCGCCACGCTTATGCGAGAACTTCAAGTAGCAGCATTACGGATTCTCACAGGATTGTGCATGGCGCTGCCCTGCACTGAGATCTTTCCCAACCATCTGATCAGATCAGGCCAGTACATTTTTCTGCTTATCAACGTACAGTACACAAACACACGCGCACAGTTCAGTCCGATGCCTCAAAGAGCATGGGTTGTCTCCCCAAACACACCCTTTGATTAGCCTGTTTGTGCAATGCTGAGCGCTTTAAATAGGGGTTGTGTTACAGGTCGGCCGTTTGGTGTGCTTATAACATTGAATCTCGGCCCACACACAAGGTCCATTGCCCCAAAGGGGGCCTCATCCACTCTTCCTTCATCTCGTCTCTGATTAGACACATACTTATGGAAGCTTCCTTTTAGATACTTTAAACACAGAGATATAGGAATATCACTGTGTGTTTTACAGCCTTGCCCATGGCACCAAATGATCTCTGACTCTTTAATCACGGCTAAATGCTGTCAGAGGGCCCGCAGTGAGAGACTGTCTGTGGCGAGCCTGAAACTAAACGCAGAAGAGACGGGCCGAGATAATGGGCTTTAGAAGAAAATGTGCTGAGGCGTCTCGCTGTGGGGGGAAAAGAGGCTTTGAGTCTTCAATGGCAACATTTTGTGCTGCTTCTGAGCACCAGAGAAAAAGACTTCTGCAAATTAAGCTCTGTCTAGATTTCCACTTTATTTGTCCTCCTCCGCAATGATTCAGAATGGCTGCAGATGAAGAGGCCTGGCGGACTCTGAGCCAACGCGGAGTGGATTTGCCGTGTTGAATGGGAGGGAAACTGTTTGCGTCCCAGTATGAGGCTTCTCTGAAAGTGAAGCGCTCACTTTGGGGCTGATGGGAAGTTGACGAGGTCTGGGGGCCGGTGAGAGAGGCAAACAGTGGATGTGTTGTGTTTTTCTGCTCTTTTTCTCTCATCAGCGTGGGAGAGCTGAGAGGAGCGTGATGAGTGCTGATTGACTGCGAGCGGAGCAGACGATGAGCGGCTCATCCATCTTCGCTGACCTCCTGCAGGTTTTCTACCTTTAATGTGCCCTGGTCATTTGTGTGGTGCGAGAGCTCAACTGACTGGAAAACTCATCCATGGCAGATTTACTCAAATCAATAACGTGCCTCCTGCCCTCTGTGAGCTACTTAATGCGGCCAACGTCGCACCTCCTGGGAAAGACTCGCCACAGCGGCAGGATGTTCCATGACCCCCCTCTGTGCCAAGCTGTCTTCTCTAAGTGCTGATCATCCACCTCATGTTTGTCTGGCATAGACAACGGATACTGGTGTCCAACAGCACACAGGCTTCATTAGGGCTTTATCCACTTTCAAAACAGCTTTTTGCCTAGTAGGTAAATATGGACTGGTTTGCGAGGTTAAAAGGACTGTATGCTTAAAACAACATGTTGCGTTGAATGGAACCATCATGACATACATGTAGTTTACCTTTCAAAAAGTTTGGGATCAGTACGATTTTGAAATTATGTTTTTGATAGAAGTCTCTTATGCTCACTAAGGCTGCAATTGTTTTATTAAAAATACAAAAAAAAACATTTTAAACATTTACATTTTAAAAAGTGATTTATGTCAGCATTCATTCTTCCAGTCTTCAGTGTAACATGATCCTTCAGAAATCATTCTAATTCTAATAATTTATTTGATTCATTTCTTTTTATTATCAACGTTGAAAACTGTTGTGCTGCTTAATATTTTTGTGGAAAATGTGATACATGAATTCAAAAGAATAGCTTTTAAACTCGACATTGTAAATGTCTTTACTCTCACTTTTAATCAATCTTTGCTGAATAAAATGATTCATTTCTTTCAAAAACAAATCTTAATGACCTCAAACTTTTAAACAGTAGTGTACAGTATATCAGAAATGATGCAGGACGAAAGTTAGCACTGAATTTTAAGTGAGGGAATCAGAATCGCATAAGTTATCTCCAGATGCACGCAGTAACATTTATGCAAGAATCTATGTCTATATGTCTATGGTAGGTTTGGCCCTATTTATGCTAGCTAATACCATGAAAAGACCAGAATGACTGAGTCAGTCTTTTATAGCATCTCTGGGTCACTTTAGGTGCGCTTGCGAGATTAGCTTCTTGCAATTTCACCTATTTTATTGATAGCGTTTGCTTTCAGCGTGGTTATTAGCTCGTTGATAATTTAAAGAGAATATATTAGGGGATGTAAATAATCTATGCTTCAGCTAATCCCCACTCACAGTGGGATTCACTTGTATTGACAAAACACTGTACAAACCTGTATACTTCAGCATATGTTCTGTAATAAAATTCTATGACTTAACAAATCTTGTGTATTGGCAATTCCAGGATTACAGATCACCGGTTACCAACTTGTTGCTCACAATGTAATACGACTGAGTCATACTGATCAGCGAGAGTTTTTACCCTTAACTCGGACTGGATTATGGTGGTAATTTAGTTGGCTGGTGTAAAAAAGCGTCCTTTCTTCTTCTTTGTGTATCAGGTTGTGAAAGTGGCCACTGGGGGCCCCACTGCAGCAACCGCTGTCAGTGCAAGAATGGGGCACTGTGTAACCCCATCACAGGAGCCTGTGTCTGCACAGACGGCTACCAAGGCTGGCGCTGTGAGGATCAATGTGAGCCTGGCTACTATGGCAAGGGCTGCCAGCTGCAATGTCAATGCCTCAACGGTGCCACCTGCCACCACGAGACAGGGGAATGCATATGTGCACCAGGCTACATGGGCCCCATGTGAGTACCAGAGAGATATGAAGGTTAATATGTCTTTCCTGAAATATATTCTTTATGTAGAGGAGACAAGGGCAAGTTGTAACTCTAGTGAAAAGGGTAGGTTTATTTTTGAAAGTCAATTTGGGCCCACACCTCTTGACTGCAAAATAGCTATTCAACCTTTCCACCATCATTGCCAGGTAAACACACATTCACCTTTTATGACCTTTTGTGTTGTCACAATGGGAACCTGCCATTAAATAGTCTGTTTTTCAGCTAAATAAACAGAAAAACAGTTATGTGGTGCAAAACGTTTAATGAAATATGGCGAAAATAGTTAAAGGGATAGTTCACCATGAAACGAAAATAAAGCCATCTTTTACTCACCCTGCTGTTGTTCCAGTGCCCTATGTCCTGCTATCTTTTTTGGACCTCAAAAGCAGACGTTTTAAAAATAGTCCTTCACGCTATGAGGCACTGTAGATCAGAAATTTGTTATTTTAATATTATTTATATGTATAATTAAATCTATAATGTATTTGTGAAGTTTAAGTGCATGAGAAAGTTATATATACTGCATGAGCTTAAGTTTGCATGACATATTACTGTCATATGGAGGGAGAAGGACGGAGATATTTTGGTCATACAAGAATGTGTGTACATTTTCTATCATGGACTGTATGAAGGACCTCACTGTATATGTAGCACCTGTTTCCGATGATGTAACAGTAGCTTATATTATCAACTGATGTAAGCATGAAGTATACATTCTATTTTAAACAGACCAACATGTTTCTTTACCTTGTAAGGATTTGCAAATCCTGTGGTCAGTGGTATATAATGCTCACTGTTAATGTACAACCTCAGAGAAACATACAGCTGGCACGATAACAACACGTTTCTCTCCTATGTCGAGACATATGACAATAAAAAGCTTTTTGACAAGGCAACTGGTATTCCGGTCCTGTGATTCAATCATAACGGGGACAAAAGCTGAATTTTCAGATCTACAGGCACACTATAAGGTTTTGCGAGAAATAAATCGTATTATTTATTTTTTTATTTAAACCTTTAATTAACCAGGAGATAGTCCCATTGAGATGTAAATCTCTTATACCAGGGAGTCCTGGCCAAAATGGCAGCACAGAGTAATCACAACAAAATAAAATAAGTACAAAAGACACACAAAACGAGAAGTACAAAAATACAAACATTTCTGTCCAGCACTCATACAATTACAGTTCTTAATAATTGCTAAAACATATAAAATTAAGTAAAACATGAACATGATTTTTTCAGATAAACCTCCGAAAGGTTTCTAAGAATATTTAAATATTTATTCAGTAAAAATACTGAGCTCGGCCATTACTCTGAGTGCGCTCCTGTGAGAGTGCGTGCGAACCATCAGTACTGACTCAGCAGCCCCTCACGCAATGTTGTCATGACAACGGTACACAATATTCACTTCAGGAGGTTTTATTATTAGTATTATTGTATTATTTCTTATCATATACCTTATAGAAAAGACGAGAGTCGCGTTTGTTTCTATTGAGCCTGATTTCTCAAAATGGTGTGTGTGTGCGCGTGTGTGCTTTTCCTGGGTGCCATGACAACAGTGCGAGTTATAGTAAGCATGAGCGCTGGTGCCTGTTGACGACTCGCACGCACTCTCACAGGAGCTCACTCAGAGTAACGGCCGAGCTCAGTGTTTTGACTGAATAATACGGTTTCTTCCTCGGAAAACCTTATGGTGTGCCTCCTGAATACTTTCCATATATCAGTCCCTCCAGAAAAACGCGATTATGCAATCGCATGATTTAATGCATAATCAGCCAAAGTCCGCATATTTATGCGGGGGCCGCATTTTTTCAAATACGGCGCACTTTCGCCACGTAAATTGCCTATTTCCGCGTGCAAAATATGCGGGCTTGCATGATTTCATAATCCCCGCATTTTCGTTGCAAAAAAGTCATATATATTAGCAGAAAGTTGAAAAATGTTTGTTTACTTCACACAAGAGCCGGCATTTCCCCCTATTGCCATGGGAACGTTTTGAAGGGACGTAATTACCCGACGTGAACGTCATCGAAAAGCTGCAAACCCCGTGGTGAAACCATAGATATCGGTGAAACCATAATGAAGCACGCAAATTCCCATTTGCCAACAAAAATAACAGCAAAAGACTGCGCGAAGCAGTTTCCCGGTGTGTTGACCGATTTAAAAAAACAGCATCATGAAGCTTCGAAGCGTTATGAATCAGTGAGTCGATTCAGCGGTTTGGATCGCCAAAGTTGCGCATTTCAGCAGTTTGACACGCGATCCGAATCATGAATCGACTCGCTGATTCAAAACTATGCACAAAAACTATTCTCGTCACTTCATAAAGTTATTGTAGAACCACTGTAGTGAGATGGACTTTGTAACGACGTCTTTAATACCTTTTATGGGTATTGAGAGTGTATAGTGCAGCAGGGTGTCCATGAGGGGAAGTAATTAATGACAGAATTTTCATTTTTGGGTGAACTAAGCCTTTAAGAGATTGCACTTTGTGGATTGGAAGCACTCAAATGTCTGTTTTGTATAGCTAGCTACCTCTGTAAAACAGGAAGTTATTTATGCATTTTTTTTCAAAAGTTGTAGCATATTCCTTTTGTAAAGCTACAGAACTTGACTACATTTTTGTAACTCAATTTGACTAAATATTTTGTAAATTTGAGCCATGTGTTTATTTAGGTCTTCAATAAAACAAGATGAGAACTTAAATATTCCCAGCACTTTCTGTGATGTAGTGCTTTTCTTCTCTTTTTCATCAAACCGCGGTTTTTGCAAGTTCCCGCAATTTTATCGCATACAAATTGCATAAATATCCCGCATTTTCCATTGCATTTTTTAAGAAAATGTGCCGCATAATCAAGGATTTTTGCCCGCAACAATCACAAAAAAAGCCGCATTTTTCTGGAAGGACTGACATATGGCGCGCGTCTCACTGTATCATTACGTGATACTTTTGTTTTCAATATTGATAATAATAAGAAAAGTTTATTGAGCACAAACTAATGATGTTAGAATGATTTCTGAAGGATCACGTGTCATTGAAGACTGGAGTAATTCAGCTTTTCTATCACAAAAAAAAACATTGTAATAGTATTACTGTTTTTAGTATATTTTTGATCAAATAAATTCAGCTTTCTTGTGCATATTAAGAGACTAAAATCTTACCGACCCCAAACTTTTGAACAAAAGTGTATCATATTTTTATATTCTATAAATATCAATTGTTTTGGGGCAACAGAAATTATAACTGATAACTGATGTAATTGATTTTTACAATTATTACAAAATATATGAGAACAGGTCCCAAGAAAATATGTAAAAGAAAAAGAAATTATAGCAAACCCTTTACTAGAATGTTTGCTACTGTTGTTAATTCACTTATTTATCCAAAATTCATTGAAAAAATGTTAACAAATATTGCAATTTAGAGGATACAATTTTAACTAGGTGTTTGAAAACAACAAATAAAAGTTTTAAGTTAGGTACCCCATGTGACAACTAGCCCGAGTCCCCCATACTGATCTACATTCGATGTACTTATTCTTTGTCTATATTCATTGTTATCATAGTGGAAATCCTGTGAAGTACTTGTGAGGGTACTTAAAAAAATATGGTTGGGTTTTTTTTTTTTCTTAAGTATTTGTTCTAAAGTCTTTGAACATTCTTGTGTTTTATGTTGCAATCCTTTGCAATGGCTGCCTGAGTTTCATGTCTTTCCTCTTGTGGTTCGGCAGCTGTGGAGAGCGCTGTCCCTCTGGAAGTCACGGCCCACAGTGTGAGCAGCGCTGCCCTTGTCAAAACGGAGGAACCTGCCATCACATCACTGGAGAATGCTCCTGCCCTGCTGGATGGATGGTAAGATGCTGCACTCAGAGGGACTAAAAGGGTGGAGAAGTGAGGGACAAAGAGAAAGTGACTGAGAGAATAAAAGATAGAAAAGAAACAGAGGGGAATAAAGATGAGAAGACAGATGATAAGGAATGAGGGGCAGAGAGTGAAGGAGAGTAAAAGGGCAAGATACTGAAACGTTGGAAGAGGTGAGTCACACTTAAAAGTAAGAAAGAACGGAGAAGAGGGAGTAATAAGAAGGAGAAAGGGAGGGTTAAGTGAATGGAGGGAAGGTGAAAGAGTTTAAGAGGTAAATGAAGAAGGGGTGGAGGAGAATCTGAATTTAGATACTTGCACTATCCTAAAAGGGGAAGAAATGACACTGATCTGAGTCTCTAAGTATCTGAGCAGAAGATTGCTGAGTCTCATTATTGCTCTTTTTGCATCATCTTAAACTCATAAAGAGGACATATCAAAAACACGTTTCCTTTCTCTTCTGAAAAGAGTTTGTGCTACAGAATGGAGACGTACTCTAACGTTCACAAAGCAATGCTCCATCCACTGTTCATTCAAACCGTTTATTGAAACTAAACTACAAAAGTGGGTCATTCAGACATATCAGCACCTATTCAGTAATTAAGGAACCTCGCTTAAACGCCTTAAAGGTACAGTAGCAAAGACTGGATCAGATAGGTGGTGGTAAGTGGTCGTGCAAAACTTTCAGCTTTAACTGATATAAGTGGCTACAGATATATTGAATAGGGCCTCCTTTACAGGGCCACATATTGCGTTTTTCTGTAATTCTATACACGTGTTCTATCTTTGCATGATTTTATGTATGATCGTTTATCTTTATGGATGATGTGTACTGTGTTCACTCAAAATCCTTTATTTCCTCCAAATCTGTATGACTTCTTTCTTCTGTGGCACTCAAGAAATGTTATTTTGAATGTTTGGTATTTTAAGTTTGAAGAATGTTTTGGCTACTCGTAGTTTCATAAAATAAAAGCGAATGTGCTTTCAAGCTCCAAAATGACAACCAAAAAAAACACACCATAAAAGCATTATAAAAGACCATAGCTTTTGTATTGAAATTTAAGTTGTTCAGTGAAAAATTGCCCTCTACTGTCTGGATTTTTTTATATGGCATCTGTTTGACATCAACGTGATGATTGCATGTCAAGTGACTGATCACATCAGTGAATTTTGTGTGGAAGTGAGAATAAGAGTTAAGGCACATTCAAACCAAGGACGATAACTATAAAGTTTTAATAAGTGTTCTAATTCTATAAGAATATCGAAGGTCACACCACAACTACAACATTAATGACACAGATGAACAATAACATTATTGTTATTTTTCAGCTGATGAACAATAAATGAACAATTACCCTAGCACACTTGCATGTAATAGATAGGTGTATAGGTGAAAAGACCAACAAAGTCAAAAATCAAGAACAAAAGAAAGTCACACACTCCATCAGTACTTGCAAAAGTATCAAAATAGCTTTATTCGCCACAACGCTTCGGTACCATGACCCCGTATATATGCCTGATGAAGGTCATGGGACTGGAATATTGCAGAGAATAAAGCTATTTTGATACTTTTGCAAGTACTGATGGTGTGTGGGACTTTCTTTTGTAGCTGATGAGCAATAAAAACATTAGGTGCGTTTACATGGAGCACTGTAATCGGTTTAAAAGTCCAATCCGAATAAAAATACTCCATATAAACACCTCAATCGGAATAAAAATGGCCAAACCGAATGAAATTGTAATCGGTTTGAGAGGGGTGGGATAAACCTTTTCATGAACCGATCAAACGAAAAATTCCACCATGTAAACGATCTGATCCGATTACTTTGAGTGCACGTCTTTCTGTGACGTGATATACAGCGTGCGCCTCCTCAACTGAAGAGCGCGCGCCGCGCTCACACCAGGTTAATGTTGACAAGAAAGGAAAGTTCATTTTTCTGAGGTATTAAACTTTTTATTTCGTAACATGTTATGAACATGATGTTGGAATAATGACACAGACATAGCCTGGCTACACCATCTCATCTTGACAGCGTTTGTCCGAGGCTTCAACTGCGCCTGACAGAATACATTTTTTTTCTGAGGTGATTCTTACACTTTACGACAAATAATAAATAGCTTTTATAAAACTCTACAAGTCCTGGTGGCCGTTGAGAGCTGCCATTTCAACGGGGAACATTCAAGCTGCTCTCTGTTTCTCGTTAGTTAAGTTAGCTATACAAAATTTTTTTATCAACAACTGCTTCAAATTGGTTAAGTAACATTACCCACAGTCTACTTTAATTAGGCTACTTTTGTTAATATTTATACCTTTGTGATGATGGTATCTTTCCTTAATCATCTGAAATATATATGTTTAGTACTACTAGTAATGATGCTGAGCACGTCTTTAATGCTTCATTCATGTTTCACCGTATATCCTATGTTTTTATTAATAATTTGAGTGCATTTTATTGTTAATTTTGTGTTTTTCAAAATAAATGAATTGAATTAATTTTTGATTCCGCATTCATCATTCACAGCTGTTGAAATAGCCATAGTATAGGACATAAATTAGGTTAAACTACTGCATGTCCGCCCCACAGAAAAATAAATAAATATAAAAATTACCAACACAGAACTATTGATCCACGATACGTAACGAATCTGAGGCGGCAGACAAACTGTGTGCGCATGTCACAAAATGATTCCTACTGAAAGTCAGCACATGTAAACACCAGATCGGTTTAGATAACGTCTCATGTAAACAGTCCACCGAATCTTTCAATCAGAATGATTTTAATCGGAATGACAAAAAAGTGTGCATGTAAACGTGGCTACTGACAGCCAGTCAGAATCAACCTGACTTTTAAAGAGCTTTAGCATTTAAAGGGACAAACGACTTAACTGCAGTGCGCTTATAATAAACAGAACATTATCTTGTGTTGGTGTGGACGCCAACATAGTGTTCATTATGATTTTTTTTCTTGGTGTGAAAGGGGGAAGATTGTGAATAATAAGTAAATAATAATGACTAAGGCACTTCTCTGTTTGAAATAAAGAAAGTCATATGGGTTTGAAATGGGGGAGTAAATGATGACGCACTTAAAAAACAATAAGTAAAGTTTGCTTAATTTTTCTTTTGCAAGTTTTTGCACACTTATTTTTTAAGTCACATAGTTAATGAAGTAACCTCTACTTAACTAAGTTAGGTAAAAATAACAAAATAAAGAAAATATAGAATTTAGGTTTTTTTTTTCATTCTTGCCTGAACTAACTTTTTCATGTAGAAATTACATAAATTTTTTTCTGCAGTATTCACTTCATCACAAAATCATTTTTATCAGTGCAGAATTGTAATTTTTTTAGGTGAATCGTTCCTTTGAATTAGTGTATCTTCAGTGGTCATTTCAGAATGAACGTGATCTGATTCTCATATGTGAATTTTCTCCGCTCTCTTCCTCGACAGGGGTCTGTGTGCGCCCAGCCATGCCAATTCGGCAAATACGGGATCAATTGCAGCAAGGAATGCTCGTGCCGAAATGGAGGACTGTGTGACCACATCACAGGACAGTGCCAGTGTATGGCAGGATACAGTGGCCACAGGTAAAACGGATACCCAATTAGTGAAAACCAGTTCTGATCTTTTTTCTGTTATTATTTCTCTGTGTCTTTAAAAAAAACTGCCACAAAAGCAGTTTGTTACCAAGCATGCCCAATTTGGGTCTGAATAATTGATTAATTGTTTTTTTTATTGCCCTGTGTTTATATTCCCTATGTCCACTGATCCCACTCAAAGATCCGCACTGGTCTGTTAAGTTTCTGCCCATTAATTACCAGTAATGGAGTTTTATTAGGATCCAATTGAAATAGCTCTGTGCCTTTATTTCCCCGTGTCTTCTGCAGCAGCTTAGGGTTTATTAGCGCACTAAAGTGATTGTCTGCAGAATGAAAACACTTTCAGGACAGACACTTCTTATCCTCTAATATTTAACAAAATTGCCCTCATTCATTTGGTCTGTGACAGGTGAATTAGCCCAGCAGGAATAATCTCAGATTGCGTTAGTATCCCCTCCTCCCTTCCCCCAAGTCCTTCTCACACCCGTCGTTTCTGATATAAACGACGCTGGTGTAATTTCAACATGAAACATACCTAGTCCGTTTTATAATTTAATTGAGCTATTTATCTGTCTCCTAATGGCTTCTTTGGACACTTAAGATTGATGTTCTGCCAGGATTGTATATTGAAGATCTTGTGGAAGTCGTTGTTCCTTAAGTCACTTTGCTATTCAACAGAGAGAATGAGCCCGGGTCTAATTGTATTCACGGTAATTAATGACTGCAGTTTTAGTTTCCTGTCGCCCCACAGGCGAAGCCAAGGGGCTGATGAACCTGAGGTACCAAAGAAGATGCCCAGAGCATTGACCCTTGACCCTTAGATTAGAATAATTTTGTAGTCTACTAATTCTGCTTGTGTTATTCTGACGGGCTCCTTTTTCTTCCAGAGCTGCTCTGAGTTGCTAATAATGTCAAAATACAGAACATTGCACTGGGCTTTTCTTCCCTCTGTAAAGTGTCTGAAATGTTCCCAGGTGCCAGGAAGAGTGTCCGGTGGGCACCTACGGACCCCAGTGCGCCCTCCACTGTGACTGTCAGAATGGGGCAAAGTGTTACCACATCAACGGAGCGTGTTTGTGTGATACAGGTTTCAAAGGGCCTCACTGCCAGGACAGGTTCTGTCCACCAGGCCTATACGGTCTCATCTGTGACAAATACTGCCCCTGTAACTCCACCAACACACTCAGGTGAGACACGCTACCTCACGTCAACAGACCGCAGTATAATAATAACTGCTGAACTGACAGGAAACTAATGGACTATGGATGCATATTTGTACTATAATGGTTATCAGCTGATATTCAGCTGATTTTTAAAAAATGTATTTGTAATAGCCAATATTAGATATTTCATTCTGCATGCCCTATTTTTACAGTTAGATTACCTTGACCATAATCTAATGCTTACTTAAAGTTAATGTTTCAAAAAGGCAATAAACTATTAAATTCAATCTTTAGCAAATCTAAAAATTAATATCCATTTTTTAAATTTTGTATATATTTATTATAATTTTGTGATGCTTTCATTTATTTCTAGTATTTAAATCAATTTAATTTATTTTTTGTATTTATTTTACTATTTTATTTAGACAAAATAGTAAAGAATTTTAATATCGGCGTTAATGTGAAAATGAGGGGGCAGTCGTGGCCTAATGGTTAGAGAGTCGGACTTGCAACCCAAAGGTTGATGTTCCGGTCCGGCAGGAATTGTCGGTGGGGGGAGTGAATAACCAGCGCTCTCCTCCACCCTCAATACCACGACTGAGGTGATCCTTGAGCAAGGCACCGAACCTCCAATAGCTCCCCGGGCGCCACAGCAATATGGCTACCCACTGCTCCGGGTGTGTGTTCACGGTGTGAGTGTGTTCACTACTGTGTGTGTGTTCACTACTGTGTGTGTGCACTTGGATGGGTTAAATGCAGAGCACAAATTCCAAGTATGGGTCACCATACTTGGCCACACGTCACTTCAATTCACTAATGTGAAAATCATTTAGCTAGAAATCGGCTAGAATTATGCAGTAATTTAATTAGTGTAGTTTTGGTGCATCCCTATGCACCTTATTTTCTTGCAAAGCAAAATACACTTAATTTATTAATCCAAAATGTGTAGACCAGGATATTTCTTGATGGATTATATCTAGGGCTGTCAATTGAGTTCAAATTCATGGAATTAATTGCATAAGATGCTTATAATCAAATTAATCACACACACACACACACACACGCATGTTTTGTTTTGTTTACATATCATTGGTCAATGACGCATTTTTGCATTTCTTCTGTGCCATGTTCAAACGTTTGGTCTATATGTGCATGTCATATCTTTTACTAAATTCCACAGCTAAACAGCAAACCCTTAAAGGTGCAGTTAGTGTTTCTCTACAGAAACATTTTTTGTTATGCTGGTTGCAAGTCTTCTCATATTTTGATAGCAATCACTATGTTTAGCGGTCTAAATGTATTTTTTATAAATATATATTGTCTGTGGAAGGCGTAGGACCATAAAATGTACGTTCAATCACTGCATTCGGTCTGAATGAAATTATAGCATGTGTTCCCTGTCAGTCAACGCGTGTTTGCATACATCATATGTCATCAGGGCGTTCACAAACGCTGTGCAGATAGAGCGAAAATGGCAGGCAAACAGTTGTTTACGTTCGTTATTGAAGTACTGTTACTCACTGTACTGTAAAGTTTTCTAACCGCTGAATGATACATGATGTGATCCAATAACGTCTCTGGTTGTGTGGTCTGTGCACCTTCATGTGTTTTGGAGGAGGCGTAGCTTTGGACGCCGATTGGCAGGTTGGGTTTGATCGTATGCTTTCGATGCTAGCAGGCTAAAGTTAGCATTTCCTAGATCACCTATTACACCTTTAACATAACAATTCAGCTAAATTATTTCACACAAACAATACATCTTTGTGGAGTCTTCTACGGTTAAACAGAACGTTCAGTCCTACACTCATCACTTTTCCAGCCAACTCCTCTCGAGTTAACCTCTGGAGTCATGGGTGAGTAAAGTGCTCCATTTGAGTCCATTTGACTTCATTTGACTTGCAAGTAAAAATTTGAACACCTTTCAACAGTAGCATAGCACTTGCTCTTTATCGCGACCTGTGCTTCATTCATTATTTCTTAGCCGTGTTCCTGGCTAATGCAATGTTAATGTCTGGTATGGGTAGATTAGGCCCTGAGACACTGGGGCTCATTACTACATGAAGAAGAGAAAGGACACCCCATTTATCTGAGTGGAGCTCACAGACACCAGGATGGATGAACTCAATGGTTTTAGTTCTCAGATTTGGCTCCCTTGTTCTGGAAACCAAAGTGTTTCTGTTTAGATGCCGTATACCCAGCGTATCTTTAGGCATATTTGTACCTAAATGTCTATCTCTCTTTCTCTTTTTCAGCTGCCACCCCCTGACAGGTGAATGCTCGTGTACGGCTGGATGGACGGGTCTATACTGCAATGAGACCTGTCCCCCGGGTTACTATGGAGAAGGATGTAGTGTGCCATGCCAGTGTGCTAATGGAGCAGACTGCCACGGTCTCACTGGGGCCTGTATCTGTGCCCCAGGCTACACAGTGAGTCCATGTTTATCATTTATCAATGTCCACAGTCATTAAATGCTAGTAAATCTTGCCATGCTGAAATATTGTCACCTGAAATTGACTTCTGAGCATTGATGATTACAGTTGCTAATGTTTTGAAATAAAGGATGGTCTTTTGTCAATTGCCATGACATATAGGCCCCTATACATCTGGCATTAACATCACTCAAACCTCTCATTAGTAGTGGCAGAAGAAGAATCAGAAAGAGCTTTATTGCCAAGTGTGTTTGCACACCCACAAGGAATTTACCTTGGTATTCAAGTACACACATATAAATATACCAATACATATAATAACATTTAAGAATAGAAAATATAAGAGACATTAATATGTCTGGACCAACCTGTCAATCAACCAATGCACTAAAAAAATAAGGATTTTAATTGATTACATACTTTAAATAAAAAGCCCCCAGATGAGAATCCTGAACAAAACATCTAATTTGTTAAGTAAAAAAAAAATTGCTCTAAAAAGTAATTCAGGGGACCTGTTACCACAACTTACATAAATGCATGGTTGCAAGTTAAAAATCCTAATTTAATGTTTGAATTAAACCTTTTAAGTTGCAAACATTATTTTGTGGAGTTGTGTTGACAAAATGTTGTTGTTAATTACATCAACTTAATGTATAGTAACTTAATGAAATACTTCGGAAATTAGGCAATGGATTTCTAGTTCCCAGAATCCTTTGCATAGGACTGGATAAGGAGAATAAATGTTGAAATTGAGTGTCCATTTATTTGTTTTTAGTGAAGGGAAAGACCTGTTAGTGTTTAATGCTGTTATGTTTAACATTTAAAAGAGTTTCTGTAATGTTGAAGTTTTTGTGGTTCCCATTGTGCTGAAGAGATACATGAAGGTAAACACTACATTGACTCTATAATCAATGACTGCGCTAAAGCCAGTGACAATATCTTACTTGTTCTTGTTAAATAAGTTATGTTAGCATGTGCTATGAAAGCTGTTTTTGAACTGAAATAGATAAGATTAATTGGTTCCAGGGCTACAACTCTGGTAGTTGGAGTGACTTAATTTTGAGTAATCAACTTAAAAAATGTGTATTTATGCTACAAATTATTAACTCAATGCAGCTTGTTGATTGAACGTAAATTCACTCCAAGTTGTCGTAACTCAAAAAAATGCGAACTGCTGCGTACATTTTTTGTTGTTGAGCCAACACATTATTTTGAGTGTATTTTATATTGCACTTTTAACACCATGCAGCAACGTGCAGTAAGTGAGAAGTGTAGTAAGTTTATATTCCAAAAACCAGTGACCCTCTCGTCAAAATCAGATCACAAGTGGTCACAGGACACACATTTGTGACGCAGGTGCAAACAACAATGTGTCTTGGCTCAGTTCCACGTCTAAACAGGGCCATCGATGTGACATATGAAGGTGGCAAAATTCATAATTACGTAATAAAGGTTTATGATTGTGGATTTTAAGTGAAAACTGGAAGCACCTTTCAGGGGACATTTCTAGTCAGCACTTTCCTTGATCTCTCTTTGAAAAGTTTTTGTGCCTTCATACTTAAAGCAGAAGTGTCAGCGAATACAGTTTATTGCTTTGAAAATGATCTCTATAGTGGTCTCTCTCTCTCTCTCTCTCTCTCACACACACACACACGTAAACACATCACCTCCTGCAGGGAGGCTGGGAACGAGGTGAGAGTCTCTAAGTTCAGTAATGCTACTTTCCCAATGATGGTGTCTTATTACACAGCAGGTTTAGACTTAACTCAAAGACCTTGCCAAACACAAAAAGAAGCGTTAGACTCCAAAATAGAGTGTGATTTCTAGGCAAGATTTTATATGACATAAATAACTAAATGTTTTGTTATCCAGTTGGTTGCACAAGGCACAAAATCTGCCTGGCTCCGTGCCCGATGATGAACAAAGGGGATGCTAAAATGAAAGTGATAAGATGCAAGGAAAGAGCATGGGAAAACAGATAGAGAGATGATCATATGTGTGATTTGAATTTATTTTACAGAGATGCTCAAATAGATGGATGACTCATTTAGTTACTGAATGTGTTATATATTTCTTACACTCCTGTACATCTGGAGAAGCAAACACGCTCTCCTACAGAGCTAGTCGACTCAGAGTTAGAGAACTGAGAGAAACTGTTACACTTAAAGTATACTTGTTTTATACACTAAAAAGTGGTCCACTTAAGTCCCACTTACTAGAACATTAATATTAGTATACTTACGACATAAAGTATACTTAAAATATACTTGAACTTTACTTAAGTATACTTAATAAAATGATCTTGAAGTATACTTATATTTTTGTAAGGGCAGATAAATACTGCTTTCTGCTTTTACCATTTGACAGTTTGGGGTCCGTAAGATAATTTTTTTAAACAAACTATTTTATTTCATTTATTTATTTATAAAGCATAAATAAACACAACAACAGTTGACCACTGTGCTGTACAGAAGCTAAGTCTGATGTATGTATGTATGTATGTATGTATGTATGTATGTATGTATGTATGTATGTATGTATGTATGTATGTATGTATGTATATGTTAAATGCCCGGGTAAAAATATATGACTTTAACTATTAATAGTTAATAGATAATGAATAGCAAAGATGCATTGAATTGATCAAAAGTGACAGTAAATACATTTCTAATGTTACAAAATATTTCTATTTCAAATAAATGCTTTTTTTTTTTACTTTCTATTCCTCAAAGAATCCTGGAAAAAATGTATTATGTTTTCCACAAAAATATTAAGTAGCACAACTGTTTTCAACATCGCTAATAATTACACTAGAAAAGCTACTGTTTTAAGTATATTCCTCGCCACTGAACTGATTTTACTTTTGCTGCATTCAAATGAAGACAGTGCCGCAGGTAAAGACTGGAACGGCACTGATGATTAAGACAAACTCAGTAAGAGGCTCTAGCCAACTCCTGCCTTGGCCTGTTGCTGTGTCCTGTGGCAGAGCTACTACAGCGATTTGAACTAGCAGGCGGAGGCACAGACTGTATCTTCATTTTCACCACCTGTTTTTTTGTGTTAGATTTGAGGGGCCTGCTGCCAGTTCTATTAAACACTGCTCGAGGAGCTTTGGCCAAGGCGTCTGACCGAGATGCAATGGAATTGGGACACAATACTCCATTTCCAGGCCAGCTCTTCCATTTGGACCTATAGAACAGCAAAGGTTAACAGTTTGACCGCAGTCTGGTTGAAAATAAGAGGGGTAATGGCCACCAAAACTATCATCCATAGAGTTCTGAGAGAGTGATATTTATAGGGGTGGGAAAGGAACATATATGCTTGTGCTGCTGGTACTGGAGAGAACGCAGGCGGGTAAATGAGGGACCAAATGTGCTGGTAGTACCACGTTGAAAGCACACATGCCACGTTCATGTGTGCTTTCATGACACTTCACTAGAATGCACAGGTGCACTAGTAGGAATTTTAACGCTTTACGCTATTCGTAACTACAGCACATTTAGACATTGTATGATTGACCACTAGTGAAACTTTTGCTATTTAGCATTTCTCTAATTTATAAAAAATGACATTATATTATATTATATTACATTACATTTCATCATGTTGTTATCCAGCATGATTTAAGAATTGTCCAAAAAGCACATGATCAGTAACAAATCTGCTTTTATATATATATATATAATGCAAAGATGAATTTTGATCAGCTTTTACTCCAGTCTTCAGTGTCTCGTGATCCTTCAGAAATAATTCAAATTTTCTGATTTGATACTCAGTTATTAATAATGTTGGAATATATTATTTAAAAATAAAAAAATTTCATACCAAAAAAACAATATTTTGGACCACACTAAATATGAAAATGTACCAATCGAAGCTTGAAGACATTTCTATTGTTATGTTATTATAAAGTGAATATTTAGCCTCTAAACTTAAGTCCTGCTTTAGCCTGCTTTTAGAGAAGTTTAGTCACCCAGTTGAATATGTGCTCTCAGGCCCGTGTCAGTGTAATCTGGAGCATTCACGGGTCTCAATAAATCCCTGTGGTCATTTGTGAGCCAGAGACTATTTTACCTCCAACCCATTCACCAGTAAATTGCAGGTCTGCTGAAAAGTCGAACAAACTAACTTTCTCGCCCCATATTCATCTGCCTGCACGGTTAGTTTTAAGTTTTTTTCCGCTGAACAGAACTGCCATTGTTAGCAGTCTGCTTGCTGTCACTTTTGAGCAGAACAAAGATAACTGCACGTAGATTGATGAAAAATTAATCCACAGATGTAAGCTTTTCATGTGGGGAGTGGATGGACGAGCGAAGCAGATGGAGAGGTAGAATATTTGAAATGGGGAATACAATGGGGGAATGTGGGAGAGAGAGAACGAAAAAGAAAGAAAGAGCATACAAGAAAGAAAAGAGTGGGAGTTAGAGAAAATATTGGAGATGATTGTATCAAAGTGAGCGAGCGAGATAAATGATGGCAGATTGAAAGAGAGGGGAGAAACAAAACATATATAGAGAGAGCGAGAGTTAGTCCCTCTTGGTGCCCATGGCGTCCTGTGGCATATCTTATCTTGCCTTCCTCTTAGACCTAGTTCCAGATGATAATGAGAGAGCGGGTCCTCTGCTGCTCAATCCCCGGCACCGGGGAGAGGGAGGCAGGAGGCGCACGGCACACTGCCATTACCCCACTAATTGGGAGTCTAAATCATTTTGTCAGCTGTCAGTCAGAGCCAGGGATGAGGCAAGAAGACACCGGTGATAACCGGCGCTGGGATACAGGCGACTCCCCTGCTGAGCCTGGTAAAGC
Organism: Gobio gobio; assembly: GCF_949357685.1. Classification (NCBI taxonomy): domain Eukaryota; kingdom Metazoa; phylum Chordata; class Actinopteri; order Cypriniformes; family Gobionidae; genus Gobio; species Gobio gobio. Next base: position 43,305,087 of record NC_137115.1, on the reverse strand, counting down.
GCAGATTTTGTGCTGGTGTTGTTTGGCTGGGGAACAGGGTTTAAGAACACAGTGTCTGTCAGTCATCAGCAATGGTTTTCTAGGGGGATGGACGGAGGTGCTGAGGGCCAGGGGCTGTCAGCTCATTAATGCAGCTGGGGAAAGCGGGCCTTTAGCACTGAGCTCTGTGTGATAGCAACAAGAACACAAGCTACACACGGACTTCAGGTCTTCTGCTGTGCAAATGTGCCCGCTTCCTTTCTACTCGCTTGAAACGGTATCTAACTCATATGCTGCCTTCTTGCAGAGAATGTTTTGCTGGACATTTCCTGTTGGAAGTTTTTGGGAATCCTCAGATGGGCTTCACAACACATTTCTCATGTTACAGTGTAAAGTTACATAATAATTCTAATAATAATAATAACTAGAATCTTACATTTTCTGGTAGAAATGTGTGCCTGCCTGAGCAAAACTTGCTGCCATGATGCTAGGGTATTGTTAGTGGTTGCCAGGGCATTGCTCCGTATGTAGTCGTTAAAATGTTCTGGGGGGTTTTGCACATTTTTATGCATTTGTAGGGTGTTCTGCTAGGTGGGTGGTTTTAGCATATTGCTGTTCTGTCGCTAGATTATTGTGGGTGGTAATTAGGACGCCATACATGTGCGGGACAATTTAAGACATGTATGAGTAATAGTAATTATTGTAAAATGTAATATGGACATTATAATGTACGTTATTTATTTGTATATATGTATATTTAGTGTGTAATTCAGCAACTCCGCTGTGTGTGTTTTTCAGGGAGATTACTGTTCCCAAACCTGCTCACCTGGAATATACGGTACTAACTGCACTTCCACCTGCCACTGTCACAACCAGGCGTCCTGCTCACCAATCGATGGCTCCTGCATCTGTAAAGAAGGTACGGCATAATGTGCTCTCCTTCTTTCTTTATTCTATTCCTTCATTTCTCTTATAGAAATGCGAGATTGTGGGTTTACAACCAACCTGATAACAAGATTAGAGATTGACCTGTACAAATAAATCAACATGAAAACAACAATCAATATAAGCAATCAAATAGTAAGGAAAAGTCATAATCTTTACAATTGATTATTCTAGGACTAATTAATCATTTTCCAATTCCCTCTAAAACATCAATGTTTAGAGAATTAACGCTGTCTATAAATTGAAATTCGGCATTCCTAACAAGCCCATTATACTCCAAATACTTTCTGGACATCACACATCAGACACTCCCAAAAAATAGTAAATAATATCCCCATCCTTTCTCCATATATCCTTCTCTGTCATTATGAAAAAAATGGGTGTTTCAATATCAAAGGATCCAAAGGCCCTCCAGGTCACTTTCAAAGGATACATAACCACTTAGCACTTACATACACGCATAGATTTTTGGGCTGTAAAAGCATAAAAAATGTGGTGTAAATCCACAAGAGCCCTGTGTGTACTCAGCGTTTGGCTGACCGCAGCTAACCGTACCTGCGGGACGGCCCTCAGTTGTTGCATAAACATGGACTCGTCCGGAAAAGCTTGCGCCAGAAGAGTATTCGCTCAGGTCCCTTCAGTTTGGGAGGAAGCTCATTAGAGACAGTACCTTTAAAATCCTCATCCCATTCATAATGCAGAACCCCAGTGTGCTACACAACTTCTCTGCCTATCTCACTCTGCTCTTATGTTGACCTCAAACCATGCATATATTCCACTCATTGACTGCTTTGCGGTGTGAGTCGAGGGAGACAAGAATCCTCTGGCTTCTGACAAGATGTGACCTCAGTTCCCCCTCTTCCCGGTCTATTAATTAAACTCTGTTATAAACCAGAGAAGGTTTTTTTGGATAGAACTCTGAAAGAGAATGTCCGTTTGAACAAATAAACAAGTGAAGGAACCAGTGGTTGAGTTGACAAATAAATGAACAAATATCTGTACTGCTTCTCTTTGCTTTATAGGTTGGCAGGGTGTCGACTGCTCAATCCTGTGCTCCAGCGGGACTTGGGGTTTGGGCTGTAACAAGAGTTGCTTGTGTGCCAATGGTGCAGCTTGTGACCCAATCGATGGCTCCTGTACCTGTTCCTCGGGCTGGAGAGGGGAACGCTGCCAACAGTCCTGCCCCGTGAGTATCTTCCCGGGACTGGTTCCATTGTCTCTCTGCCAGAGGCTAGCAAGACTGGCCATTTGATTTATACATATTTGTCATGACAGGGCAGTTTAGGCTTAGCAAGATGGTTTGTGTGTGTTGTTATTCAGGATGGCAGATACGGGCTGGAGTGTCGCGAGCGTTGTGACTGTAACCACGCTGATGGATGTGACCCTGTGAGTGGATTCTGTCGCTGTCTGCCAGGATGGACAGGTGAGTGTGAGACCAGTGACATAATCACATTGACATGTTAAAATAAGCTTTTATGAAGCAACATAAATGCTGGTGTGAATTACTCGCCCATTATTGAAAAAAGGCTTGGTGCAACGGAACAGAGCAGAACATACTGGTAATCAGTGTTGGGGAATGTTACTTTGAAAAGTAATGCATTACAGTATTGTGTTACTCCCTTAAAGGGTAACTAAACCCTAAAACAACTTTTTTTAGTTAATGATCTGCAAGACTGGGGCTTTATTAGTGCTTTTCATTGATTCGAGTAAATGTTTTGACATTTGGATATAAAGTGTTTTAATCCTACAATATGTGGTGTAAAACGGTCTTAGTGCTGCCCCTGAGGTGCACGCCCCCCATTCACCCCCACCCTCGGTTCGTCTCCGCTGGGCTCAACCCACTTTTCCAGCATTTTTTCAAATATTGCCAGTGGGTGGAGTTAGGCTCTGACCAGGGGTTGAGTTACCCTTTAAAAAGTAATAAGTTGCGTTACTTTTGCGTTACTTTTTCTCACCTGGACTGGGCTTTTTTTATATAACCAAAAACTTTTTGGGCAAATGTAAAGACCCTTTCACACCAAAACTGAAATAAGGCTCAGGCTGAAGGAAATGCAAATCCACGCGTGTGCTGTGCTGTGCTGCCATTCTGGAAAACGGAAGAATAGGACGCAGGAGAAAAAAGTTGAACATTTACTTCACCAATAAAAAAAGTAATTTTTCTTATGGTTTAACTGGATCATCGAAGGTCAGCAACAAGACATTGGTCAATAAAGTGAGATTAAATGCATAAAAATATTTGTTTTATTTATTTACTTATTTCATTTTTGGAGGTTATGCGTAGTATTCTGATTTTGCATTTGACTGATTTTATTCATTTTGAGGAATATTGAATCTTTTTTGTGCAAGTGAGATTAGTAAATGCATGCTCACATTTATTCTGAAACTACAATAACTCTTATGTTTACACACAATGTTATAGGCACTTATGATTTTTCTCGACATTGGGACGAGAGGTGTAGGTGTCAATAAATGGGAAAACAAAATAACTAGCGTTACTAAATTTTAAAAGTAATGCATTACTTTACTAGTTATTTAAAGGGGTGGTAAAACACATTGTTTTGAAGGCTTGATTGTGTTTGTGGGGTGCACTGTAACATGTGTTCATGCTTCGTTTAAAAAAAAATAATTATTATTTTTCATATATTTGACATTTATTCTACACTGCTCTGTCCCTCCTTGTAAAACGGTCTGATGCTTTCCGGGTTGTATGAAGCCAGTCCCTCAAAAATACGCAATGGGCTCAGATTGGTTAGCTGGCCCAGTGTGTTGTGATTCGCTAACCGCAGTGTACGTTTGTCGGAAACGTCACGCCCCTTACCTTACCGGTAGACTGTGCTTTGGTCAGTATTAGAAACGATGGCGTCAATAAAACCACACCAATCTGAGCCCGAATCAGACCCAGAACATTTTAGTGAAGATGATAGAGCAGAACCTGTTCAGTCCTAATGAGTAAAGACTGCGGATCTATAGTGATCGCTACTGAATGGCACTGTTACTTTTGTATTTTTAGAACGATTATAGCCAAATATCTGTCGCAAGAACTATGAACCCAAAACACTAAACACTGGCTTTACTATAGTAGCCAAATCACACACACAGAAACATGTTTAGCATGCCTGTAGATACATAATACATAAAAGCTCTAATCAAAGAATCATTTACACTAATGCCAAGTTTGCTGTTGAGATTTTAACGTTAGTGTTTGTAACGATAGGTGTTCGTCGGATAACGTTAAGTATGAATAAGCATTTAACAGACTGGTTTGCAGAACAGCGTTGTCATCTGTTTACTTCCTTGCTACAACCTATTACAGCAAAACACATCGATGAAAAATAAATCAGACTTACAGGTTGTGGCCCGTAAACAGCTTCTGTTTGTAAATCCAGCTTTCAGGTCAAGCCGTTGTGCATATCCTGTATTGAACTCGCGAACATTGTGAAAGTTTTCCTCCGTGAAATGTGCTGCGGGAGGGAGCCCCGCGCGCGTCGTGCATTCACACATTGGCTGTGTTTGTCTCACGCAGCTGACGTTGTGCAAATCCGAAGTTGAACTCGCGAACATTGTGAAAGTTTCCCTCTGTGAGATGTGCTGCGGGAGCCCCGCACGTGCCTGTTCCCTTCTGTCTCATACACACGTGCATATAACATGTTGTATGTTAAACGCTCTGCAACGCACCCCTGTCCCTATGAAGGCTGAACAAAGCAAGTACCCCAGACCTGCAATCCGGATGAATATAACAGTGTTTCCTCGGCATCGCGGCAACAACACTCCAGCCTAACTATACCACAACAGCGCCGCGATACAAAATGGCGCCCCCGACCCCCCTATTTAATATTCTCGGAGGAGGGATTTATGTAAATATTGAGCCTGGTGATGTCACCAACCCTGGAGGAATGTGTGTAGTCGCCTACTGGCCGTTTGCTGTAGTTCTTAGAAATGGATTTCTTTAAAAGCAAATATCTCCCTTTGCTTTAAACTTTGAACGTTGTAACTTTGCAGATGTTGTTTATGCTAAAGCAGCAACATTACACGCTAGCTAAAGTTAGAATAGTGAAATCGTGGTTTACCACCCCTTTAAAAAACTAATCTGATTATGTAACTCAAGTTACTTGTAATGCGTTACCCCCAACACTGCTAGTAATATTTTGCGATAGTACTATTTTTACAGTATTTTTGATCAAATTAATGAAGAGACTAACCTTGAACACTATAGTGTAAACACTTTGAGGTTTGGGTTTTGTTCCATGTAGATTAATTACCCCGATTTGGAGGTAAATGTGACCCCTCTCCTCATCCTTCATGATGATTTTCAACATGATGAAGTACTAAATATCAGAAGCCCATTTTATATATCATGGCTGTATTTATAGGAAATACTCAAAGTGTGGTTACCCAGAAATTACTTTACTTTCTGTATAGAGCTGCAGTTGTTACGCTGGAGAAACACAGTCAGTGTGAAAGCACAATGAGAGCCTGCTGTTACAGTTACGCTGCAGCGCTCCCTTCACAAACTGTGTGGAAACAGAGACTTACTACTACTAGTCTTACTAATGCTAATCATTATAAGAGTCAGCTGGCAGATTTTTTAAGATATTGAGATCTCTCAAGATACCACAGTATGTCTTCATGAGACAAATATAATATGTAATATCCACCTAGAAACATCTGCTGTAGTTTATTGTTATAATAATGGCTTTTCCAACAAATATTGCCGTATTCATCTATTTTATCTTTTAAAGTAAACAAGAAATAATCAAATCAATGTTGTCTGTCTTTTTAATCAGGAAAGTATTCATCTTTAAACTCCATCCAGTGGGAAATGCATGGTATTTTTGAAATCTCATTTTGTTTCAATAGCAAAGCAATCACACATTTTTATGTCAGCTCCTGTTAATGTTGTATGTTTAAATTAAACTAATTCTATATACAGTCAAACCAAAATGTTTTCAGACACCTTCAACATTTTCTCACATTATCACAGTTTATTCACTTTAGTTTAGAAAATGGTAATAAAATATAACAAGAACTGCGTCAATTCATCTTGATAATGTCAGATAACTTTGATAGAAAGATATGCAATGGATTACAATCAACCAATCAGCTGTCAGCTGTTAAATTTAAGTACACAATTAGATAAAACCAATTTAGATCAACCAATTACCAAACAATGCTTAATTTTGTTCAGTCTGTGGTGTAAAAGGATTGCATTAGCAATTGAAGAAAGAACACTTAAGCAAAACATGGTCAGGTGAAAGTCTCTGAGTAATTTTGGTCCCAAATTTTTATCAATTTTACTGGTAGTCCACTGTATGAGGAATTTTTGGGTATAATATGTTACAGTTTACTTTATTTTTTTTACATCCGCACTTAGATAAATGAACTATAGTGTCCTGCGCCCACTAGTACAAAATTATATCTGGTGTCTGCTGAATAATTTTTGGTTTGACTGTATATGTGTGTGTGTGTTGTTCAGATTATTCTGCACAGGACTCCAAAAGATGTTATCGCAGGACACAGCCTGCAGGCAGATTAATATGAAATCTCTCAAAGCATGAAGCATTTATAATAACTGTTGCTGAACATGTTACCTAATTAGATTGCACTGACCCAGAATGAAGCAGTCGTTCTGTGTAGTCGACTGCTTATACGGCTTTCACACTGTGCTTACACCTTCTGTTGCAGTGGTCTCAGCACTGTGTGTCCAATATCACAGAAGGGCTGTCTGCTGAGTTCTTCAGCATTACTATAGCATGTGAACATGTTTTACAACAAGAGAAAAGGAGCAGGTTGAATTGGTCGATGTGGCTTTGCCTGCAGGCCTTCCATAACTCTCTCCGTTCAGGTCTCCAAATTCTGGCCATGTGTACTGGGAAATGATGTGGCTTTCATTATCTGCAAGAAGGAGCCAGCTACGCAGAAATCTCATGCTCTGTATCCTGCCCAGGTCCCCGCCATCTGCCGGGCCTAATGGAGTCACCAGGGTGCAAATAGGCCTCCGAGACTCCGAGCATCTGAACAAAGAGACTATGCAGAGCGGTGATTTATGGAAGCTATCGAGAGAGACAGAGCTAGGCACACATATGTGAGAAGATAGCATCAGGTCTAAGACTTTAGAGAATGAGCTACACATGAGATGGAGAGAGAGCAAGAGATTGCAACAGAACATGTCATAAAGAATCTCACACAGAGTCCTAAATGGGTTTTTGAGGCTGTTTATTTAAATAGGTCCTATCATTAAATTTGACTTGATTTTTGAAATAGGAGTTTGTACTATCTGTAACTGTATCTCTCAAAACTTTCTCCCCAGTCTAAAACAACCATTTTTTGAAATTAATTGCGATTAATCGATTGCCCAGCACTATATACATTTTAAGATTTTCTCTGCTGAAATATTTGGCTAAATATTACTCTTGTGTAGAGTAAAACTTGCAAGTCATAGTAATGTTTAACTTGTTCTTTTGATTTGGTTATTTTCATTAAATCGCCAAATAAAATTGCAATTCACCTGAATCAAAATTATTGTTAGGAATATTAATCCCAAACCGGAAAGGTCATGGAAATTGGCCAAAAATATGATCCCAAAATCATTTCAGCATTCTAAGGACCAGAAAGAGAGTGAACATTTTTGTGAAAAAAACAAACAGAAAAACAATAATATCATATATAAATAAATTAAATAGATTCATCACAAAGAAAAAAGTATATGACCTTTTTAATTCTGAAGCAGTTGGGCGATGAAATAAAAAGAAAGTCTTGAAGAGCAGTAGATTTTTGTGATACAAAGGAAAAGAGTTACTACAGAAGAGTAAAATATAAAGATGCGCCCAAGGACAGACAACCTGAGAGTGTGTTTTATCAAAAGAGAGAAAGAGAGGGATGTGTGAGACGAGAATTAAATGGTCACTTTCAATAAAACTGTGCGTGCGTCTAATGGAAGGAGGAAGGGAAAGAGACAAAATAACCAGGAGAGAGATAGACTGAGGAAGCAAAAAAACGTGGACGTGCAATATTAGGAGCTCCAGGGGCTCTAGACTGAATGATCATGGGTATAACACAGAGTGTCCTGCAGAAACCCTTGCATTACGTGAGCAGGCATGTGTGCGCGTGTGTCCACTTAACATGTAAAGTGTGGTGGAAAGGGATGGTGTATGATGGTACTTGCTCTTCGCTCATTAATTGGCTGCTGGTCCCCCTGGCATTTCTCTTCTAGAAAAGTCTCATATGCAGACAGTCACTTCTCCTCTTTCTTCTCTCTCGCTCTGCTCAAAAGCCCCTCTTTTTGTCACTATTAGGCTTTCAGGGCACTCTTCTATTCTCATTCATTGCTGACAATAAAGGAAGTGCAGGACTTTTTTCCGCCCAGCCCAGCAGAAGCTCAAACAGGGTCGCCCCTTCTTTGATGTGCGGTGGCTGGGCTTGTCTTTATTGCACATCCCTGTTGCCCCCCCATCAGGCCACCTCTCTGTTCTGCCACAGAGGTGGAGAACTTATGATGCCTGTCCCTGAAGTTTAGACCTGGTCTAATTCAAAGACCTGGGACTAATTCCATTTTAATGGGCAGTGCCACTCGCTCAGAAAAGTCTCTGTCAAAGGAAATTGCAAATGAGGTTCCTGAGCTGCTGCTTGAAAGGATGTGTGTGAGAATATGCATGTATGTGTGTGCACATCATTTCTCCTATCTATGCCATCTTGCTTAGTGAGTGTGAAATATATAGATGCTAATTTATTTAAGTTGTATTATTAAAGCAGTAAGCCACTCGAGGCTGAGCATTACACTGATTTTATTAAAGGTAAATGGTGTACTTAATGTAGGCATAACCGTGTGGCGTGGACAAATCATTGTAGTTCATTACCATGAGTGCTGATTGCTTTTATAATGCCGGCGGCGACACCAGTGTTCAATAAATATATCTATCTATAGTTAGGATATTAATAGTCACAAAATAAACAATAGTTCTGCCAGTTGACACTTCACTAATCTCTGCATGTGGTTACTGTTGCTAACTCAGAAAGTGGTAGAAATTAATGAGACCTTATGAACTGAAATGAATTGTGACATGAATTGTAACATGATTAAAACTGTGGAGACTGTAATCAGTCTTTATCAAACTTTATGAACACCAATGATCAATACACTGATCAGGCATAAAATATCATTATTGTGTTGGTCCCCCTTTTGCTGCCAAAACAGCCCTGTCCCGTCTAGGCACAGACTCCACTAGACCCCTGAAGGTGTGCTGTGGTATACGGCATCAAGATGTTAGCAGCAGATCCTTTAAGTCCTGTAAGTTGCGAGGTGGGGCCTCCATGGATTGGACTGGTTTGTTCAGCACATCCCACAGATGCTCGATTGGATTGAGATCTGAGCAATTTTGGAGGCCAGTCAACACCTCAAACTCGTGCTCCTCAAACCATTCCTGAACCATTTTGCACATGTTTTGGAGGCCAAAAAAGATCAATATTTTCAGATCTGTCAGGTGTTCTAATAATTTGGCCACCACTGTATGTGTATATATATACACACACACACAATGGTGTTCAATAGATTCATATATTACAAACATATTTCTTTATTCTGTCATATATTTGTAATATGAATCTATTTATTGAAGGTCAGTGTGCTCTGTTATATAATATGTCATAAACAGTATATTTATATTTTATACATTTTTATTGTTTATTATTATTATCTGTTTTATAGTATGTATTTAGCTTTTTTTCTACTATGGTAGTTCTGTGGTAAGCTTGTGAGAGTGTGTGTCCATGTGCCTTGTTGTTTTCCTGTTTGTGTTGTAACGTCAATATGACCAGATAATGTTGTTACATTACAACACTTTGAGACAATATAGTAGGTCTCTTCTTTATATATTTTGTGCGTGTGTACTTGAGCATGTCCCTAGTGGAACTCTATACACAAACCAGCTAAAAGAGAATGGGAGAGGAGGCTCAACCACTCGAGGGACTTGGCCCTGTTAATGAACACTCCACACTGGCAGGGAGGCCCAGCCTGATCAAAAATACATACAGAGCGCAGCACAGAGCGGCCCAGTGCTGCGGCCAAGAGATGCCTGAACCTACACACACCCCAAGCTTTTGAAACCAGGACTTTGCTCTCAGATAAGACTGCTTGGTGCTCTGTTGCTGTCCCAGTAGAAAATGTAATACTAGCTTACTATAAAAGCAGTACCCTTAAGGTTCAGGCATGCCCCCTCTTTTTCAAAGAAGCATCTGATTTATTTTGCTTTTGTTTATTTCACTTGTCTGCATCTATTCCCATTTCTGTTTTCTGCTGTGATAGAAAATATGGAAGCACATGGAGAACAAGCAGTGATACTTCCTCTCATTCTTTTAACAGGCATCCACTGTGACAGCATCTGCCCTCAAGGCTTCTGGGGGCCTAACTGCTCCATGACCTGCTCGTGCCAGAACGGAGGATCCTGCTCTCCTGAAGACGGGGCATGCGTGTGCGCTCCTGGCTACCGGGGCACTTCCTGCAAGAGAAGTAAGCTTCTTCTCGACTTCCTTTCTCCTTCCTGTCACCTTCTCAAAGCTCGTCTCATAAGTGTTTGATTTGAACACACTTCAAACAAGATGATAAACAACTGGTGGGAATGAGAGGGGGTCACAACTGTTACATCCAGACGGTGACCCTCTGGGAGTGGAGTGGGGACGGTTGAAGAGGGAAGCACTTAGTGAAGAGTCATGAACAAATCTTTAATCACACACATCTTAATCACTTCAGCCCTGGATCGCTGTAGAGATGCAGTGTCCATGTGGGGCTCTCATCAGCCTCTCCATGAGGAGAAGTGTTTACTCGGCTTCTCAGGGGTGTTTTTCTTTAGACACTGTCTCGCTCTTGCTGTCTCTCTTTACACACACTGTGCCCTCGACAGATAAGCCGACTGATTGCTGGTCATTTTCAAGGATCAAAAACACAAAATACTACAATGGTTAGTCTGTAGATGGCAGGAGGCAGGTGAATTTCACAAAACATGTCCACGTTACGATCTATCTATCTAACTGTTTGTTTTTATGAAATACAAATACAAGAAAAAGTTTCATTACCAGAATGCATCTGGGTGTTTTACTTTGGGGTGGGGGGGGGGGGGTTATTATGTAAACAGGACCATTTTTTTCATTTTCATACACTGCATTTTAAAATGAAAACGATCCTCGTCCATACCGCTGTTTCCACTGCTTTTCAGAAAAGATCTCGGTCCACTCTGCACAACCGAAAACGCATGTCACATGACTATTCATGCACATTGGGCATGCACATAGTGTAAACAGTTGCCAATTGGTGCCTATTGCTCTGATAGCTTGCATTGCATATTATAAAATGCAGTCCCTAAAAAGGACAACAAAGTCAGCAAAGCTTGCAGTTCCGTCTCCATTATTGTTTACGAATTAGTCTCACCGTCAAGGCTGGTCTGTTGTTGTCGTATTCCGGTAGCGTAATGGTCATATGATAGGGGCTTGACGAATCAGGGAAGGATGCACAATGATCCAGAAGGTCGAATCAGGGAGCAAATGTGGGCAGCCACACATTCATATTCAAAAGTCTCCATTTTGGTCCCTTTACATTGAAATGCAAAAAAAAGTGTTTCAGTGTAAACTGAGTTTTCAAAGTAAAACGAGGTCTGCAGCCTTTCTCTGTTTGAGTCGTGTGGACGTCAGGCATAACCGTAACAAAATGTATGTTTTGAAAACGCACTAGTGTAAACAGAACCTGATTCTCTTTAAATTCAAATTTTTATTTTAATAGTAATTTTACTGTATTACAGAAAAATAACACTGGAATAAATAGCTTTTTCAAATGGAAGTACAACGTCTACTAACATGATGTATACATACTTTTAGATGGACTAATACAACTAAATGATATATTATTTCAAGAGTTTGTCTGCCCCTGGCTAAATAGTTAATAGTTAAGGAGAGGGGTCACAATGCAAAAAATCTTAATGGATTTTTCTATAAAGGGTTGTTTACCCAAAAATGAAAACAATTGTCATCAATTACTTATCCTCATGTCGTTTCAAACCTGTAAGACTTTTGTTCATCTTTGAAACACAAATTAAGATATTTTAAATGAAATTTGAGAGCTTTCTATCCCTCCATAGACAGCTACACAACTGAAACTTTGTCGCTTCTAAAGGTTCATAAAGAGATCATAAAACAAAATGATGAACAGATTGAATTTAGGCTTTTATTCACATATAAACATTGATCAGCGAACATAAACAGAAGCTCAACCTACTTGCTTGACGCACAAGAATGAACCTCAGTAGTTTTTGCGGAAGCTCAAATGTGCCCGCGGGACACAAGAATGAACCTCATTGGTTCTCGCACATCAGGCGAACATGCTTGAGCTTCCATTTACCATATCTGATGTGTGTTGATTAATATTTAAATGTGAATAAAAGCCTAAATTAAATCTGTTCATCATATAAAGTGAAGCAAAAAACGAAGGTGATGTCCGCACACTGATATAACTGCTCCAATTTATTGCTGCAACCTTTCGACCAACAGGTCTTAGTTAGGCACTATAATATACACATCATATAAAGTGATCAAATCTCTTCAGAACATTTGGACTAAACCGCTCAATTCATATGGATTAGTTTTACAATCTCTTTATTAACTTTTTGAAGCAACAAAGTGGTACTGTAGTTGCGTGGACTATCAATGGTGGGACAGTAATTCGAAGATGAACGAAAGTCTTACGGTTTGGAACGACATGAGTGTGAGTAAATGATGACAGAATTTTCATTTTTGGGTAAACTAATGCTTTAAGCAAAATATAATTTATCATTTATTTCTCTTGATTTAGATTTTGGGGTGAAGAATGATCTGGCCATGTTTCATGAGATTCACCTAAGGAGTTGCAAGTGTGTGTGTGTGTGTTTGAAGATTACAAAGTGAAGGGAAAGAAGAGAATGTGATTAATCTTCACCACACTGTTCGTTGTTGTACAATTATCTTAATTACAAAGGCCCACCACCCATGGTGGAAAGGTCAGCACACACTACTCTCCTGCATTACACAAAGCTACAGCAATTAAAGCGAATTAAGACTCTAATGAAGAAAAATGACCCACAGGAGCTCCTATCTCGGACAGAGCTGAGTGACAGAGACAGACTGAGCCCTCATGCTCTGTGAAACAATGAGCCTGACCATGAGGCCGACAAAACCCCCTCATTAGTTTTGCCTATATTAGTTGCACAGGGGATTTAGGGTTAAAGAATAGTACCTGGAGTAATGTTTCAAATCTCAGTTGGCCATAGATGGTTAAATGAAGTGCTCAATTATATTTATATACACTACCTTTCAAAAGTTTGGGGTCGGTACGTTTTTTTAATGTTTTATTAAGAAGTTTCTTATGCTCACACAGCCTGCATGTATTCAATCAAAAAAACAGTACAAACAGTGATACTGTGAAATATTATTACAATTTAAAATAACTATTTTCTATTTTAATATATTTCAAATGTATTGCTGTGATGGCAAAGCTGAATTACTCCAGTCTCTTCATTGTCACATGATCTTTCAGAGATAATTCTAATATGCTGATTTGCTGTTCAAGAAACATTTATTATTATTATTATTATTATTATCAATGTTGAAAACAGCCGTGCTGCTTAATATTTGTATGAAAACCATGATATATATTTTTTCAAGATTATGAATAGAAAGTTCAAAAGAAAAGTGTTTTTCTTTTAATAGAAATCTTTTGTTACATTATAAATGCTATCACTTTTGATCAATTGAATGGATATCCTTGCTGCGGAATAAAGTTTATTTAAAAAAATTATAATAATCATACTGACTCGGCTACTGACAAACTTTTACGGCACGGTACAGTATATAATATTGTTTTTACTAGGTGACGAGAAAAATGTTGACAATTCTAATGGTTATATGAATGTGCAGTAACACTTTATTTTAGGGTTAAATTCTCGATATGAACTAGTTGCTTATCAGCGTGCATATTACTATGATATTGGCTGTGTATAAAGCACATATTAATGCCTTAGTTATTCTGCATGACCTTATTCTACATTCCTTAATCCAATAGCTAAACTTAAACTATTAATAAGCAGTAAATTAGGAGTTGATTGAGGCAAAAATCATAGTAAATAGTGAATATGTGTTCCACATATTAAAGTGTTACTGAATGTGCTTTGTGCAATGCATTGTACACTATTTTTCTAACTGTTTTTGCTTGTATGTCCTTCTATGTGATAATGCGAATTTGTATTCATATTTTCCATTTGTGTCTAATCTCTATTTTGTCTTTCTTTGCTTTCCCACTAAATCTTTCCTTCCACATGTCATCCTTTCTGTTTTGTTCCTCTCCTTTGATTCCTGTCCTTTGCCCGTGACAGTTTGCCCTCCTGGTTTCTATGGGCACCGCTGCAGCCAGTCATGCCCACAGTGTGTGCACAGCACTGGGCCGTGCCACCACGTCACGGGTCACTGTGAGTGCCTGGCCGGCTTCTTCGGCTCACTTTGCAACCAAGGCAAGTAGCTCTCATTCCTCTCCCTCTGTTTCTCTGCTTTCTCTCTCTATTTTTTCTCTCTTCCTCACCCATGGACCCCCTCAGATCCTTGGAGGCTAGTTCTGCTTGGAGAGAGGTACAAGAGAAGTATAGTCACACCACTGTTTGACTATCTTTACTATAATTACAGTATTGTTCAATTGGACACACTATAACACTATAACTGAATCAATACGCCAAGGCATCCATTTCTCATGATAAAGTGCCAGAAATACACAGTTTCTGCAAAACTGTTGACACATTCTTGTTGGTTCCACACGATTTGCAGTTCTGGTGGATTTTTTTGCATTACTCTCAGGGGCCAATGTGGGAGTGTTTCGGGCCAGTTGACGGAACTGTCACTTACAATAATTATTATGCCTTGAAAACTTTTTTGTGCATTGAACAGTGTTGTTGCAAATTCTGCTGTTTTAAACTTGTCACCAAGGTAACATATCTTGTTGGCTGACATGGATTAACACGGTTTTGTTTAGATTGCGTTAATAACTTGTCATCTTGAAAGCATCGGTAAAAAGTCAAATTACAGCAATTTGTTTTGCAGTAATAGTGTGCTCATGAATTGTAGCTGTTGTGGATAAATGCATAGTGTAATGTATAATCCATAAATGTATTGTGTTTATATTTTTTATATTGTATTAAAATATATGATTATATTATATTATATTATATTATATTAATTATATTATATTATATTATATTATATTATATTATATTATATTATATTATATTATATTATATTAATTATATTATATTATATTATATTATATTATATTATATTATATTATATTATATTATATTTTATTTAAATATTTATATTAAAAAGTTGTAATGCACGGAGCCCCGCACATGACATATGGAAAAAATATATATATTTTGTCCACAAATTAACAAGTCATTCCCACATTTTAGTAATACACAGCATGTATTACTAATTTGTTCCCTCGTTTTAAGTAACAGAGTGTCTATTTACACTTGTTGGCAGAGGCTATTAACATTAACTCCACCCACTGACATCTGGTTGTCCAGACAATTTACAAAAGACGCTAAATTGTCAACAGTAACAATACAGTAGGGGTAAGGCGCGTGGCACAAAGTTTTGACGCAAATCAAGGCAAGTTCGAAATTGCTCTACTCCGTTCTTCCATCACATGTCAGATCGGAAAGCCATTTATTTTCAATACATTTACATTTACATTTAGTCATTTAGCAGACGCTTTTATCCAAAGCGACTTACAAATGAGAGCAATAGAAGCAACTTAAACAGTCAAGTGCTGTAACAAGTCTCAGTTAATCTAGCACAGAACACATAGGACACTTTATTTTTATTTTATAAATAAACATACAGAAAATGAATAGAATGAAAAGTGCTATTCTTGATTGGTCAGGTGCTGCTGGAAAAGATGTGTCTTTAGATGTTTTTTGAAAATGGCTACAGACTCGGCTGCTCGAATTGAGTTCCACCAGGTGGGAATTGAGTTCCACCAGGTGGGAATGGTCCAAGAAAAGGTCCGTGAGAGGGATTTCATGCCTCTTTGGGATGGCACCACGAGGCGTCGTTCACTTGTAGAACGCAAGTTTCTGGAGGGTGTGTAAGTCTGAACAAGCGAGTTTAGGTCTATTGGTGCAGAGCCTGTGGTTGCTTTGAAGTTGCTTTGAATAAAAATGATAAAATATAAATAAAAATAACAATAAAGTGTCTAACGTGTGTTTAATAATAAAGTATTTGTCGGTTTGGGTTAGGTGTAGGTATAGGGAGGATTTTAGTGTCCCAATAAGGTGTCATCCATGTTATAATTTTAATAAATATAATCATTTACACTCATTTATTATTGCATACCGTTTAATGTACAACAAAACTGAGGTGCAAACAGTATCTGTCACTATTTATAAGCAGCCTATAAATAGCATCTAACTACTATTTACACTTATTGCAAAGAAAATAGGCCTACTGCTATTTTTACATATGTAAATAGAATATGAATAGAATATGGCTATTTTCACTTGGTGTAAATAGCCGCTGCCTTTAAGTAAATATAATATAATAAATTGTTCCCTTGTTTTCCTAAATTGTGCACACAAAATAATAATTCATTCCCTTGTTTTAGTTCATTTAATCGATCAAAACAAGGGAACGAATTAGTACAACGTGGCCACGATTTACTAAAAAAAGAGAATGAATTCATTGAACACAATGTCATGTGCAGGGCTCCGTAGTAATGTTTTAATTTTTAAGAAAATTGGTATGATAATTTTTTTATTCCAATATTTATCATTAAAATAAAATCTTTAATGGCATATTTAAAAACATATATAAAAATGCATTGCTTAAAATAAAATCCTTTATTATCATTAGTGAGATTTTTTTCACATTTTGAAAATGCATGATTGAAAACCAAATGTAAGCAGGTAATTCTTCTTGAGGCAATTCACACAAACTGTAATGATATCACACCAAAGGTCTTCCCTTCCAGTTGCTACTTCCCCTGCTGATGAACCAGAGTGAACCAGAATCAATTTTTATGTAGATAAAATAATGTGGCACAATTGTGTATGTTTAAGGAAGTTGTATTTTTACTTTACGTAGACACTGCCAAAAATGTATTGTTTTCATGTATTTTGATTGGTGTATAAAGATACTTCTTTCTGGGATTATAGACATGAATGTTGCACATACATGAGGATTTACCCCTCTCAACCTACCTGTCGCCTAAAATGAGCTGTGCTCGACCCGCATGGCACTCCATGCCATTCTGTGTGTGTGTGTGTGTGTGTGTGTGTGTGTGTGTGTGTGTGTGTGTGTGTGTGTGTGTGTGTGTGTGTGTGTGTGTGTGTGTGTGTGTGTGTGTGTGTGTGTGTGTGCTACTATTGGCAACATGCCCATCCGCAGAACGCCACGCTGACTCGGTTCCTCCGCCGTACTGAAAATAATTGGCATTATCACTGACACTCTGACAAATAACCTTCAGAGGAAATCTGAATATTGCTGAGCTCATTCTTCTGAGCGAGACACAAACACTGAAGAGTCAGGTCAATATCACCAGTTTTGTTTAGCTCCTGTGGAAAACCAGAGACGGTGTAGAGACAATAATTTGTTAATTTCCACTAATATACTTCATGCTCTGAGATTTATGTCTAGGGGGTCTATAATACCTGGAGAGAGCTATCCGTTAGCATTCTTATTCATCACAATGACAGTTGTGCTGCTTAGGCATAAACCTGAGAAGTTTGAAATCTACCATCTTTGGCTAATGGCAAAACATCTACTATAATATAATGACACATCTGCCATAAACTGTATATGTTGCTTGCAAAACAAATTTATTTCGTCAGAAAGCATGGCAACATTTGAATGGCTGTCCGGGACGCTATGAAAATGTCATAGTTACAACTTTCTACCAGCAGGGGTTGATCAGCCAAACCCCCAAGCACTTGATTTACTTTTCCAAGGGATCACTCCTCTGGTTTTCACTTTTTCCAAAGTTAGTCAAATGAAGCCTTTCACTGCCCTCGTACACTAAAGGAGCGCTGTAAATATTGACTGCCGGTTGACTGTTATATAGACATAGTTATGGGATTGTGAGTTAAGTTTCAGGTCAATGAGGCAGATTTCCAACTCAAACTAATAAACCCTAACACACACTTCCCACACCACAGCACCCAACTGAGACATCCAGATGAAATATAGATAGACCATCTCATAATAATTAACCAGTCTTTTCATGAATTAAGGAAAGGCTGCATGAATATATAGAATTCACTTTCATTGCTTTCAGAACTGTCTCGTGAATAAATATTTAATATGTTAAAGCAGAAGAAGGAGAAGGTTCGAGAAAAGGCTTGTTTTAATTTGTCCAGATCATAATTACTGGAAGAAAGGCGTGCCTCCGGGGGATCGTGGCTAGCCCACATACCTACTTTTTTGTAGTTTGCTCTATGTCGGCGTCCTCGTATGTCTTGAGCCCACGTTCACCCGTCTCAAAGCGAGCTAATGAACTTCGGCTAGTCACAGTCGGAATGAAACGGAGCCCGTGACATGAGGGGGCCACTAGCTAATAAGAGGAAGCTTTGAGTTAGTTGAAAGAGCTTCCACAAAATGAGAAGAGTGTGGAAATATAATTATTAAAACCCAGTGACTCAAAGATTTAGCTTCAGCTTCACCTCAATGGACAATTCATCTGATTGGAACATCTGATTCCGTTGTGTGACCGTATTTCCCTCTTCGACAAGGGAGGAAATAGTATCCCATTGTACGTACCTTGCTGTGAACTCAACGAAGCAAGAAGGGAGAGGTGTGCAAAACATGATGGGCTTTAAACTAAACTGAAATTTCTAATTGAGGCAAGTGTCAGAGTGTGGTGAAATATTCGTTTTATTAAAAATGTACACAAGCTCTATTTTTAATTTTGTATTACTTCAGTCGACCCTATTCTTGATGGAGCCGTGCGAAGCTGGCAAAGGCGGATAATTAGACTGTGTGACAGAAGCACATGTTTGAAGGGTGATTCAGCTTTGAAGTGCACACAGACACATGACTTAGAATCACTCTTGCACGTGTCACTCTGGTTTATCATCAGTTACTTCTCATGCAGCTCTATTATAGAACATAAAAGCACACAGCATGACATCTGTGATCTGTGAAAAGTTTCGAATGGTGAATTGCAAGATGTTACAGTAAAGTTTAAAATTCAGCAAACTATAGTATTTTAGTGCACTAAACAATTAACCCAAATTCTTCTAAATTACTTTTATTCGAGTCAAAAATTGTATTTAACATCACTAGATCAACTGTTCAGAAGTTTGTGGTCAGTAAGATTTTGTTTTTAAATGAATTAATACTTTTCTGCAAGGATGCATTCAATTTGATCAAAAGTGACAGTAACCACATTTAAGAACAAAATTCCATAGTTACTTGCCACAACAGTTTTCAAAATTTAAAAATTAAAAAAAAAAAAAGTTTCTAAAGCTCCATATCAGTACACGTGACAACAAAAATCATCTTTGTCATCTTATGATTTCATTTTATTTTAAAATATATTTAAAGGAAAACTGTCATTTTAAATTGTAATAATATTTCACAATATTACTGTTTTTAATGTATTTTTAATCTAATAATTTCAGCCTTGGTGAGCATGCGAGCATTTTGTCTTTTCAAAACAGCAGTAGACAGGGATGGTGCTGTGTGGTTGAGTTTGTGAAATAATCATTATTATTTTTCATCATTTCAATAATTTTGCTTAGTACCGCTCCTGACACATTTCACCTTCACATCACTGAGAAAGCAAAAGCTATTTTGGAAGGATCTGTAATTTGAATGCAAATATTTGACTCGAAAACACATTACTGTGGACAAAAAAAAAACATTTTTAGCATGCTACAGATATTCTGTGATTTACCACTGACAAAATGACTCACAGGTTTAAGTGTTGTGCTTTGTGTCTTTGTTATGCGATTTGTGTCCCATCAGTGTGTCCCAGTGGCAAATTCGGGAAAGCCTGTGGTGAGATCTGTCTGTGCACTAACAATGGCACCTGCAACCCCATTGACGGCTCTTGCCAGTGCTTCCCAGGTTGGACTGGAGACGACTGTTCACAGAGTACGAATCAATTTGTCTTTCTCTCAGTTTTTGTCTTCAGTTTCGCTTTCTTTATTTCTCTCACTCTGTGTGTTTAGTCCTATCATGCCCCATCCACTTTCATCCATTTCTCTTTCATGGGCGTCTCATGTCATAGTGCCATGTAAATCATGACCACGTCCATTTTTCTTTGCCAAATACCCCACAAGCACCGTTGATGGAGACCAACAATTTCCTCAATAAATTACTTGATAGCACACTCTCAATAATTTACACAGCGCAAGAGAGCAGCAATATGAAATAGAGACGAGAGCAACAATGTCCCGGAGAATTTATCGCTTATTCGCTCTCCTCCCTCCCCTCTCGAGCTGTTAATCTAACGCTGTTTGCTGTAAGTGAAGGGGTGTTGGATTGGCTGTGGGAAAAGTGAGGGATTTCTATTATTAATTCCAAACAGTGACATTTTGAGCTTTAAATTGACTAAAAGGATTACACTGTTGCTACGGCCCTCATTTCAATGTGATTTCCGTTTTATTTTGGCTGTACCACATTTTATTTGCAAAACATGCAAATTTTACATCAAATGCATCCTTTTTTATACATGTTATGTCAAGTAGGGGCCTGTAAATGTGCGTTTACACACGTGTTTTATATTTAAACACAGTAGACCATGTGTGTTAGTCTTCATTTGACGGTGTCTCTGGCTCCGCAGTTTGTCCAATAGGCCAGTGGGGGCCTGACTGCTTGAACTCATGTAACTGTCACAACGGAGCCCAATGTAGTGCCTACGACGGAGAGTGCAGGTGCAGCCTGGGCTGGACCGGCCTCTACTGCACACAGCGTGAGTCTCCCTCACACACAAATACACTCACATTCAAAGTTATTACATGTACAATTAAACAAACCTCTATTATACGCATATACAAACACGTAATGAACCTAAAGTGACACAGTGACATCTGTTGGCAGTATTTCGGAACTGCACCTGAGAGTTGTGAAATCTCATGATGTTATGATGCCACAGAGTGGTCCTTAATAATAAATGCACATTTTTTCACGTCAGTCATTTAACTCATTATATGACCTTGCTCAAGGCTGAAATCAAAAACCATCAGCATCACGCCTGCTAAAAACGAAATCCATCTTTCATTCATTACGTCAATCATTTCTTGATCCCTCCTCTGCTGCCACTGTTTGAAACTTCTTTTTTTTTTATTACAGCAGTGATATAAACTCTTTCTTGAGAGTGATGAAATCAGTTTGCGTTTCGCTGCAATGTTTGCTCCAGTAGGCTTGTTATCTTTAGTGGCCAGACTGTCTTTGCGTGTTTGTGTATTTATGTACTGTACTTGTGTTTGTCTATGAATTGCTATTAGTGTCTGTGGCCGTTGTGAAAGGGGAAACACTGCCATGCTAATACAGTTAAATTAGGTACACGTTACAATAAATTCTGGTCATTTGCAGAATTGGAATGTTGCGGCTTCTCTTTAACCCTGGGTTTCCCGTTGCCGGTGCCATAAGCATACACCAACTGTGTGTTGTAGGTTAATGTGATGTAGCAGGATATCTCTTTCCTTCAGGCTGTCCCTCAGGGTTTTATGGGCGAGACTGTGCAGAGGTGTGCCGCTGTCAAAATGGAGCTGACTGTGATCATATCACTGGCCAGTGTGCCTGTCGGACTGGCTTTATTGGGACCAACTGTGAACAGAGTGAGTGTTGTAGCCTCTTTAAAAAATTGTTAGGGGGTTGTGAGAATGTCAGTTCGAAAGAGACGTTTAGCTGCCCTGATGATGTTGATGATGGTTGGAATTGATAATCTGTGTGTGTGTTCCCCATCCACCATCTCAGGCAGTCGATCACAACATTTGGCTTGTTTTACACAGTGTTTAGCAGGAGTTGTTTGGATAATTGTTTTCGTGTATGTGTTTTTGTACAGAGTGTCCTCCCGGGACATTTGGCTATGGCTGTCAGCAGCTGTGTGAATGTATGAACAACGCCACCTGTGACTATGTGACCGGAACGTGCTACTGCAGCCCGGGGTACAAAGGAATCCGCTGTGACCAGGGTAACACTCTCTTTTTTATGTCCTTTTTGATGATAAATTCCAAACATTTATACTAAACGAAGGAACCGGATAAGTTCTTTTGACTTTTTAACCACCTAGAACACCCTAGCAACCACATAGCAACACATTAACAACCAATCCGTCCCTTAGCATCTGCAAAGAAACCTTAGAAAATTCTCAATACGAATATCTGACAATTCATAACAACTCCCAGTTTTTAATATAATACTACAGTATCTCGAGGTAATTCCCTTCTCGAATACTTCTAATACAATTCAACACTTCAAGGTAATTCCCCTCCTGAAGTAAGGTGACGGCGTCCCATTGAGAAACTACTATCACTACCTCAAACACACACGAGCACACAGGTCTTTAGCATCTCTATACACTCTCACCGTCCTTCTCAGGTGTACGCTGGTCTCTGCAGGATCATTAATACTAACGTATTACAGCCTCACCCTGAGAACGGCTCTATAGTCTTCCAACACTATCACCGTCTCTGCTGTGATCTTTTGAGCGTAGAATCTTTAGTACTTCTATTCCTCAGCTACGCTGCATATATACCTGACACGACTCCAAAGTTGTTCTTTGCTGAAATGAACAGCTGGGAGATCACTGGTCACAACAACCAAAATGAGTCTCTCGAACAGAAAGAAACGTGTACGTTTAAACAACACAGTTTGAGTGAAAATCAATGTCACTCAAGTTTCCTTCACTGTGATTTGTTCTGGTGATCGGTTTGTAATCATATGACTTTTTTGGATAGTCTACATGGTCTTTGACCTAAACATCCTTAGTCTGCGTTAGTCTGTAGTTTCATGTTAAATCACCCTTTTACTACTTCTGAGGCCATTATATTAAGACCCTTAGCAACTACATAGAACACCCTAGCAACAAAATAGTAACACACTAACAACCACTTAGACTTTTAGCAACTTCACAGAATATCCTGGGAACTACATATAAACACACCAACAGTGTTGGGGAAAGTTACTTTTTGAAGTAACGCATTGCAATATTGGGTTACTCCCTAAAAAAGTAACTACTTTCCATAAAAATAACTTATTAATGCAATTAATGTTACAGTACTCTTGTGTAACTTTTTCTCACCTGGGCTGGGCATGATGTTTGTTTTTTTATTAACAAAAATTTTAAAAGGTCTATCTTTGGCAAGTGTACAGGCACTTTCACACCAAAAGTGAAATGTATAAGTCTCAGGTCAGAAGGAAATGCAAATTCACGCTGGTACAGAGGGCGCAGCTCAAACAAACCTTTCAGTTGTGCTGCCATTTTCAGTGTTGCCACGTTGCCAAGTTTTCCTGCGGAATTGGGCTACCTTTAAGTTGTTACCGCGGGTAATGTTTTTTTCCTGTGGGTTGATTTTCACCCCTGTATGTACGATTTCAGCTCCAACACCCCAAAACACACCCCCAGACGTACAAATTCAGTCGACTATTCGACCGCCTGATGGAGAAAATTCGCATTGGGCTATTTTTGAGTATTCTCACGTAGCCAGACCTTCAGACTTACGGCACAAGGTCTGGACGTTTTCTGAGCTTTCATTGGTCAAGGACTGCCCAAGAGGGCGTTTGACTGACATGTAATGCAACCAATCACAGTTCGTTTTGTTCCGCGTCATGCTTAGGGGCGTGAAAATGTAAAGTCAATGTCCCTGCAATGACAGACCGGCATGCATCTATAAATTGTTCATTCAAGAGCGTTGTGCAAGTTTACTGCAACAATGGAGCCGCAAACTTTTACTTTTGAAAAGATGACGACTTCGAAACTCCTGAAGTGTTTTCAGAAAAGTGTGCCATATGCATGAGCCGTTCATTTTTGGGCTACTTTTGACTGCCCATTGAGCTACTTTTGTTGCACAGATCTGGCAACCCTGGCCATTCTGGACTGCAGAAGAATAGAATGCATGAGAAGAAAGTTCAACACTCTTACTTCAGCAATAAAAAAAAAATGTCTAAAGTCATTTTGCTTATTAGTATAGTTGAATTGGATTATCAAAGGTCAGCTGCAAAGACATTGCTTAATAAAGTGAGATTAAATGCATAAAGTATATTTGTGTCATTTAACATATTTAATTATTGCATTTTTGCGTAATCACTGTTTTTATTCACTTATGAATCTGCTTTTGTGCAAGTGAGATGAGTTAATGCATGCTCACATTTATTCTATAACTACAATAACCATCATGTTTACACACAACGCCTCTGCACCTTTACTCACGACTTCTCTCAACATGGGGTCAGGAGAGGTATCAGTAAATAATGGGAAAACAAAGTAGCTTGTGTTACTTGTTTGAAAAAGTAACTCATATTTTGTAGTAAATTTAAAAGTAATGTGTTTTTTAGTTACTTGAAAAAAGTAATCTGATTACATAATCTGCATTACTTGCAATGTGTTACCCCCAACACTGAACACCAACAACCACTCATACTCTTAACAGTTACATTGCAACACACTAACAACCACTCAAACCCTTAGCGCCTGCATAGCCAGGCAACCGCAAGTACAATAAACAAGGTTTTGATATTTTATGAAGAAAATGTGAGTGGTGCACCATGCATTTTTTCTGATGTCTGCTATTGTAGGTGAAACAAGAGATTAGTATGCATAGGAGAATTCTGTTGTACCTGTACTTTTGGGAATGAAGTACTCTGATCTACTCTACTTAATTTCATTTTCAACATAATCATATTCTGTGTCCCAGCGGCTCTAGTGATGGAGGAGCTGAACCCCTACACTAAGATCAGTCCCGCTCTGGGTTCAGAGCGCCAGTCCGCTGGTGCTGTCATGGGCATCATCTTCCTGCTCCTGATCATCATGGCCATGCTCAGCTTGTTTGTTTGGTTCAGGCAGAGACAGAGAGACAAAGGCCAGGATATGCCTAGTGTCTCGTACACACCAGCCCTGCGTGTCACCAACACTGACTACTCGCTCTCTGGTGAGAACCTCCTTTGAGTCTAAACATGAAAACTAAACCCTGTATAAAAATACATAATATTATTTATAATAAAACTACTTTAGCTTTCACTGTAATAATTACTGCAATGTCATCATATCCGATTATAATTTTGAATCATCAAAAAGAGAACATACATTATTAACGCATTTACTGTCGCTATTCCAGAATATTAAAAATATTTGGCCTATAAATCCTGTATCGATTCAGTCTTCAACATGTTTTGCAGCTCATAGAAACAAACAAATTTAATGCATAAGCACTGACACCGCAAGGCAAACTGCAAACCACATTTTGTGAATCAGACTGTTCTTTGAAGTCCTGTAAAGTGCAAACCTAATGTCCTCCATTATTGCCTAGCGTATGCTGAGTTTGGTCAATCAATAAATGGCAAAAAATCTAATATTTTGGACGGATTCCCCCAACCACCCGCATGCAATGGTTCAGCACGAACCGCCTATAGGCTGTGTGACACATTTTAGCTTAAAAACTAAGAAATTCACCAAAAGACAACAACTTTGGGGCTCTATTAATTTTGTACCTACAATATTAGAAGATAAGAGTAAACTTTATAGTTACCTACGCAATGTGTAGAAGATATCAATAAAACATGTTGTATATTTGAAAGGATTATTGCAGCTTCCATAGACAAGAGTGTATATTGTAGAAACTATTAATGTTTTTTGCTAGTACTTTTCTGTATTTAAATATCAGAAACATAAAATAAACATTATATGGTTGAAAACACTGAAGAGTTGTGATATATGACAAGCACTGAGTGCGTCCATCTCATACTCAGTGCCAACCAAAGCACAAACGCAGATTTGAATGTAGTAGTTTATATCATGATGCTCTTAACGTTCTTATCACACCGGTGTGATCGTATGTTTCAAAGGGTTCATTATCAAATGTAAAAATATTGTTTTATTGCTCAAAAATCTGGTGGTTTGTATGGGCATGACACCTCTGCTTATAATCGTACATATTTTTGAAGAGTGTGTATTATGCATTGTATTATGGTTACCATGGTGCTACCACACTTTTCACACTGTATACTGATAACTTTTTCTCAAGTATATTTTAAAATACTGCATATTTATGGTAGTTTTGTATGTCAGCTGCATAGATGCTAGTTCTATTGATATGGCTATAAGTGACTCCACAAATTCCATTAAGTATCATGAATTTCTGTCCATTAAACTGCCCTTGTCTACTCTGTTATTGCAGGAGCAGGATGTCATGCATTATCAGACAGGAGTTTGTATACTTGTGCAGTGTGATATGTAGGAGTTTTGAACATTGCTGTCTTGCTATCACTCCTAGAAACATCTCAGAGCAGCAGCAGTGGCCAGTGTTTCTCCAATCCCAGCTACCACACTGTGGCGCAGTGCAACATTTCATCCTCCGTCACAAACAACCTGGACGGCACTCTCACTCTTAAGGTAAGCACATTCGGGTCACGACTCCATGTAGGTTTGTTAGATTAGCTATTTTCAAAAGTTCACTAAAGTTCACAACATTTCCGAAGTAGCTGCTCTTGTGCTTAGAATATTACATTTAAAAAAATGTATGCCACAACATGACTAAGAAACAAGGGATATAAAGTTGTGCATTTTCAGCTATAATGCCAGACTTTGGCAAGCTGTGTGATACACTACCATTTGAAGGGATAGTTAAAGGGATAGTTCACCAAAAAATGAAAATGTGATGTTTATCTGCTTACCCCCAGGGCATCCAAGATATAGGTGACTTTGTTTCTTCAGTAGAACACAAATGCAGATTTTTAACTCCAACCGTTGCCGTCTGTCAGTCATATAATGCTTGTAAATGGTGACAAAATCTATGAGAGTAAAAAAAACATGCACAGACAAATCCAAATTAAACCCTGCGGCTTGTGACGACACATTGATGTCTTAACTCTGCGGACCGGGTACAGGGTCCGGAATGACATCATCATGTATATACTTTCAATTTTAAATGTCTGTGGAGGAGCTCTGACCTCATATGTGGTACCATTTGAAAGCTCCTTAGAGTCTCTACTTTCTGGAGATATGCATCACTTTGGCATTTGTTTTACACAAAGTAACTTATTTACACTAAATTACTCTGGTACCATTTCCGTCTGGATTTGGCCTACCCAAATTGAAAATTTGAATTTGGTCCTACCATCAGATCCATTTGTATAAATCTTGCATACAACATGATACAGACAAAATATTTTTTTCCACTATTTTCTGGAATTTAGTGGAAACAGCCCAAACTGTCTGCAGGGTGCTAGAGCACACAGGGCCTGAGTTACACACTTTCAAAACTTTCACACTTTCAAAAGAATTTATTTATTTTTTTTAATCAAAAAGTGCCTCTTTTTTTGGGGGGGGGGGTGTATTATTTACCTCTAATACAACACTATGTCCAACAGCCTTGAGTGCACCATCACTTCCGGTGCGTGAGGTCTGTACACTATATGTTGCGTAAACTACGCCCGATCCTGTACAGACCTCACGCACCGGAAGTGTGCAATATTTACTGTATTTTTAATTAAATAAATGCAGTCTTGGTGAACATAAAAAAATATTACCGACCCCAATCTTTTAAACCGTAGTGTACATTAGACAGGGTTAATACTAGTGACCAAATGATATGTTAAAGCTCTTGTAACAGTAAAATGGGCTTGTTAGTAAAATTTGTTGTTTTCCTAAGACAATAATTTTCAATATATGTAATCATGCCAGTAAGATACATTTTATAGCTTAAATCGGCCTTAATGAATCCCTGCATTGCACAATTCCATCAAGTCTATCAAGACAATGGTCGCTCAGAGTGTCTTTGATGTTTTCTTTTTCCCTTTAGAAAGGAGACAGGAACAGTTCAGAATGGAGAGCGTACTGCAATCTCAATGACCTGGGTCAGTGTCCTCACTTAATTTCTTATCTCACCCTCTATTCAACCCATCTTCTATCTGTTCCCGTCAGACAAAAGTACTCATGCAATTTGAAATGGATTAGATATATCATTCTTTTCTCCGCTCATCCTATTCTACAAAACAAATAAGACATTTGTTTTCTATTGAGGCACCAGAGAATTAAACTACTTACTCATTCCTGGGGGGGGTTGCAACGAACACCAGACGGCGCTTCTGGCACTGGAGCAAGACCTCCTCCTGCTGCGTTTTTAATAAGCCCACATGCATGTGGTGGAAGGTCAGGCTTTGCCTGTATTATTCAAGGTCACTCCGACTAGGGGGGAGAGAGTTCATTAACTCTCTGACTTCCCATCCCAAGGCACCTCACCCCATTATGTCTACCTGCAGGTCTGCTGATAAGGCTTCGGCAGAGCATGGAAGGCCTCAGAGACTCGGGTTCGAGGTTGGGTATTTCCATCATCATTTTTTGCAAGCCCGTAGAGGAAGTGAAATAGGGCCAGTGACCACAAGTTCAAATTGATTTCACCTTGTTATTGGAAATTTCCCTGATTTCTGATAACAGTGCTGAAAAGAATTGTAATGTTAACTTGTAAATGACAGCCTGTTTTATAAATGGAAAGTTATTTCAAAGCCTAAGCCAAAATTTACAGACGTTTAATTACAGACGTTGTCTTCTTGATTCATTGTTTACAAGGAATCTGTGTTCAAGTAAATGATGACTGATTTGATTTCAAATCAAGTGAAAGTACAAATGGCCGTTTTCTTTCATTCATGTTATGTTTGAATTCTGCATACAATCTTGTTGGAGTTGGTCAAATTGACCCCAATTGGATTTGTAGGGGAATTTACAGTTAAGACCCGAGGACCAGATATGATGAATTAAGACCAGAAGTCAGAGATGCAATCAATTGAAGAGTATTTTACTGAAGAATAGTTTGCAGTTTCATCAGCAGAAGTCAGCTCCACACTCAGCAAGGAGTTCATAGGCCGCTCTGTGTACACAATCATTACAGCAGCAGTTTTTCTCTAACACCGATCACAAAACTACGTCATCACATCAAGTAGAATGATTCTAAGTGGTTAAGGCATAGATAAACGTAGAACATTTCCACATATAGGCAGTTAGTCAGACACATATCTCCATTGATTATCAGGATGATGACCAAAATCCCAGTTTAGGCACAAAGTGACCCACTGAGGTCACAAACCTGAGTTCGGATGGTCATTTCGTCTCCCCTGTGTGCCAGTTGCTCACCTCCCGAACGTCCGGTCCTGTAACAAAGGATATTGAAACACACCCACAGATACACAGCTTTTTCAAGGTTGGAGTTGGTCGAGTTCTAGCTCTGATCAGGAAACTTTCTTTAAAAATACTGATAAGATGTCCTTAAGAGGTTCTCTCAGTACTTTCTCTCAGTAAGAGGTTCAGACAATATTTGTCTTTATTCTCCAGTGATTGAAGATAAAAAGTAAAGTAAATGCTTTAACTAAGAATTGACCTCAGTGTCCTAGGGTATACTGTCTATTGAATATTTGAAATGATATGTATTGTGAAAAGCGCTATACAAATAAATGTGAATTGAATTGAATATTGAAGTGGCAGTGGATTCCAGAATCCACCCCTTCAGGTTCAATACAACTCCCCAAAAATTACACTAAGGAAAAAAAACAACAACAACAGAGAATCGGGTAGAATTCACTTTTAATATCAATACTTTTCACACATTACGAAGAATAAATATCTTAATTTATGATTAGTAAAAATGTTGTTGACCACTACTTTTAAGATGGCCCAAACGTGCCATTACACATTTATAACAATAATATCTTAGTCTAATCCTTAAGTAATCTTGACAAACTATATATTTTTTGAAAGCTTTCAAAGTTTTCATATTTGGTGACTAATTTTCAAAAGAAATAGACAGCGAAATATTCTCCATTTGTGACACGGTGCTGAACTGACACATGCCCCACTTCTTTCTGTTTGTTTTTATGTGGATTAATATTGCAGTGAGGGATCAGTGCACAGTTTGAGCATTTTCATTTATCAATCTAAACGTCACCTTAAAAACATGTCCATATCTCTTGGTAGTCAGCTGAGAAACGTGATGAGCAATGATGTGATTTGGTTGAAGGTTAACTCATTATACTCATAAGAGTGATACGTTAGTTATTGGTTAAGCGCTTGCTTTTACTTGTGATGGAAAGACAGTCCTTCCTGTGTTGTCTTTTTCAGTTGAACTCTGGCATTCATCTTGCTTACCTGCCTGCCAGATAATCCAACCATACAATAATACTAGATCTTCCCCTGGGTGCTTATAGTATATAGTAGAGTCTTGTGTGTGTTGGAAACAACTTCAGGAAATGTTAATTTATGATAGAAAATGTGCTACTATTTTATACAACCACAAATCAGAAAAAGTTGGGACAGTATGGAAAATGCGAAAGTGATTTCTAAATTTACTTTGACTTGTATTTCATTGCAGACAATATGAACACAAAATATTTCATGTTTTGTCTGGTCAACTTCATGTCATTTGTAAATATGCATCCTTTCCTGTCATTCAGACCTGCAACACATTTCAAAAAAAGTTGGGACAGGAGCAATTTAGGCCTAGTAATGAGGTAAAATGGTTAAATAATGATGTGATTTGAAACAGGTGATGTCAACAGGTGATTGTAATTATGATTTCGTACAAAAGCAGCATCCAAGAAAGGTCTAATCCTTTAGGAGCAAAGATGGGCCGAGGATCGCCAGTTTGCCAACAAATACGTGAGAAAATTATTGAAATGTTTAAAAACAATTTTCCTCAAAGAAAGATAGGAAGAGATTTGGATATTTCACATTCAACAGTGCATAACATAATTAAAAGATTCAAGGAATCTGGAGGAATATCAGTGCGTAAAGGACAAGGGCGCAAGCCTAAGCTGAACAACCGTGATCTCCGATCCCTCAGGCGGCACTGCATCAAGAATCGTCATTCATCTATAAGCGATATCACCACATGGGCTCAGGACTACTTTGGCAAACCTTTGTCAAGTACCACAATACGTAGTTACATCCACAAATGCCAGATAAAACTGTACTGTGCCAAAAGGAAGCCCTATGTTAACAGTGTCCAGAAGCACCGTCGACTTCTCTGGGCTCGGAGGCATCTGGGATGGACCATCACACAGTGGAAACGTGTACAGTGGTCAGATGAATCAGTATTTCAGGTATTTTTTGGGAGGAATGGACGCCGTGTGCTCCGGACCAAAGAAGAAAAGGATCATCCAGACTGTTACCAGCAACAAGTCCAAAAGCCAGGGTCTGTCATGGTATGGGGTTGTGTCAGTGCCCTTGGCAAAGGTAACTTGCACTTCTGTGAAGGCACCATTAATGCTGAAAAGTACATAGAGATTTTGGAGCATAATATGCTGCCTTCAAGAAGACATCTTTTCCAGGGACGTCCATTCATATTTCAACAAGACAATGCAAAACCACATTCTGCACACATTACAAAGTCCTGGCTGCGGAGGAAGAGGGTACGGGTACTTGACTGGCCTGCCTGCAGTCCCGACCTGTCTCCAATAGAGAATGTGTGGCGCATTTTGAAGCGCAAAATGCAACAACGAAGACCCCGTGTCCTGACATTTCATCCTACCCATCAGATTGTCCTACCAAGGCTTACTGCGCATGCCCACATCAACATTTTTTATTTTTTATTTACATTTTAAGGGTAGGTTTAGGGTAGGGATAGGGGTAGGTATGGATATTAATGGATATTAATAAAGCAAATCACATTAATATGATTCTGGTAGCACAATCTGATAGGTAGCATTTTACATCCATATTTAATATTTATTTATTTAAAATATTTACATAGTTTTAAGGGTAGGTTCAGGGTAGGAGTAGGTATGGATATTAATAAAGCCTCAAATCAGATGAATATGATGCTGGTTGCACAATCTGATAGGCAGCATTTTTTGCTGTCGAATTGTGCTACCTACTGTTTTAATGGGAGGTAGCAAAATCTGACAAGGTAGGACAAATCGACAGAACACCCCGTACTGTTGCCCACCTTAAGACTTGTTTGCAGGAAGAATGGGACAAAATTACACCTGAAACACTTCATCACTTGGTGTCTTCAGTCCCTAAACGTCTTTTAAGTGTTGTGAAAAGGAATGGCAACATTACAAAGTGGTAAATGCTTTACAGTCCCAACTTTTTTTTAAATGTGTTGCAGGTCTGAATGACAGGAAAGGATGCATATTTACAAATGACATGAAGTTGACCAGACAAAACATGAAATATTTTGTGTTGATATTGTCTGCAATGAAATACAAGTCAAAGTAAATTTAGAAATCACTTCTTTTCTTTTTTATTTGCGTTTTCCATACTGTCCCAACTTTTTCTGATTTGGGGTTGTATATTGGTATGTAACATTCATTTAAAATATATATATATATATATGTATACTACCTTTCAAGAAGTTAATACTTTAAGGAAGGATGCATTAATTTGATTAAAAGTCTTTTAGGTAACACTTTATAATAAGGTTTCATTTGTTAATATTATTTAATGTATTAACTAACATAAACTAACCATGAGCAATACAGTTGTTACTGTATTTGCTAATCTTTGGTAATGTTAGTTAATAAAAATACAGCTGTTCATCATTTGTTCATGTTACTACACACTGCTTTAACTAATGTTAACCAATACCTTTGATTTTAATAATGTATTAGTAAATGTTTATTAGTTCATGTTAACTAATGTTAATGAATGAAAAATTCTATTTCAAATAAATGTTCTTTTGAACTTTCTATTCTTCATAGATACTGAAAAAATGTATTACGGTTTCCACAAAAATATTAATATAATAAATGTTTCATGAGTACCAAATGAGCATATTACAGTGATTTCTGAAGGATTATGCGACACTGAAGATTGAAGTGATTATGCAGAAAATTAAGCTTTGCCATCACATAAATTAATGTTATATGAGAATACTGTCACGCTTGGCAAAGCGTGGTTAAACAGGAACAAGATGAACAACAAGCTTTATTAGCACGAACAAAAAACAACTAAACTTACCGTAGTAAGAACCGACAGAGAGAACTAAAACACAACAACTTGTATACAAAGGAAAACAAGGGTAATTAATGACCAATGAATCTCCAGGCACAGCAACTCATAAGTAGTGGGAAACAAAGCCAAACAAAGGAAAACGGGAACTAGCGAATACATACTAAAAGTCCATCAAAAACGAAACTAACATAACTGTTACACATATATAGTGGGGGCCAAAATGATTAGAACACTTGGCATTTCAAGAGGACAATGACCCAAAACATTCTTCTAACTATTCCGGAACCACCTGCGACGGAAGGAATCTGCTGGAACATTGAAAATGATGGGCTGGCCCCCACAAAGTCCGGACCTCAACCCCATCGAGCACATTTGGGGGGAAATTAACTGGACAGATCTATTGTACATTTAAAGGGAAGTCTTTGGCATGGGATAACATTAGTGTTGAAGTTCTCAGAGGAAATATATTGACACTATGCCAGAGAGATGTGCTGCTGTAATTGCTGCAAAAGGTGGACAAACCAAATATTAAAGTTAAAAATGGATAAAAAAAACAGTACGACTCAATTCATCAGAGCAACCATCTGCATGTTTCATGAACATTATGAAATTAAAAAAATGGAGGCAACAAAAGGTCAATATTTTCAGATCTGTCAGGTGTTCTAATGATTTTGGCCATCATATATATATATATATATATATATATATATATATATATATATATATATATATATATATATATATATATATATATATATATATATATATATATATATATATATATACCATTTATTATCATCTATTTATACTGTTTCTGAGTTATGAATTACTGAAAATGTGTTCATGTGCCTCATTAGGAGTATCAAGAGGAGACACACTTACACTGAGGGACAACAAAACCACCCGAATGGCCAAAGGTAATGACTATGTTGGACATTTGCTCATGTTATAAATGGGCACCAAACTATACACAAGAGGTGTTTCTCAATGTCAAGGATCCTTCCTCTGTAGGACTAATCCTTCCAAGTCACTTCCTTCAGAGGCTAGGCGAGGCTCCTCTTTAGCATTCGGAGAACATGTAAATGGAACAGGCTTGCAAGTGCGCGTCAGCCTCATTACGTCAGTGAAAAGGTCCGTTAGCCATCAATAACGTCATTTGTATAATATCAATACGGTTGTAATTTGTACTGGCATTTAAAAGTTAATAATAATAATAATAATAATAATTAATTACATTTATATAGCGCTTTTCTAGGCACTAACTCAAAGCGCTTTTACATAGAAGGGGGGAATCTCCTCAACCACCACCAACTGTCACCAAAAGTTAAACTTTACTTATATTTACTACGGTTATAACAAATGTTTGGTAACGTTACACTTGAAAGCATATTGCCCCGTTAACGCTCCGACTCCGCCAACGTCCGATATTTTGTATTTTTTGAACAAGATGGCAAAGCTGCGCGCATAGGATTGTGGGTGATTTGAGAGCGCTAAGTGCGCGAAGTCTACTCGTATGCATCCTTTCCTGTATATGGCATATTTTTCGAACGAAGGACTCAGACCTTGGTTGAAATTCCGAGGATCCTTGACATTGGAACAGCCCTTCGACGGCTGTCGATGACGTAGCATCCTCGGAATTCTGGCTTCCGAGGATCCTTCCTTGACATTGAGAAGATGTCCTTTTCCATTTTTGTGGTGGTCCCTTAACAAGGACCATGCGTTCACTTCGATTTTTTAAAATTAAGAATGACAAGTCAGTAATATAGTGATCATACTGTGCCTCATTCGCAAATGCATTACTCTTTAAATTGTGTAACAGATTTATAAATAGTCTGTTGTGTCATCACTTCCTTCATTTTACAGTACACAACTTAATCTCTTCCTCTATATTTCTGGATGATGTACATAAGTAATACAGCCACGTCTATCTTTTACTCTCTACACAAACTCTTCTTCAGCGACATTATATGTTAACTGCTGTAACAAGATTTTCCAGCGCAGTCTAACAGGATTTCACTGGAAAAATCCACCCTGGGATGCTGTTTCTAAACAGTACATCATGGAAAAGTGCTTATTTTACATCTTTTGGCGAGAGATTGTCTTGAACGCAACTTAATTTTCCTATAATTCTTTGTATATATAATAACATTTATTACATTTTTCTCTCCCAGAGGATGATGTGGTGATTGCAATAAAATGGATATGTGAGTAATATCTCTTCTGTAATGTGTGTAGATTACATAAAGGCCTCCATGTGCAGCTCCAGCTCGTGCTCCCTAAATAGTGAGAACCCGTATGCCACCATCCGAGATCCGCCCAGCCTGGCCTGCAAGCACACTGAAAGCAGCTACGTGGAGATGAAGTCTCCAGCGCACAGAGACCTGACCTTCTGCTCCAGCACTAGCACAACCCTGACCACTGCCAGCAGGAACGTCTATGACGTGGGTGAGTCTGATGAAAGCAAATGAGTACTCGCTACTTATATAAGCTCCGCAGGTTCCTCATTATTCTCTCTCTAAGCACCAGGGTTGTTAGTATATGTTGTTAGTATGATGTTAGCATGGTATGGAAACTACATTTTCCATCACTTTCTCACAAATGAGAAAAACTAATTGCTTTGTAATTTCTATTGGAAATCCACATTCGGGGGTTGCTCATTTTTGCTCATAGATAATTAATAGAATAGTTTTACAGAAAATATGAATGTTGCCATATGTCATTTATAAATAAAAACAAGTTACAACTGCTTAACTCAGAACAAAAGGCTTATTTATTCATAATATGTGAATAATATGTCATTATTCACATATGTATATGCGTGTGTGTGTATGTGTGTATGTGTGTATGTGTGTATGTATGTATGTATGTATGTATGTATGTATGTATGTATGTATGTATGTGTATATATATATATATATATATATATATATATATATATATATATATATATATATATATATATATATATACATACATACATACATACATACATACACACACACACGTTTGTTTTTGTGAAATGTGAGGACATTCCATTGGCGTAATGGTTTTTATACCGTACAAACCGTATTTTCTATCCCCTTACACTGCCCCTGCCCCTAAACCTAGCCCTCACAGGAGACTGTGCAGTTCACTTTCTGTGAAAAAAAACTTGTTCTGTATGATTTATAAGCATTTTGAAAAGTGAGGACATGGGGAACGTCCTCATATTTCACCCTCTTTTTGTAATACCTGTGTCATACCCATGTCATTATACACATTTGTGTCCTGATATTTCACAAAAACATGCCCACACACACACACACACACACACACACACACACACACACACACACACACACACGTATGTATGTATGGGTGGTATATAATATATTATCATATCAATTATTTATTTTGTAAGGTTTATAATATATTTGTGTTTATGCATAAGTAACAGTTGTAATTTATGCTTCATGTTCTGAGCCATTATTAGTGAGTGAGACCAAATATTACAGTGTAAATGATAATTCGGTCAATTTTAGTGTTAAAATGTTTGACTGTATTATGTATCAATTAATACATTTAAAGGATTCATTTTTCACTGAAGTACAACGTTGTCATATGGCAATATCCCGTTATTTTCCCCAAATGATTCTAAAATATCTCATGGGAATCATATTAAATATTTAGAACGTAATGTATATCACATAGAGAGCTGTGTGTTAAAGATTCAGAGAGTTTCAGAAGTTGAGCCGCTCACCTCTCTATCCACTTTTCCTTCTCAGAACCGACAGTGAGTGTTCTTCAGGGACCCAACGGCCTGGCGACCGGATTCTCCCAGAGTCCTTACGACCTCCCGCGGAACAGCCACATTCCCAGCCACTACGACATCTTGCCCATGCGCCACAGCCCCACACACACCCCGCCCCCTCCAGAGAGCCCCCCGAGCTCCCTGCTGTAGAGCCCAGTCCTGCCCCGAAAACACGGGCGCAAGACTGGCAGCTCCGAGACCTCGTTTTTTTACCATCTCAACCTCTCTCTCTCTTCTTATCTCTCTTCACACATACACATTCAAGGACAGATGCATGAGTAGATTACCCTGGACAAGACACAGGTGGAGTCCGTATTCCTCTTTCCGTCGAGTGAAGGAGGATTGTGGGAAATGGACTACCAGAACAAGAGCTCCAGATTTGGACACCAGCGATTATTCATCACCCCTCTCAGAGGCGTTTTATAGCAAGCCGTGCATATAAAATCAGGAAATACAAGGGTAGAAAAGCATTCTTTGCTTACAGGTCTATAAAAAGACATTTGGAGGGAATAAAGAAGTATTTGAGAGGTTTTCATGGGAACATACTCACTATGTTGATTCTTAAAGACTAGAACTCCGCACACTGGAACAGATAATCAATGTGACTCAATGATCCAGAACTTTTAATTTGGAGTTGGCAGCCGGGGTGACCGTGAGGAGGGCAGTCCTCTTTTTTCACCCCTGAGCGTTTAGTCTGGACCTTAGAGACAAAAGCATGGTTTAAAATAAGAAATATTCTTATTGTATAAAGACGGTTACCATTATGAGACGAGGGAGTACCGACCAGGACTTTATACATTCTACCACTCAGAAATATTTATAAAGGTGTATGAGGAGAGCCTGGGGTCAACATGAGCTCTGTGAAACTGTACTACACTGCTCATTTGTGTAACCTGGTGCTTTCTATTGTACATAGACGTTTATGACTGTTGCTATCAGTTAATAGGGTGTGTGTGTGTGTGTGTCTTATGAATTGGGATTAAGTTGTGTAACACTTTTCAAAGCTATCACGTTTCGTTTCTCTTCTTTGTATGTTTACATTTTTCAAACATCTGTTAGCAGGCCTTGAAAGGTTTTTATTTTGTGGTTATGTATTTATGATGTTTATTTATGTGCAAGTGATGTTTTTCTTTCTAGAGTAAAAGTTAAACATATTTAAAAGGGGAAAAAAGTAGCATGAACAAATGATACCCATAGTGACCGATTCTTTTCATGTGCTTGTGCTATTCGTGCACAGTATTAATATATAAAGTCGACATTATATGTTAGCTCTTATGTCAAAATAGACAGGACGAGACCTCATACGTGTTAAACAGTATAAATAGATTTGGAGACGTGTCCCATTCCTTGTGTTTCAGTTTGTTTGATGAGTACAGCTTTGCAGCTTTGATTTGAGTTTTGTTCTAAAGTGGCTGCGTAACATCAGAATAGCAATAACATAGTGACAATCATTCATAAATTAAATAAAAGGAAGAAGCATTTCATCAATCCGATCAGCTCTACAGCTCAGCAGTGGTTCCTCATGCACTTTTATGAATCGCCCAATTTATTTAATGTTCTACTGTTTAATTGATGCTTTACATAAAGTCCTAATTTTTTAATTGATTAATCCCGTTGTACGGCAGTCACATATTTTTGTATAATAACCACTAAACTGTATAATTGACTCTCTCAAGACATTTTTGCATTGCTATTACCTTAAGTTAAAGGGTTAGTTCACCCAAAAATGATAATAATGTAATTTATTACTCACCCTCATGCCGTAAGACCTCCGTTCATCTTCGGAACACAAATTAAAATATTTTTGTTGAAATCCGTTGGTCTCTCAAGATCGATTAATGTACTAAAAACATATTTAAATTAGTTCATGCGAGTACAGTGTTTCCATATTAATATTATAAAGCGACGAAATAGCGACTTCTATAGTGATAACCAATTTCAAAACACTGCATCATGAAGCTTCGAAGCGTTGTGAATCAGCGTGTTGAATCATGATTCTGATCGCGTGTCAAACCGCCAAACTGCTGAAATCAAGTGACTTTGGCGCTCTGAACCGCTGATTCATACGCTCCGAAGCTTCATGAAGCATTGTTTTGAAATCGGCTATCACTATACAAGTCGTTATTTAGGGGTTTTCTTTTGGAGCACGAAAAATATTATCGTCGCTTTTTAATATTAACATTGAACTACTGTACTCGCATGAACTGATTTAAATATGTTTTTAGTACATAAATGGATCTTGAGAGAGGAAATTGCTGGCTATGCAGGCCTCACTCAACAAAAATATCTTAATTTGTGTTCCGAAGATGAACAAAGGCCTTATGTGTGTGGAACGGTATGAGGGTGAGTAATAAATGACATTATTTTCATTTTTGGGTGAACTAACCCTTTAAACTTTAAAAAACGTTAATAGTTTAAAATTGTTTAATGTATTCTTTAGCAAATGTCTAAATGAATCGTTTTTTATATATATATATTGTACATCATAGTGTGATGCTAGATTCATTTAGTGTTTTATTTTATTTTATTTTGACAAAACGGTGTAGGTTTTTGATATCGTTCATTTACAGTGAAAAATAATACTTTGGTGCGTCTGTACTGAACATTATCTGTCACGTATAACTGCTCCCTTTTAAATAAACGTACCACTTTTACTAACTTTAGGAATTAGGACGGTGGTCATGCTTACGGAACTGAAATAAATATCATGTTGAAAAATAAGGAATAAAGTAACAGGTCATATCAGCAGTGGTTAATGTTCACCCAAAAATGAAAATTGTCATTTCCTCACCCTCAAGTCGTTCCAAAGCTGTATGATTTTCTTTCTTCTGTTGAACACAAAAGGAGGTATTTTAAAGAATGTTGATAACTTTTTTTCCCGCTACTATGGAATCAATGGCAACTGTCTGGTTACCAACATCTTTTGTGTTCAACATAAGACAGAAACTCATACAGGTTTGGAACAACTTGAGGGTGAGCCAGTCACCGTCACATGACAACTCAAAGGTTAAAGAATTTATAAGTAACAGAAAAGCTTTGAATTAACTACATATTTTATTTGCTCTTTTAAATTGGAATTACAGTGGACAGAGTAATAGAATAATCATAACAATACAAAATAAAATCACAGTACAGTGCAGACAAAAGAAACAAAAAGAAAATAAGGTTCTCGAGGCAATACGTGAAAGATCCGACAGTCAGAAAAGTAATATCTGGGTAATCTTGCTAGGACACACCAGCTGTGTGCAGTGCATGGGCAGGTCATAGTTGTGCCATCTGTACCCTCACATCATTGGCACTGGCCCCTGTTAGCACCAGAGACCCCTGCCTCAAGAGAACAGTCATACAATCAGAGTCAGGGTCCTAAAAGAACAGAAACGGACCCTGACGCTTGTATAATCACCAGGTCTTTTCCTTTTGATGGCGATAAGTATTGTATGTGCTGCTTAGAAGATCTAGGAGACTCACTAAAAACAGTCAAATGACTTGCATGCAGTAATGTCGGTTCAGTCTGATTCAGTAATTACATTGCAGCCTTTAAGGGCCTTCAATTCCACCTGGAATGTGTTCTGATACTGTTGGGAATGATCTTAGCAAACTACGTTGTTTTACCTAGTGCTAGGGTAATAATTAAAGCCAAAGGGATTGATAAAGTCAAATTTCCAGAAAAATAAACCACTGCTGAGGTCTACAGTATTCTTCCACACCGAGGTCACCCGCGGCGACCGTTATATAACATGCATTATTAGTTCAGTCTTTACTGATATTTTGTCACACTGAGTAAATTTTATTAGACAGCCATTAAGCGAAGACGAGCATCACAGCTTGTGGTAGTTTCCTCATCTGCTGGAATCAGGACAAAGACTTTTTTTCGTAGGCTAAAACACATAATACATTCATAAATTATCACACTGTGTCTTAACGCTTAAGAGTCCCATCGCTTCGCCACGAAGATTAAAGGCTAACAACTCGATTCAAGTGACTACCACAGAATAAATACAAGTTACAGGTCTTAAGATCATTAACTGTAGTGGCGGGAGATATTTTACATTCAGTGCAATAAAAAAGAAAAGAGAAAGTATCCAGTCTATTCCCTAGAGTGCTCTCATGTGATCCCGTTCACCGCTGCGTGGTTTTCCTGTCCCGACTTTAACGACAGAGCGTGACCTGCAAAAGTACAATGGGTTTGAGGTTGTGACGAGAAGATAACGTTACGTTTAGAGGGGAAGTCTATTCCCTCGTTTCATACTGACTAGGTTTGTGGTAGTGTTTCAAAGAGAACGTGTGCCCGTTTGGTAGTACTGTCCCCCCTCTTGAGGAAATAATCTTTCTGCATTATATGACATCAATTCTTGTTTATTACAAATTGAACTTTTGCTATACCAAGACAACAACTGAAAGGGCTGGTAACACAAAAAGAAAAGGACTACATTACAGCGTGATTCTAGCGTGTGATGAAGGCCTCGCCGCACTGGCACGGACGGCTGTGTTGCGTTTTAAGCACATGCATGAAAGCGTCCGTGTGTAACGGTCCATCCAAAAAGGCACTAAAACCACTATTCTACCTCGATGCAAATGAAGCACGTGATGGCGACGAGAAAACAGCGCAGTAGCTATGTGCCTTGAGGCCTCTTCCATTGGCCCGATGGGGGAAAAATCAAGAACGCGATGCGATGCGATGCCGCCCCGTGCCGAATGCATGAAGGGAGTTGTACATGCAATGAAAACCGCACTTGGAAGATGGCTGAAAGGTGAAGACTGTGGTCTTTGGGCCCTAATCATCATCTAACATCTATCAGGTACATCATCTCTCTACAATCACAACATTAAATATAGCAAAACCTCCAATACTGCACGTTTCTCCCCTCCACCCCAGACACGACAGTGACGAGGGGGCTGCTACTAAAGACATACATGAGCGAACCTCACACGTTTGCGAATGAAATTATATATTAAGACATTTCAGTGAAGATCGGCACAAATGATTATTAAAATTCTGCAATATAAAAGCCTACCATGGCAGGAAGGAGGGGAAGAAAAAAAAAACAAGCTTAGTCCAGACTGCAGGTGGTGACCCTTTGAGATTCCAGCTTTGGAACCAGCCTCTGTGCTCAAGCCTAGTTGTGCAGCTGCATCTCAGACCCAAAGCAGTCTTGAAGGAGGGAGGGGGGAGGGGTGTTGCAGGTGGGTGGTTGGGGGTTATGGTACGGGGGCCGCTAGATGCTCTGGCAGCACTGCATCTTTGGTTTATTCTCAGTAGGTTGCACCTGGATGGACACCACATTGTTGCTAGGTGACATGTCATTGTCTCGGCGGTCAGACATCTGCTTTTGGGATACGATCCGATAGATTTCTACAGGACAGAAAAAGATATCGATGCTAAGACAATGTACACAGTGACAATGAATACAGACTTTGTGTGGCCTATAAACCCTAGAGTTATTACTGGATGTCAGGGCAAACACAATCGCGGCATTGCAACGGACTGCGATGGCTTTGAAAAATTTATTATTTGTTCTCCCTCTGCAGATGCCAGGAGCCAAACAGAGGAGCAAAAGACGACGGGAACTCTCTATTGCAGTCACGTCAGGCTAGAGAAACCTACCCGACCAAGTCAGGGCTTTTGATGAGTCATTCATAAGGATATGGCCTCCAGCCAATCATTTACAATCTTTCTTTTTTTTTTCCTTTTAGACAAAACAAACGAGCCTGTTTAATGTGCATTTCTTTATTCGTGCATTTTTCCACCTTTTACGAAAATGCACGATGGTAAGTGTCAGCTGCATATGCTGAAACGCACACTCACCAGTCAGGATGGTCTGAAAAGCCGTCTCTACATTGGTGGAATCCAAAGCTGATGTCTCTAGGAAGGACAGACCGTTTTTCTCTGGAAACATGGGAAACAACACGTTTATGGTAACAGTTAACTGTACACATTTCCTGTAATGCATCAGGAGTTAAAAGTCCACTTCTAAGTCTTTATTGTCTAAGTCTTTACCTGCAAATGCACGTGCTTCGTCGGTGGGCACGGCCCGGAGGTGACGCAAGTCACTTTTATTACCCACGAGCATGATGACGATGTTGCTGTCTGCATGGTCTCGGAGCTCCTTAAGCCAACGCTCCACATTCTCATATGTCAGGTGCTTGGCGATGTCATACACTAGGAGGGCCCCTACAGCTCCCCGGTAATACCTGGACACAGGGAACAAATTGAAGAGAGTGCACAATGAGTACACTTAAACATGAAAGCGAAACTCTAATGTTAATGATTCAATCCATTTGTCTTCATAATAGTTATCAGCATATAGAAACTTGCTTCACCTTGCATTTTTGACTGCCGCTATAAATACTGGAACTCTATAAAAGTCAGGTGGATTCTAATTGGCTCGTTCTTTAAAAATTGTTCTGAAAGTGATTTCAACAGTATCGTTTGTCTGTGTTATTGCTTTATCTGTGGTGTGGACTTCCCTAAGATCTTTAAAAGTTTATACCCCTTGGTGTGAACAAGCTTTTAGGCTTTATCAAACTAAAATCACCAAATACCTAAACTTTGAAAAAAATGTCAATTAGTATCTGTTTTATAAGGAAAAACATTTGAAATGTGATCCTTACGCTGAAGTGATTGCTCGGTAGCGTTCCTGTCCGGCTGTGTCCCAAATCTGA
Organism: Gobio gobio; assembly: GCF_949357685.1. Classification (NCBI taxonomy): domain Eukaryota; kingdom Metazoa; phylum Chordata; class Actinopteri; order Cypriniformes; family Gobionidae; genus Gobio; species Gobio gobio. Next base: position 43,261,546 of record NC_137115.1, on the reverse strand, counting down.
GCCTTCACTGTCTTCCCATCCACCTGAATGCTACGTGTAGCGAACTCCACTCCGATAGTGCTTTTGCTCTCAAGGTTGAATTCATTGCGGGTAAAACGAGACAGCAGGTTACTCTTCCCCACACCAGAGTCTCCAATCAGGACCACTTTCAAACAAAAAAACATCATGGTTTTAAATCCAACATTATATCAACATTAAGGGTGTCAAAATATATCGCAATAGAAAAATGCAACAATATGTATCGTGGACAGTGACAATCTTTATTGTGTATAGTTCACCCAAAATGAAAAATCAAGTTTACAGAGTTTTAGTGTCAGTACTACATTAAACTACAATATATAATGTTGAATATAATGTATAATAATGAAATGGGGGAATATTTGTGGGACCTGATAATGTCAAATGTTGTAGGTTACCAGTAAAAAGTGGCCAACATTATTTTATCTACTCAGTGACAGAGTGCAAGCATATTCATCTAAAATAATTCAGTATTTTCTGCTTCAGAATCGTGAATATTTTTATTCTGGTGTCACCATTGTCCTGTGCATTGGGTTACCAGCACCAAGTCCAAGCCTATTCATTTCCACCCCCAATGTAATACCAAATTTAGCATTTTTACCAACGTTTACCTGGTCTTGGAGTATCGCAATATCATATTTTGAGTTCAGTATCGTGATATGTATCGAATAGTGACATGAGTGTATCGTTACACCATAGCTCACCCAATCTTCATTCGTGTTTCAAAGATGAACGAAAGTCTTATGGGTTTGGAAAAGCAGGAGGGTGAGTAAATTATGACCATTTTAATTTTTGCATGAACTAGCCCTTTAAATAGGAGTGTGAGTGATAAATTAAAGACTGCCTAAAATAAAATATAGGAACAAACCTCTTCACATTCGGAAACTGAGCGCATATGTCACACAACCTAATCTAAAAGTGAAGTGCATTTAAATAAGTAAAACAAATGTCACAATGTGGGAGACATGACCATTTTTGGTAACATTCTGGTGTGGCAATGAACTTGGTGGATAACGTAGACTTATTTGAAGACGTACACAGAATATGACTAAACTACTAGATTAGAGAAGTTGTTTACGATCACTACGATTCACGTCAGCAAGCAATTTCTTAATGACAGCATGTCAGACAGAAGCGAAACCTCACAAAACGGAAAACAATGCATTTCAAAGATGACTAAAGCATGGACTCATTCTAAAAAGATACATTTTACATGCTTTCAAGAAAAAAACAACGACACGCAAAGAGAGGCCGCATCACCCTGATACCTTAAAATACCATAACAATAAGCTGACACAAATAATTATTTTAAAGGGCCGTTCACCCAAAATGTGTTTCAAAACAGGATGACTGTATTTATGTCGGTGGAACACAAAATGATACATTAAGGCAGAATGACAGCCTCAGTCACCGTTCACTTTCATTGTATGGAAAAATATATAATGGAATTGAACGGTGGTTGTCCCAAATATCTCCTTTGTCTTCCACCGAAGTCAGTCGTACAGGCTTGGAAAAACATTTAGGAATATAGGCCGTTTCCCATTTCCGCCTGCTCCGTTAAACCCCTCCAGCGACAGTATCAGCTAACTTCAGCTAGCCGCTTCAAGGTGTGGTCCGATCCTCTGTAAACTGTGCTTTGTGTGATAAATTAACCAACAGCTGTATAGACAGAGAGCGCCGTAACTGAGTAATATTTCACACAAATCGATAAAGACTACAATGATACTATTCCAGCCGAGGAGCAGGAGTTTGTTTTGGGCTGCTCGAAGTGAGCTAGCCGGTTAGCTGGCCTTTATGTGTTTGATATAAAACCACACTAACTAACAATAACCACGACCATCAGCGCCGCTTTAACATGTTACTGTCGACACAAATGTAGTCTGTACTAACCTTTAAACAAGTAGTCATATTCGTCGTCTCGCGTCCCCATTTCGATTAAAACAAAAGCGCAAACAATGGAAGAATGTGAAGCAAAAGTGGAGCCGACCCGTCCCTGTCCTCTCCGCTGCTGCACTGCAGTGTATTTGTGATTAGGCAGTAGCCATGCTAACGGGTTAGCAAGCAGGCGAACCAGTGAGCATCTCCTGAAGTGTTCCGGGTTAGGGCCTTTACAAACGGCCATAATAAAAGCCTTATTACAAAGTTTGTTTTGTTTGTTTTGTTTTTAACAAAAATATGCCTTTACCATTGGAATGTAATATGTATGGTGTATTATGCGTAACTATATTGTTTATAATATATACCTTAATATCCTGTAATTATTGCATTTAATGTAGGTTAAATGCTCTTCTCTCTACTGTACACTAGTGTTATTGCCTGGCTGATAATGCAACCTAATTATCACACCGTATCTATCGTGATACTGATATGACTATAAGCCAACTAAATATTTGAGTAATCACATCCGTGTTTAGAATGCTAATATTATTGTTTATTATGTTTTAATATAAAACGTGCTTTGGCAAAAAACAAATAATTTTTGTAGAACAGAAAAACAAAACACTGTAGTTTCATTAACCCTCTGGTGCTCTTTGTTTAGGGGTTGCATTGGTTGTCTTCCCGGTCATAAGTGACCGGACACCTAAAAATTTAATTTCCTCCACCCCAGTAAAACCAATGCAATTTATTTTTCTTCAATAATATATATATATTTTTTTTTTTTAATTTTGTATTTTGAGATGATTTGATGGTATTTTTTTATATTTATGCAATAATTATGGTCTATTTTTGCCATTGAAAATTATAAAAATAAAAACAAAGTGTAATTTTTTATTTTATTTATTTTTTTATTATTGCAGTATTTCAGGTTAAAATAGAGACTAGGCCAGGGGTCTCCAAACTTGGTCCTGGAGGGCCGCTGTCCTGCAGAGTTTAGCTCCAACCGCAAATAAACACACCTGAACCAGCTAATCAAGGTCTTACACGCATAGATATACATAATAAAGGCTAGATGTCTTACGGCGGAGTCTCTAACGTCATCACCGGCGGCCATCTTGTCACAGGCAGGGCTCTGTGGTACCTGATGTAAGATGAGTGATCTGCATGAACATATACTCTTATCTCACTGAAATCTTGACGGATTTACAAATGGTTTGGTTTCTTACAAACGTTATTAATGTGGCTATAATTATGGATGCTTGAACAAATTATGAATAATTATTCATAAGTATGCAGTCAGTGTCATAACTACATCTCTGACGTTTATAACAAACCAAACAGTTTGAAAATCGGTAGAAAATTTAGCAAGTTATGGTTATTTAAAAAGTACACGCACCATGAAAACACAATGTTACGAGTGAGCGAGCTGACTGTGACGAGATGGCCGCCAGGTGCGGACGTCGACCTCCATTGGTCAGCAGCGTGGACGAGACATCTAACCTTTATTATGTATCTATGCTTATATGGTCCTAGTAAGACACTGATTAGCTGGTTCAGGTGTGTTTAATTGGGGTTGGAGCTAAACTCTGCAGGACAGCGGCCCTCGAGGACCGAGTTTGGAGACCCCTGGACTAGGCCTTCAAAATATTTTTTTTGAAGGCAGATTAGCGCCCTCTTTTGGAATTATTTAAGAAATCATGCAACAATGGGTGTAATCACTAGAGGTCTCTATGGACAGGCTTGAGGATTCCCTAGTTCTCTTTTGAACACATTTAATGATTTTTTTGTTGTTGTTGTTGTTGATGGATTTTAATATATATTTAAATCTCAAAGACTATTTATTATAAAGTTTTAGATATTTTTTTGTTTGTTAGAAATATAGTTTTTTTCTGTGAATTTGTGTTTTTGCAGATTTCCCATTCATTTCCTATGGTGGTCATTCTTGACCGAAGAGCACAAGTGGGAGTATTTTTTTAGGACCACTTAGCATGCTCGAATCATGGCCTCAATGTTTTTTTGTGTGTGTGTTTACATACCTAATGATAGAAAAGTCACCAAGTTTCATATCCTTCTGATGAAGCTGTGGTTTTTCAAAAATTCTAAATGTGGTTCATAGGTTCAGTTTTTCATAGGGGGGGGGGGGTGTGTGTGTGTGTGTGTGTGTGTGTGTGTGTGTGTGCGTGTGTGTGTGTGCGTGCGTGCGTGCGTGCGTGCGTGTGTGTGTGGATGTGTCAATATCACACTCATGATGTTTCACCCCTTTACTGCTGTGTACTTTTTTTCAGCATCGTGGCCGATTTGTAGATTGTACACACAAATATTCGGAGATTGTTTGTGTTTTTGCCGGTTTCCCATTCATTTCCTATGGTCGGTCATTTATGAACGAAGACAATGAACGCTACTTTTTTTCTTTTACGACCAATTAGCATGCTCGAATCATGACCCCAATTTTTGTGTGTGTTTATATACCTAATGCTAGAAAAGTCACCAAGTTTCATATAATTTCGATGAAGCAGTGATTTTTAAAATTTAAAAACAGAACAAAACATTTTCCGGTCAGAAATGACCGAAGAGCACCATAGGGGGGCACGTTGAAATGTGTTAATATCTTAAGAAGCAGAGAGATAATGTAGCATAGCAACCTACAATCAACGAAGGATACGTTTAAAAAAAAAAAAATCATAACTAGTTATTAAAACTGTAGATTTCCTTAATCAGCCAGGGCGGTTCCATGGTGTAATGGTTAGCACTCTGGACTCTGAATCCAGCGATCCGAGTTCAAATCTCGGTGGAACCTAAGTTTTTAAATATTTTACAGATATAATTTTCGATAATAGTTGACAGGAGCATGAAAAGGCCAGTTCTGAATTATGACTCTTCTAAAAGGCCAATAGGTAGTTCAAACAGGGTGATAAATCCGTATAACGCGCCTTATTTACATTTATTTAAATGTTTTGTTTTTTTTTATTACTAAAAATTACACTATTCCAAGGATAAACATTAAAGGTGTATAGATTTTACTTGTCTAAAGTAAAAAAGCATTAAGCGTCTCATAAAAAGGGTTAAATTCATAATCAATTTAAACATAACCTACGACCACTAGGGTGCAGTATTGTGCGTATCTTGAGTCACACAGAAACACCAAAATGGTTGAAATGTAGGCTACTGAACACGTGATTACAATGAGTTGTACCTTCTTTACGTAGAAGCCAAATATGTGTTGCAGTGGGATGGGAAAGTCCCCATGATTCACACTGACTGAAAATAAAATTTTGTAATAACAGTAAAACAGATGAAATTTGAAATTCTTGTGCAGATTCATCTCATATTTAGCTACCTGTACATATATATTTAATTCATATTGGATAGTTTAAAATGACAAAACATTGTAAACAGTCTTAACCTTTTGATGCCACCAAAGGTATTTACTCATAAATGTACATAAATCACATTCCATACCTGGTTACACAATCATAGCAACCAAGCCTGTGACTCATAATAGACAGCCATATGCATTTCCTGGCAATGCTTTACCAGACCTGGTAAATGCCCAGTTCAGTTCTGTTTAGCTAGCCTGTCCTCTGTTGAATACTGGTTAATAATCTTTTTTCTTTTCTTTCAGAATTTTACAGTTTTCACATCAAAAGCTCTGATTACACAAACAGTGTGACTGTGGTTATAATTATGAGGTTTTGTACTTTTTAGATGACTATTCCAGCATGTTTAACAAATAAAGTACCTTTTTTTAACTAAATGTTTACTTGTTCACCCAGACTCATCTCAAAAGATGAGTAAGCCCCACTGTATCTCTTAGATGCTTTACGGGACTGTAATCAGAGCTGCATTTTTGATGTATGTTCTGTAAGCCTGCCAGTAATGTACTCTTGTAATGTAGTGTTGCTGACTCATCTTTGAAGAGAATAATTTGTTGGACAGTTGGGGGGTTTCCTTCACTGCAAAACATGTTCTTATATCAACCAGTGGGCAATGCCTTTCATTTGTGCCACTTAAGTATTGTAATATTTAAGGTGTTTTCCTCTTAGAAAAGGTATTATTTGTAAATAACACAGAGATGGAACTGCAAGCTTTGCTTACTTTGTGGTTCTTTTTTAGCAGCCGTTGTGCAGTTATAGACTTCCATGGCAACCAAAATGTTGACAGTCTAAATAAATGCAGTTTCAAAAATGAATATACTTTTTACCCTAAATTGCTCATCTTGCGCTGCTCTGCAACGTGCCAAGGATTGCGCTATCACGTCGGAAAGGTCACAGTAGACGTAGACGGAAGTACCGCACTAAGCGAACATGCGAGGACTAATACAAACGCCCTTTTCAACTTCAAAATCATCTGACATAGTTGTTATACCTTTTTTTGCTAAAGGACGTTTGTATTAGTCTTCGCATGTGCGCTTTGTAAACACGGGGGTGGTACATCTGCCTATGTATAGCGTGACCTTTATGACGTGATTGCACAATCCTTGGCACGTCATAGAGCAGCACAAGATGAGCAATTTAGGTTAAAGAGTATTAATTAAAAAAAAAATTGAAAATGACTGATGGTTTTGCTAGATAAGACCCTATTCCTCGTCTGGGATTGTGCATAACCTCTGAAGCCCTTCAAAGTGCTTTTTAACTGCATTGATTTGGACCTTCAACATTTTGGTTGCCATTGAAGTCTATGATGGGGAGAAAAATCCTGGAATGTTTTCCTCAAAAAACTTAATTTCTTTCCGACTGAAGAAAGAAAGACATGGACATCTTAAAGGTCCCATGGCATGAAATTTTCATTTTATGAGGTTTTTCAACATTAATATGAGTTCCCCTAGCCTGAATATTGTCCCCAAGTGGATAGAAATGTTGATCGGTGTAAACCCGAGTTCTGGCTGTCTTTCTCTGCCTTTGAGAAAATGACAGCCCAGACGAGCCAATCCTGAAGTCTCCTGGTTTGACGTCCAAGCAGGAACGGTTTCCTCCCTTTCCTCCACCCAGAGAATCTGGCACGCCGCCCATGCAAACGCTCGAGAGATCATGGGTTGTGAACGAGTGAACGCTGGCAGTTTCTCAGTGTTTGGATGTACAAATGAAAACAGAAGTCTTTTTTCAGTTCCTTCTGATCTGTGATCAGTGATTTCTTATGTGTAGCTAATTATTTATTATTCGTGCACACACTGCGGCTTCTTTCTCTCTCGACAGACAGAACGGTGTTTTCTATCTTGTGAGTCAGTGTTTTTGTACGTCCTCGTCGAGTCTATCGGTTCTAAAATGTGCATACAGTCGTTTCTGCTCAACATAGAGAGCCACATCTTTAGAGATAAACCTCACACACGCCGAAGCTCGGGCTGACCGGTCGGCCTTCAACATCCCCGACCCCCAGTACTGCATCTGGCCCACAGCGGAGGCGCCTTACGCGGCGCGAGATAAAGCAGAAGGGGGGTAAGCATGAGGGTATCCGGCTAGGCTAGCCAGCTATTCCCACAATAAACTGGATTACATTCGATTACTGCTGTTGTGTCTTTGTTTGCGCTGTGTACTCAATGCGCGTCACTGACGCTTTTCATATGATAGGAACATGTCTAAAAATAATGCTATTATCAACACTTACTCGTAACTCGTTCGTCTCGACAGCTGTAATGGTACTTTGCATGTGTTACAAAGTTGGTAATAATGATGAAGACGGACTCGGTGTGACTGGGACTCGTGTTTATTCAGAACTCTCAGATACAAACACAATAAACTCGCGCTGACTGACAGCGCTCTCACAACTCAGTAACGTTAATTACTATAAATAACTGTTAGTAATCGCTCCGTCTCCGTGATGTCCGGTTCGCGAACGAATCATTCTTTTGAACCGGTTCTTTTTAGTGAACCGAATCAGTTCACCAAATCGGACTGAATCGTTCTAAACGGTTCGCGTCTCCAGTCAGCGCTGATCCATAATTTACTAAAGTTACTAACTTTCTGACATGAGTGACAGTCCCTCCGACTAGAAATAAACTAATAACCTGAAGTATTTGCTGTAACAACAACAGCACTGAACTGAGACTGACAGAACTGATGTGAAGTGAACTCAGGTCCATCCGTCTCTCTGGCCGCAGCTCGTGCCTGCTCGTGCCTCGTAGACCTCGTTAAACCACGCCCCCTCCGCTCATTTAAAATGCAAAGATGTCAGCCAATCACAACAGTGGGCGTTTTTACTGAAGTCTCACAGCAGACACGCCTCTTGAAGCAGGGCATTCAGCCAGAGGACAAACATCAGTATTGAAAAAATGCCTTTTATTTCTAAATTATGACATTTTATGATGTAAAAATCATACTAACAATATAAGTACACCTCAGGAAACATTATAAAATAATAGAAAAATGCCATGCCATGGGACCTTTAAAAAACAAAACATTGTTTTGGTTGTGCTCGTGACTATGCGGTTGAATATGATACTTCAGTGATTCAGCATTAAGCTTTGTATCAGTAAAAACATGGTAGTATATTCAAATTATGGTACTTTCGCCCCTCGTGTCCCCCTGAGACGAGAGAATTATGGATTTTATTTCTGGAAAAAATCCTCCGATGACGATAGTTCCGCATGGTTTCAACCCGCCCACAGGGGTGGGTCCTCACTCACAGAAAGTAAATGCGCTCGGCTCGGCCTCGGGCATTCATAACGGAGCGGTGCAGAGGAAAGTGAGTGTTTCAACTTTTCAATGAATTCCTATGAAAGTTTAGCTTCCATAGGCGTGATCTGATAACACGCCAGACTGGACACGCGCTGTGAATGACTGTAGCGCTTACCTCAGCTCAGCTCTTCTCGTGATGAATGAAATCTGACTCCTGCTGCATCTGTGCCGTGACTTTCGTTTGTTCGGCTCACTCACACTTTATTGAAAAGACACGTTCAGTTTTTAATTGTAGTGACTATTCTCTAACTGAACGAAATGATTGTATGAATATCAAAACGACGGTGGGGTGGAGCCGCGCTGGGCAAGAGATGTAACCAGTAGCCGTGGCTTTGGGAGTGGCCTCGTTGGGCAGCGAAGCAAGTGCATTCTGGGAGTTGTTGTCTTTCATCCACATGAGATAAAAATGCATTTTCTGTCTTTTCTCAGTCTAGAAGGCACCAAATTCAAAAATAATTTCACATTTATACTGCATAAATGACCCAGTTTAAATACACATTCATCTTCCCAGCGCTGAAGTACCCCTTTAACAATAGGTAATGTTTTACAATGAGCTCTGCTACATATGGAAATTTATCTGTTCAATAAAATACCTTACTCACCTGAGTTCTCGCCATCTCCTTAAAGCCAAGCCAGTATTGATTGTCATTCTATTACAAGCTTTGTTGCATTCTCTTTTTGCCAGCAGACTCTCCTCTATTCTGCCTTTTTTTAACGGTGATGGAGGTTCCAGTTTATGCTCCATATCAACCTTTTGCGCTCATTGTAAGCCACTCCCGATGTGCACTTTCCCGTGAAAACCACCCGACAGGTCTAAAGAATAACATTTATTAGCTATAGGCTCACCATAGTTAATCAGGGTAAGACACACACACACACACACACACACACTCCATATACTATCATTAGCCTATTGGTTTTTACAATTTAATACGATTGTTAAAATGATGACTTATTAAAACACATTTCAAAAAAATAAAACAATAAACATTAGAACATATAATCAGTAAAACTGTATTTAACACGTTTTCGGGGTGTTTTTAAACAGGAATCCAAAAAACAGTCTTGTCAGCCTACTTTAGAATCCTCTAAGAGTCTTAAAATGTTTTTAAAGTACTTACTTGCCTGATTTTCCATGCATTTAACTAAAAAATGTCATCCACTTACTTAAATTCCCATTTCAAGTTTGGGTTTATTAGTCATTCCAGTCAAACACAAGCAGACAGTGAAACATAATACCATTACTTCAGCTCCTCAGGGAAATTATAGAGACACTGAGGTAGACACAAACAGAATACATGCAACACATATACAAATTTTATTCAGCATGCATTGCAGAATTAAGAGTAGGTACAGTCTTCTCAATTTTGGGCATAATTTTGCAATTGTGCCTTAGATAAATCCCTAATGGCAGTACTGAGTGGGCTGTGTATAAATTCTGTTTCAGACTAACGCAATGTGTAGCCCAACAAACATAATTGCTACATCTAAACAAATGGAGAATCCTGTGAAGTCGTGTTGAAATGCGCCACATATTGAATGTCAGTGGATCTCGAGCAATGGTTTTGCAATGCCAGACCCCTGTGGACATCATCAAACTCTGTGGTAAATGGAGACCAGTGTTGGGTGTAAATAATTAATCTAATTACTGTAATTTGATTACTTTTCCCTTGAAAAAGTAAAGGGAGGGATTACAATAAAATTTTTTACAGTGATGTAATTGCATTATAGACTATAGACCAAATATATATAAAACAAGAGTGGATTTAACATTTAATGTATGTTTTTAATGTAACCATCTTTCTTTGGTCAGTTCAAGAATGATTTATGCAGTTAAAATGTTGTTTATTTGAAAGAATTAAAAGAGCAGTTTTATCTCTGTCCTTGTATTGTTAAACTGGTCAAGGTTGATATGGGATTTAGAAGGTTAGACTTTATTTTAAGGTGACGTTGTACTGACTCAAATAAGTACTGAGTAATATTAATTAACTACATGTACTTACAGTTAGGGTTTGGTTTGGGTTTAGTTACTTGTAATTGCATAATTTACTGTAGGTACATGTAGTAATGCGTAACTACGTCACCTTAAAATAAATAGTTACCGAAAGCAATTAGTAATAAGTAATCCGATACTTTTTAGAGAGAGTAATCTAATTACACTGTTGAAAATGTAATTAGTAGCTAGTAATTAATAACTTCTGGTAACTTACCCAACACTGATGGAGACCAGCGACAGCAGCCTTCAAGCCCTAATCAGTTTGTTCAGCTGCTCCCATGACAAATGTATTAAGCTCAACTCCAGATTTGACTTCAGACGATACAACCGAAAACTTCTTGGTAAAGGCTTTTACAGAAGAGCAAAAATGTTCCACTCCACAGTAGACTGACGCTCACAAGGCCGGCAAAGAAACAGCTTGCTTCTTCCCAAAATGACCACCCAGCCAACAAAAAGATATTCTAAGAACGTTTTGCTAACGTTCCCATTACGTTATAAAAATGTTATTTCTATATTAAATGTTATGTTTTGTGAATGTTCCCTGTTAGTTGGGCACATACTACGTTGACTGTTGATGTCTGAAACTCTAGTCCTGCCATTTGGGTGGCCAGCATGTGGCCTTTGGGACCACATAGTACACGAGGGGCTGGTGTCCTAATCCTTCTGATGTTTATGGCTTTGCACAGCCAGCCGGGTGGCCAGTCGGCATCCACTTAAATAGCTTTATTAAATCATTTATCTGGGTTTAAGAAGTGTTCTGGGTGTCTTCTTGATGAAGAAAGCTGAAGCACTTTGAAGACTGTCCTTCAGTAGTTCCTGCACTCTTTAACCTCTGAACCTTCTAAACAAACATTCACATGTTTTCTAAAGTAGAATTGCATATGTCCAAATATATCGTTCCCAACATCACCTCTTAAAAAGTCTCCATCTTTTGTCAGTGGCCATTTTGTGCACAGATCCTGCTATTTTTAGGAACTCGTTGCAGCTAGAGTCAGTTAAGATTGAGTTAAGACACATTTTTGAACAAGCTGAGGAGCTGTAGTTAGTTGAGGATGTAGTTACATTGGCAATCCACCCACATCAGACCACCTAGAATGGCATGGAACATCTGAGTCAGACTCCATGGCACATTTTGTTGGCGGTCACACCATTAAAAATGTCTGCAAACTCTCCGTCTGAATCCGAAATCGCCCCCTAAACCCTCAATCACTATTCCTTAGTCCACTAATACAGTTCACAAGGTGTGAATGAAAACATTGAAAACATTGAGTCGTTATTGCAGTGCAATGTGGGATAGAATGAGTACACTCGATAGCGTCCATCCACTATGGTTTCGGACACCACTTGGCTGTCCCCTCAAATAATGCCCTATGGGTATAGGGGGCGATTTTGGATTCAACCTGTCTTGTAAGGGCTGTATCACCATTTTCAAAGCCCTACTATCAGTGTGGCCGTTTTTTTCCAAACAAACATAGTCCCACAAGGCCGTAGTCTCTATAACTTTGTCTTTGGTTCAAATGTGCAGGACGTTGCCTCCATAAACTGAACCATTCATATGGTGATATGTCCTCTCGCAATAACTAATGCTCAACAGCAATAATAATAGTAGTACAAAATGGAATGAAATACTGTACATTGACTTGCCATCTTATGAAAATGCAACAATTAGTGGTCAATTGATGGGGTTTTTAATGGGTAAGGCCACTATCTAAAGAGCAGAATGGTTTATATAATTCTAATAGTGGGGCCTAAACATCACTAAGAGTAAAATGTATTATTTTATTATCACACAACAAAATCACTAAAACCTAACTAATAACTAAAAGTAACCATTTCATGCATGAATTATGATAACCTCATTCAGGATTTCCTGTGTTTTTATTTATTATAGGGCATGAAAAAAATTTTTTACACATATTTTTCTGAGATTTTCAGATTGAGTGGACAGTATGCGTTTATGGTTTTAACCGAAGAGATACTGTATTTAAACATAATACAGTAATACAGCAAAATTGTGTGTATTTAACCGAACCAATGAATAAAATTATATAAAATCATGTGAAAACTATAAAATATATACAAAATATATCAATGCGAAATACTGCAAACGCAACTGAACTTCATACAAGTTGAACTTCGCGTATCTTTGATATCAGAACATGAGGATGTGATTCCATCAAAGATCTCTGCAACCTGTCAAGGTACAACTGTGGAAACCCAACTCAGATGCTCCCTCCAGTGTTCCAGAGTATGTCATTTTACCACTATTAGCTGATAATTCTGATTATGTTCAAGATGGACACATTTCTACCATAGCTCTCCTCTGGGAAAAGCGATCGGGTGTTTTCAATCTCATCTGAAATGGGGGTCAAGCATCACAAGTAATATGAATAGGCTAACATTTTGATGTAAGGAGTAAAGTAACACATCACAAGTCACATACATTACGTTATCACATAACTTTTTTATGTTTTTGTCTTAAAAAAAAAAAAAAATACTACAAATTAAGTATTTTCAAAAACAAAATTCAATACAAAATGTAACTGTGATGTGACTCATTTTGCTTGATGCTACAACATTTTTTACCTGCAAGAGTCTTGAAGGAATGGATACATATTCCGGAACAATTTGGCATTTCTGATCTGGTTTGGAGGGGGAAAAATCGGCATACAACGGCTTGCCACTTGGTGGCCATGTATAGGACAGGGGTGTCCAAACTCAGAGTTTAGCTCCAGCTTTCCTCAACACACCTGCTGGAAGTTTCTAGTTACTAGTATACCTAGTAAGACCTTGATTTGCTGGTTCAGCTGTGTTTCATTGGGGTTGGAGCTCAACTCTGCGGGACAGTGGCCCTCCAGGAGCAGGATTGGAGACCCCTGGTATAGGATGATGCACTGTAGAGGTTGATGTGCAACTATACCATCAAAACCATTTCCAAGAAAATGCTTTTTGAATAGTCCACTGTAGTGATCTCTATAAAAGCGTTCAAATAAAAACAGAAAACATAAAGATAAAAACTAATTGAAATTAATAATAACAAATATAATAGTAGGTATCTCAATGATACAAAAATACCCCTGCCTCTGTTAATTGGCCAAATATCTGCTGATCTAGTTACTGGCTATCTATCACACTGAAAGCTGTTATTTTATCACTGTATCTTTAAATCTAACAACCAAGACCAACACTTTAAAACACTTTGTGTCAATAACATTCAGCACTACAGGCTTTATATGGACTACCTGTCAGGATGCCCCCACATTAAATCACCGACAGTCCCCGGAATGTTCAAATGACGTCACGGTTTGCTGGCAGTCACGTGCCCCGGTGGCAGGTTTTGATAAGCGCTTGCGCGAGTCTCGAGCTGAGCGCATCTCTGAAAGCAAATAGAGAAGATGATGAGGCACAGCCCTCCCAGAGGGAATGTTTATACGTGATGGAGGAATAATTCATCTGTCTGATGAAAATGAATGGAAATACACAAGTCCCTTCTTCTGTTCTGTGAAACATTATCAGAATAACGGCGCGTGCTTCAATGAGCGTGTCCTCTGAATCGTCGTCCTACTGAAACAGTGAGTGTGCTATGCTCATATCTATTTAATGCTTACGGACATTTGTTTCTTTTAGAAATGTAAAGCGTAAACGGGTGATAAAAATATACATGTAAGGAATTTTAACTCAATATGTTTTATAAACATATAAGATACCGGCGATGGAGTGGCAGCTGTCATCATGCGTCGATGATTGTGCGCTTGTTTTGATCCTGATCGTGTATTTACACACCATGTGATCATAGTCTTCACTTAACACCATTTTTCGGTAAAGCTAGAAATATGTGTCTATTAATAATTCAGGATTTTAGCGTCTGATTTAAATACAATGGCCCTTATGATTTACGAGTTATTGTAAGACTGACCCAGCCCAGCTGTCTGGATGCAGTACACTCTAAAACATGATGGGTTGTTTCAACCCAAATGTGGGTCAAATATGATGAGTTAAAACAACACAGCATGTTTTAGAGTGCATCATCTTCATATTTATTTATTACACCATGTTCTCATGTTTGTTTATTAGTGTATCTTAACATGCAATGTTCTATCATTAGGCTACTTACACCTAAAATGGATCTAAAATGGAAAAGATGATAAGCACTGGTGTAATGTATTGATTTGCAGGGACATAACTACCATAGTCTTTGAAGGAAATGTGTGCTACATATATATAGTCATTGTTAAATTAGTACATTTTGTCCCCCCCAACCCTAAACATGTAGTCTGGGTCTGGGTATAGGTGCGCAACAAAGTGCCAGGCTCAAATACAGATTATCAGAGTTAAAAAGAAAGACAGAGATTAATGTATTTTGTCTGATGTGATCATGTAATGCTGTAGTTGAGCAAACCACGACAAATTAGCAATGGTATTTCAGAGAGGTTAAGGAAGATTGCTCAAAGCATCCATCATACTGTGGTGATTTAGCTTTGATCCTGGATTTAGAGTCGGTTGTGATTTATGTCTGAATTCAGATAAATTTGCAGGATTCATGGGCTTGTCCTAATGTTAAAGTGTGATATTTGCCCGTATATCCTTTGCATTTCACCATCACTCACTCAGCTGTAATAATATATTTTGTAATTAAGTTTAACAGTCGGTGCTTGACCAACTTCAGCAATGTATTTTTGCAATGCATGCTTTATTTTTAGTTGGGTGTTCTTTTAAAAAACATCATGATATACAGTAAATGTCTGTTGAGACACTTTGACTAATAAAATTCTTGTTTGTTTTTATTTTCTCTTGCACAGGCAGAAGTTGTTTCGAAACTTCAGCTGTTTGACAGAATTTGTCCAGTTTGTCTCTTTAAACCCAAAAGTTATAATAGATTGAGTTGGAGAATAAATACTGCCTGTTCTACCTCAGTAAAGTCTCCCTGACAAAACATTTCCACATAGAAATAGCTTTGCCTGCCTCCTCCTATCCAAAGTATGCAGATGTCTGCTTGTTTCCCGGCATGGTGCAAAGGAATCAAATGTCCGCCCCGTGTCTTAAGCAGGACCAGATGCTCAGCCAAATGTGCTGCAATAGTTCCCCCTTCTTGTGTTTTCCTCCAGGCCTCCCTGCTGTCCCTGAGCTGTGCAGTATCAGGAGCCTGTTGGTCCATGGAGCCCTTACTCAGGGCCACAGCCCATAGCTCCAGCACAGCTGGATAAGATCATGCTCATTTTTATGGGCAGGCTGTTAAATTGGCTTATCCTGTGGCTTCTACACGCCACAGGTTGGTGAAAGAAGGGCAAGCCTTATCGTGTCAACAGCTGTAAGAATGCAGCAGCACTAGATAAAATTATTAGAAAATGGTGTTTTGTTATGCTGTGGGTGTTTTGTTTGGGACAAGACGTTTTCCCTGTTATAATGAGTCATGCAAAGCTACTCAAGAGGTTTTAATGCAAAGCAGAGATGTCAAAGTCGTTTTAGTTCAAGGCCCAGATTGGGCAAAACATCAGTTTGAGAACACAGTTTGAGATATTTTATTTTTAATATCATTTATTATTATAATATTATGTAATTCTATTCTTAATTTATGTATTTTTTTATACTTATTATTCATACACAACACGTGTTTATGAAGTTCTTTATATGCTGCGTAAATTCTTTTAGATTTTTTCCTCCTGAATTTTATGTAATGTAATAATGGACCAGTACTTTGTGTGCATATCCTAGATCACATCATGGATCCACTCACAGCTTTTTGCAACTCTCAGATTTACATCCATTTTATGAAGCTGTTTTCCTATTCTGAGGCGTCATTCAGTTGCGTTGTGCTCTCTTTGCTGCGTATACTGGAACTGTCCATTCATTTACACTGGAAAAGGGAACCATCGATTTCTTACTCCACTTCTTTGGAATGATGAGTATGAAGTTGTTAAAGGAGTTCCTTATTTCTGGTAAGGCTCAGACATGCAGTGTAATTTTCTCCATGAATTTCCGCTGCGTAGGACCCATGCGGATTTCTCTGATGTAACAGCCATTTCCAACGCACTTCCGTGCCTTTTTGAGTCTCTATTTTTACGTTACCATGGTGTTTCTCAATACGGGAGTGACTTCCTACGAGTTGTCTGAAAAGTGTTGAGTCAGTGCAAGAGTGTCTTTAATTGCATCACATAACTATGAAATGTGCCTCAGGGCTTTCCAGTGCCTGACTATAATATTATAACTGTATAATTCTCTGCAATTTTATCCGTATTTGCCTAGAATTTAGCTCTAACCTGTCAAGTTAAGCTTTCTTTTCTTTTCCTCCTCAGCAGTTGTTATTTAACCGTTGATGTGTGATTTTGATGTCCTCATTACTGCATCATTATCTCTATCAAAAGAGTAAGCTTTCTGCTCATCTCTGACTCGTTTTTTATTAGTTTTATGTACGTATTTTCTCTCCCCCTTACATTTGAAGGCAAATGATAAATATTCTCTGGCTTTTCTTCATGGTTGCCATGGTGAGGATTAAAATTTCTCTCTACTGATGGTGGAGAGGGCACAGCCAGCCTCTGTGGATGGCGTGGTTGTTGGACCGAGAGATTATGTCTAAATATAATCCTAAATCTCTCACGTAACATGTGACACATCTGCTACATTTTCTCCTCACCCTGTCTGGTGGATGTTATGTGATATCTTTCTAGAACAACGTGGGTACGATTAGATCTTATGTTGGATTGTTTATGCAGGCAGTTTGATGGTTTTATGTTTGCCTTGTGTGATATTGTTGAGCAGAATATGTGAAAACGGCTACAGTAGAGACATCTGGAACACAGTGTGCATCAGCGTCTTTGTCATTGCTGGGCAAGGGACAGAGAGAGTGTTGTAGAGACCCCTCCTTCAAAGCCAAAAGGTTTATACGGATGAGAAGGATTAGAGTTTTAAGGCCTGTATTGATTCTCAGAATCTAACCGGGATCATGAAATCTGCCGATGACTTGTCAGTTGTCACCATTTCCAAAATGTTTGATTAGAAACAGCAACTTCCCGTTTTACACCATCAGCGTCACCGGTTCCTCATACTGTAAGACAAACTTCTACACTTCAACACTTCATCACGGCAAAAGAACTAGTCAGTAGGTCAGTTTCGATTCCTAAGCTCTTAAGCCGTGTCCCGTGACTCTGTTGGCCATTACTGTAAATCACAGAGAAGCCAATGGCTAGAAAGACCTTTTAGTTGGTGTCTGCCTACTATAATGAATGGTTTTGGTACAGTGTAGGACTTGTTCAGGGAAAAATACTACTGTTGTTTACTAATTCCAAAGTAAGAATACTCTTTAGTAGGTAAAAATCACTTTAAAAGCTTACTTAAAGTTAGGTTTTAATGTTGTTTATATGTCTATGTGGTGTTAATATGCTTTAAGACAAACCATGTGCAAATTCACAAGTCAACACCATGCTGAGTATTTATGCTTAAAACTGTAGTGAAAAAAAGACAGTCTCACAAACGTTGAAATCGCTGTGTTTCTTGCGTCACAAACTACCTTATATCACGTCAATGTGCGGGCAGGCTTTAGCATAATCATCATTACTATGCTGCGAAGTAGGGAAGTCTTACGAGAAGCCAGGTTATCCCGGTATATTTTTTCTGTTGATGTGATTGTGTACTTTTAGCAATATACCGTGAATTATGTATATGTATATTACGATGTTATGATGAACTATATGCCTTTTCCCACAGACGTTCTAAGTTGTTCAAAGCGTTTCTAAGGATAAATTGATTTTCAGAAGGCAGCTGTGTGACTCTGAGATGGCAAACAGGAACATGGTTTGTGTAACATTAGCAACACATTATTAGCTGTTTGATAACGTAGTCAAAGTGTTTCTGCAAAATTAAACCGGAAACCGAGGGTAACTCAGATATCACGCAATTGACAGGCGACTCCCTCACACATCCTGGTCCCTTGGTTAAAATAGCAATTTTCTCATGATTTACAAATAGTTTGAAACATTTGGGATATTATAAGTACTCAGCTGAACAAAATATATAACACTGGCCTTGTGGTTTTTGGATATTTTATAGAATTGTTTTTTACATATTGCACCTTTAAAAGGTTGGGGATAACTGTTTATTTAGCTTATTTATCAGTGATTTGAAGGGACTAATGCTGCCTTCACGTGCTATCGGAATTATCGTAAATACGAGTTTCCTAGGTAAAAATTGCACATGAATGCCCTCTGATGTCGTGTTTACCACTGGGAAGTTCGGAAATAATTTTGATACTCCAATTCCCGAGATGGACGTGCCATAAACTTTAAACATAGAACTACTGCTGTGGCAGGTGTGGTTTTATTAGTTTTTTCCCCCCAAAACAGCTAGGTCATCTTGTCTTGACATTAATGTAGTGCATATGTACGAGTAATCATTTGAAGCGGATTGTATGTTTGGTACACAGCGAAAATAGCCTGCATTTGACTGAGATTTCAGAATCGGCAGAAAGCGGACAATCTGGAATGTTTATATGGTTGTCAGTGCATGGGAGACTACATATGATGTTGGTTTTAATAACATTTTCCCAAAAAATTGGCAAGAATAACCTGGTGTCCACCATGATTCCTGTTCATTCCGACAACAAAGCACTTGAATGCAACAAGCTCGTAATCACGACTTCTTAAGTGGGAAGTAGGGCATTTCCGATAGCACGTGATGTCAGCATAAATTACCTGTACAGAAACATAAAGTTAACCCACAGCCTACCAGCGGGTGCCCTGCTATTTTTGGTACGACGAAGCCACATGAGCATCAGTCACTCGTAATGACTCCGAGCGAGTATATGTGCCAACATGAGTGTTGTAAAAGCCCCAGGCCTCTTCTGGAAGAGAGGGGAATCTCTAATTAAGATATCAGTGGTTTTAGTGTTAGTGAGGTTTGTAGTGACAAACTTCACATTGATGCAAGCAAAAGGAATTCCCTCAATTGTCTGAGCTGTTTTTGAAGTTCTTTTCTTCTTCCTTCCTGTGCATTTATTCTGCAGGCACAAACTCTGACTCATGATTCAAAAGCATAATAGGACATATTCTTTTATCCCCAGCAGGAACGGGTAATTGCTTCCGTATGCCTAGTTTATATTTCTCACAAAGATTGTTACATGAGGTTGTGCTCTGCATCTGTAGATGTGTAATAGTCACATCCTTTTCTAAACACATAAGGGACTAAATGTAAAAATGGGATTTCCTAGGAGTGTTTTATAACTTGCACTCTGCTGCATGTGCTGATTTTTCTTTAAATTCCCTCCCGGTTTGAAGAAGGATGTTTTCATTTGTAAGGATGCTTGAATCGGAGCACCTGGCATTATTAAGCAACAGTATTATAGACTACAGCATGTCATGATTCCCTCACCCTATTCACGTCGCTCTGTTTTCCCCAGCACATATAGTCCTCGTTCTATGGGGATGATCGAAAATGGAGGAGAAAAGCCTTCGCGTAGCAGACTACTTTGTTGTGGCAGGACTCACCGAGTCCTCTAAGCCCCTTGATGAAGATGTCCACCCTGAAGATGGCGGTCACCGGAGCTCAGCACAGCTCAAGGCGCCCATCACTGATGTGGCGGTGGTGATTCGCTCCCTAGGAGAGGAGGTACCTCGAGGGTTTACCTGTGTTGAATGCACCCCCTCTGGACTCTGTGCCGAACTGAATGGAGGAAGTCTCATGGGGCCGCAGATCTTCCTCTGCTACAGGAGAGGCAGAGACAAACCACCGCTCACAGACCTGGGGTAAGGCGTCTAAGCTTCAGATGTGTTTGTACCAAAACCTAGTAAGCTGCCTACGTAAGGGTCATTCACACCAATAATTATAGCTGTAAAGATAACTATAATGATAACTATATTAATGCCGCACCAAAGCACAATAACATTGTGTATTGTGTATAACAGTGCGCTGGAATTCTTTTCAATGCTAGAAAGTATCACAAAAAAGCTCACTCTAATGAAAAATTTTATATTTTATTTTATATAATTTTGATCAACTGTAAGTCATGTCTCTCATGCTACTTGTGAGATGCCTGTTAGCAGAGCTGCTGCCCCTGTAGGGCGTTCGAGACAGTAGGCCAGCTCAGTTGGTTTTAGAAACTGTTGTGCTTTCACTTTTGTTCACTATCACTAGACATTCACTAACTTTTCTGTCCTTTCTTCAATTATTCTTAGTGTCCTCTATGAGTGGAAGGAGAAATTGAAGCCGGACTGTCAAATAATACAGACCACACCCTCTGGCCGCCCCGCCAATATCAGTAGCTCCTCCTCCCAAAGGATCTACATCACATATCGGCGTGCCTCTGAAAATCACTCTCACTCCACGCTGGCTGTCACAGACATCTGTGTCATTATTCCTGGCAAGGGAGAGACACCACCACATGCTTTCTGTAAGGTTGACAAGAACCTCAACAGCAGTATGGTGAGCACTGAGTGCAACAGTCGCACTACACCACTGAAAGGACCAGTTTAGATTGGTCTAAACTGGTCTATTCTGCGGAAGCCATCACCATGGCATATATATATATATATATATATATATATATATATATATATAATATATGTGTGTGTGTATGGAAGCCCATTTCCGCCACATACGAAAAAAATCATGCTCTAGTAAGTCATAATTATGAGATGAAAAGTCGAAATTATGATGAAATTTCGATTTAAAATCTCATAGTTTTGACTTTCTAGTCCTAATTTTGATTTAGTGTCATAATTTCGATTTAGTATAATTTTGACATCATTTTGACATTAATCTCATAATTTTGATTTTTAAATAATAATTTTGACCCTATGTAATAATTTCAGTTTCGTATGTCATAATTTTGACTGTTTAATCTCATCATTTAGATTTTTTTTGGTCATCATTTTGATTTTTCATTTCATAATTATGACTTGCTATTCCATTATTTCAATTTAGTATGTCATAATTTCACTTTTTAAAATCATATTTTGACTTTTGGTCTCACAGTTATGACTTAGTATGTCATAATTGTGACTTTTTATGTCATAATTTTGATTTCCCCCTATGTGGCGGAAATGGACTTCCATATGGATGTATGCACCTAAAGTTCATCTTTAAAATCATTTAAAACAGTTTCTGTTAAATACAATCTTACACAAATCTGAAAATGTATAAAAGTATAGTAATTTCTTCCGATACATTATAATGTTGTGATGCCTAAATTCACTTGTACATTCAATTTAATGTAATCATTTAAACAATTCAGTCATTTCAAACAATTGATTTTAGTTTTGTATTTTTAAGTTTGATCCTATAATATCATGGGAGTCGGAAGCCAAAAAAAATTGGGTGGGTCCAAAATGTTTTACTGGAGTAGATGCCATTTACATTGAGTGCAAATAGCTCGCCTTGTTTACTATAAACGCCTGGTTTTGACAGATAAAATTACGGAAGACACCAAATTACTTACAGTGGTAATAGTTTAGGGGTAAGGCACATGGTAGAAAGTTTTGACCCAAATAGATCTGAGGTTTGAATCCGCCTTTTGCCGAACTCACTCTACTCCCTTTTCTCATTACATATCAGATCGGAAAGGCATTTATTTTCAATAAAAATGAAGAAAATATTCGGAAAGTGGAAATAAAGCATCTAACGTGTGTTTAATAATAAAGTGTTTATCGGTTAGGGGTATGTGAACAGACATGCCATGAATTAGAGACGGTAAAAATGAGTGGGTCCAATATCATTGGTCTTATAAAGTGGGTGGGTCTTGTCCCACCCTCATTTAATGGTTCCGACGCCCATGTATAATATTATTTCCTAACATAGTCATAACAATACAATTATTATTGGCTTGTCAGTATTGGCCAGAATGTTAACCATGGTGCATCCCTGTTCAAAACTTGTTTGTCGGGTAGTTATCTAGAAAATAATGAGAAATAACATCAGACCACAAGAAGCAGACCTATATATACCTGTGTATAATTTGAAATCAACTTAAATCTATTTTTCCTGCTTCTACAGTGGGGATCCTCTGTGTACATGTGCTACAAAAAATCTTTGGCCAAAACCAACACGCTTGCGTTCACAGCAGGTACTGTATCTCAGTCTTGAGTTGTTTTTCACAGTTTTGTGTTTTGTTGTGCATTTTGCAATGAACAGCAGGAGGGGCAGGATGCGTTTATAGCGAAGCCCATCAGAGCAGTGAGATACGATTGCGGATGAATGAAACCTGATACTCCCAAGTAGCAAGAGCAACATGATGCCATTGTTAGGCTTAGTACTCACAGTATACAGCGGCAAACAGATCTAAGCTTTAACTGCTGCCTGTGATTAGCTTGTCATATGGAAGTTTGGGTCAAGCAATTAATTACAGGGCAAACCTATAATAATTGTTGTCTTTAACAGAGCTCTACAACCTAATTGAGGGTTTGTTTGGTATGTTTAGGTCTTTTGTCCAGATACCCAGAAGAGGACTATGATTCCTTTCCTTTGCCTGAATCCGTGCCCCTATTTTGCCTACCGATGGGAGTGTCCATTGAGTGCTGGCCCTCTCACACCAAATATTCTCTTCCTGTCTTTTCAACATTCGTTCTCACAGGCGCCTCTGGAGAAAAGGTACAGGCGCAAAAATCCACGCATGAGCACGCACAAATACACACAAACATTGTGGTTTTCTGCAGGTTTTCTTCTCACTGCAGCACCATCATCATTCTTTGGGAAAATCAGTGGAAGGTGAATTGTCTTGTCTGGTTTAGCAATGTGCAAAGAATTTCAAGCAGCTAGAAACCGTCGCAGGCGGAATATCAAAAGCGGCCGTGAATAATGGGCCTCGGAAAAGAATTGAAAATAAGATGAACATGTGTAATTGGCCTGTTTAATAATGCATTGCTAAAGTGCTGTTTGGGTCAGCTCAATTATGTCAAACACATCAGTACACTCAGCTCACTCTCCTCACAGCTGAACAAGTCTCAGGGCTATTTGTGCTGCAGTATTGTATAATTTATTCATTTAGGTGAGCGGCTTCAAAGAGAGAGAGCTGAGATATTTCGGATCTAAAACTGCAAAAATAAATCACTTTTTCGCTGGGTAGATCTGTGCAAAGCCGAGTTTTGAGATTCCTTTCAAGTAGGATAACAGTTGCCATTGTGCTCTTTAGAATCAAGACATCTTTTTTTGTTCTATAAAATGTAAACCAACCCAATTCCTAGAAGGTGTTCATGTCTCATGAAGGTGTATGTCTCGTGCTCTCAGGTTTATGGTGCCGCCATTCAGTTCTATGAGCCCTACCCAGAAGAAAATTTGACCGACAAGCAGCGATCTCAGCTAGGTCTGCAGGCAAACGGGCTCAGGCCCGATGGATCCATGACTGTCCACACCAACAAAAGCATCTGCCTTCTCTCTCACTGGCCCTTTTTTGATGCTTTCCGCAACTTCCTGACCTTCCTCTACAGATACTCCATCTCAGGTCCACACACGCTGCCCATTGAGAAGTGAGTTCTGAGGACAATTTAGAAGGTTGCCAGGCTAGAGCTGAAATTGAAATGTCCAAAAAACATTTTGCGGCCACTAAAAAGTAATTTGTTTTACATCTCCTGGTTTTTCTTTCAGGCATATTTCCCATTTCATGCACAAGGTTCCTTTTCCTTCCTCTCAAAGGCCACGTATCCTGGTGCAGGTGAGTTTTGTGCACATCGTGTCTTTGTTTGAACACTGTCCTTCTTGAATGTATCAAAACAAATGACATTATGTGGTCAAATAGCTGCCAACCCTGGCCCTCATCTCACTGTGACCGCTTGTTTGTGTGCTTGTTTTTCACAGCTGTCTCCACATGATAGCCTGATGCTGAGCCAGCCTGTTTCGTCTCCGCTCCCTCTGAGGTAAGTCGGACACAAGATACACTGAACATGTCAGATGAATGCTGATCAAAGCATGAAGTGTGGAAATGATACTTCAGCAGGACCTGGTTAAGTGTGAGAACTTTGTAGCATGATTAATGTGAGTTGAGACTCCTAATGCAATATTTTGAGATTGCCTGTATCAGGTAATTTCCTAATCTCATTGCAGATGATAATATCACACATTGCAGAAACCTGAGTGAAGTTGAATACTTCCAAAAAATGTATCTGTGATAATTTCGAACAACTTAACTTGACAGATAACGAACGATTAATGTAAGTTAAAACGTGTTTATCTAAACCACTGTGGCAGGTTCACGTGTCTAAATTTGGTTCTAAACTAGTCAAGTTAGAAGGCTTTTGCATTTTCCATGGATTGTTGAAATAATGTAACATTTTGTTGTATTTTTTTGGTTCGGTTTGGTTTTTGCTTTTGTTTTGTTTTGCACCTACATTACATTTGTTTATGCAGTTAGTAAATGCTTTTATTGAAAGCAACTTTTTTTGTTTTGTCTTGATGTGTTTGGTTTTGTTTTGATAGTGTTTTGTTTTGTATTTACATCACATTTATGTTTATACATTTAGCGAACGCTTTTATCAAAAGCAACGTACAAAATAGAAACAAAACAAATTCATCAAAGATCCAACAATATTCATAATATACAATGCCAGATTTAACTGAAAAGTAGATTAGGAAGCAGCTAAAGTGTTGTTTTTTGTTTTGTTTTGATGTATTTTGTTTGGTTTGGTTTTGATGTATTTTGTTTGGTTTGGTTTGGTTTTGATGTATTTTGTTTGGATTTAATGTGTTTGGTTTTGATGTGTTTGGTTTTGTTTAGATGTATTATGTTTGGTTTTGATGTATTGTGTTTGGTTTTTGATGTATTGTGTTTGGTTTTGATGTGTTTGGTTTTGTTTTAATGCGTTTTGTTTTGTTTGTGTTGTTTACTTGCCCTTTGTTTTTGCACACAGTGGCGGAAGGCTCTCTACACTGCTGTTGAACCTCGGCCCGAAGAATGCAGTGACTTTGCTGGTGTTAGCTGTGACTGAACACAAGATCCTGGTGCACTCCTTACGTCCGGCTGTTCTTACCAGCGTTACAGAGGCCCTGGTATCGGTGAGTGGAACACTATTGATTTTCACTCATGCCTTTACCAGTCCTGTATGATTTTGTCTTGTCATAACTTGTTTTACGTGTCCTACAGATGATTTTTCCCTTCCACTGGCCATGTCCGTACATTCCTCTCTGCCCGCTGGCCCTGGCAGATGTGCTCAGTGCTCCGTGCCCTTTTATCGTAGGGGTGGATTCGCGGTACTTTGACCTCTATGAGCCACCGACGGACATAAGCTGTGTGGATCTGGACACCAACACTATAACTCAGTGAGTGACCTTTTGACCGCGACATAGTTTGTGAGTTCCTGTAAGATCCTCTCCTGACCTTTGACCAATGGTGTTAAGCTAAAGTCATCTTTTACCACATAAATTCACAGAATAAATATTTTCAAGTGAAATTCTGAGTAATAATGATCTTTATCATGATGCAGATGGTTAAAAGATCAGGATAGAGATATATGAGCAGTGAGGAATGTAATAAAGATAGGACCCTCAGTAATACCATGTGTTGAACACATGCTCCTATGTTGTTTGTCTGTCAGTATGCAGCTAAAAGTTTGCAGATGTTGTAAATGATACATTTAAAACATTAAGCAGCCCTCAGTTCTGTTGTTCACGTGGAACGCTTGGACCCCTTTGCTTTTTACCCTCTGAAATGATAAACTTATGTGGCCTATTTCAGAAAAGAAGAGCGCAGATCCCTGACCTGGAAGATCCTGCCAAGAAAAGCCTGTAAACATCTGATCAACACCCTCAGCAATCTCCACCAGCAATTGGATGAGGGTTAGTGAGGGCGGGTCACTGTGGTGTCAAAAGAGAAATGAGTTCACTTATTTTCTGTCTCTTTCAAGGCAATATTAGTTCACTTGACTGCACGGGAAATGCCATTCTAAGTGGTCTTCTACTGTCCTTTTTGGTCTCTGACAGTATCATTTTTGTTACCTAACAATGTTTTATGAATGCTTGACGGAGTCAGAGCAAAATGCAGTCATCCTTGAGATGTGATGAGATTTAGAGATGGGGCAATTGGCTGAATAGAGGCAGAGCAAAGCACAGACAAGTCTTTTTTCAAGTGCTGGGATATTATGAGCTGATTGATGCTTTAGTCTCTTTGAACCAATCTTTGGACCCAATTATTCAGTGTGTTTTTGGTTCTCCAAAATGTCCCGTATGGAATGTACCATCTTTTAGAACTAGGAAAAACACTGAGATTATTTAGAGGGAAACTGATAAAAATGATGTATTACTCTGTGCTAAGTGACTGTGATCCCATATGTTTTATGGAGAACATTATGTGTCCATTGATATGGATGTTTAATAACAGACAGAGCCTATGATCTTTTCGCTGACCTTTTCGAAGTGACGTGAGAGGAGCTTATATAATGTGCCTATATCTCAAATTGATCCTATGATATCTTCATTATTGAGATATGCTACATATATAGGACATTGCAAATTAAATGTATATCAGTACATTTCTCTTTGTGTTTTAAAGTTGGCTTGTATAAACTACCATTCAAAAGTTTGGGGTCGGTAAGATTTTTAAATGTTTTGAAAGAAGTCTCTTATGCTCACCCAGGCTAAATTTATTTGATCAAAAATACAGTCAAATTGGGAAATATTGTTACAACATAAAATAACTCCATTTTAATGTTTAAAATTCAGCCATGCTTAATTTTCAGCATAATTCCTCCAGTTTTCAGTCACATAATCCTTCAGAAATTATTCTAATGTGCTGACTTGAAAATGAACCGTGATACATTTTTTCAGGATTCTTTTATGTATAGAAAGTGTACAGCATTTATGTGAAATAGAAATGTTTTGTAATTTAATAAATGTCTTTGCTGTCACTATTAATCATTTTAATGCAATAGTATTACTTCTATCTTTTTGAATGGTAGTGTGACTTAAGCATCAATTTTCCACAGGTTATCAGCTGAGCCGTGAGGAAGGACAGATGGAGGCCTTCATGACCGAGCGGGAACCTGGCAGTGGTGGGAAAAGTCTGGAAACCTTGGAGCTGGAGATCCAGGAGGCTTTTCTTCGCTTCATGGCGGCAATCTTGAAGGGCTACCGCTCGTACCTGTTGCCCATCACACAAGCTCCATCTGAGAAAGCAACTGACGCCAGTTCACTCTTTGATCTGCAAGGTGAGCAGCTTAGATGGACGTGATGCTTGAATAATCTTTCTCCTGTCCCGGTATTATCAGGACAGCTATAGTTGTTTGTGAACGTCAAGGACAGCTGTAATAGAGTTGCGTCATCTGTGTCGAAACGGAAAAACAATGCATTTCAAATTCTAGTGTTTTGTTTTGACCACATGCAGAGTGTCCACTGTGGTACATTAGTCGAATGCTGAAGCTCAGCAGCTGCTCAGAATACTCAAATCTGGCCCTGCGCTTGTGGAGTCTGGCTTAAATCAGGCTTGAAATTATTGTGGCGATTTTGATAAAGCCCCATTGGAAATTAGACATGCCTGACAGGTCCAACAAACTGCAGTGATTAATAGAATGTCTGAGAACACATCTGCAGCCTCTTATGTAAGCACTGAGCTAGAGTCTGTTGCATCTTTCACACTGTGTACACTCTGCCCTGGCTTTCTCATTGACGTCATTCTAGCAACTAACACGTAATTTGCGACATGTCCTCCTAAATTTGACTGATTAAATGTTTAATCGCAACTGACAACTGTGGCAGTGAATTAAAGGAATCAAATAATGAATGCGATCACCTTTTCTCATTGTAACGGCACCTTTTAGACTCTTTGCTTGATGTCTATGACTTTGAATATGGCTTTTTTCTTTTCTTTTTTCAGGCTTTTTGAAGAGTCGTGATCGATCCCATCAAAAGTTTTACTCCCTCATGACCAAGACTCAGATGTTCATTCGTTTCATCGAAGAGTGCTCTTTTGTCAGCGATAAGGATGCAAGCCTCGCTTTCTTTGATGACTGCGTTGACAAGGTATGAAACCTTTTTCTATATACCTGCTAAGAAATGCATCTCCAGACTTTATCCAGATTATAGGCTCTTCTAGATTCAACATTAACTGCAATGTAACAAAAAAAAGTTTTAAAGTAAGTGTTCGTGCTGCCTTAATTTTAGGTTTAGTCAACGCCAATATCCTTGTCATTTAGTACAACTTCTTGACTAAACTTAAAATTTTAAGGCAGCACAAACACTTTGTTTTAAAGCTGAAATTTTTTTTTTTTACAGTGTGTCAGCTTTTACAAGGCTCTCAAAAAGTTACCATTTTAAACTACACTCCAGGCTCTTAGCAAACAGCTTGTGAAAAATGCAAAGAGTTCAAGGGAGTGCATACAGCGTGATTTGTGAGAACACTAATGGGGAAATGTTGTCATTACTAGCTGCGGTGTTATGATCCCTTGGGCTTGCTTATGTCAGGTTATTAATTTTCTGTGGGTATTGTTCTCTTGTTAGTTATTTTCTCCTTTCTGGCTTTTCATCCTTTCCTATTATTTTAAATTTTCTCACAACTTTCTTTTCTCTTTCCTCTTTAAACTCTTGTCTTTACTTGCTTGCTTGGAAAGTTGTTCGGCACAGAGAAAGGAGGGAAGGTGAGTTGCTGAATTCTTTTAACTTCTAATATGTGTATAGCAGAACTGAAAATGGTCGCCAGAATAATTTACCTTGGTTACAAAAATGACCTTTACATTCCAGGCTGCTTGGAACAGTCTTTTATTTGATTTGATTATTTTCTTTATTTTTTATTTTGTTGACCTCAGTTGACAGACCTGTTTTGTTATGTGGTCTCACCATGGTCGTGGTGATATAGTAGTATGAATCTTGGGTTTGAAGATGTGTGCTGTCTGCCTTTATTATTTAACAACATTGCTGTTTAGATCAGAGTCTCTGCAGAACCACTGAGATTCTGCATGCATAATTAATTTTTCTGTGCCATGCACCATTTTGCATCTTCTTTTGTTCGCAACTGTTGTCCCCATTCTCGGTATGATTCAGACTGCACATGGATCTGAAGTTATATCTTCAGTGAAGTGCTTCAAGTTGTCTCCTTTTAAAAGAGCTGACAAATATATTCTTGGATGATATTTGGGTACCTTTGTAGTACATTTATATCTGTCTCGACAAGAGCCCACAATTTATTCTTGCCATCTCTCACCTGTCCTCCCCACAAGGCTTTAGTGTTTAGTGTGCCTGTAGAGATGAATGTGCAGCTCTCTGCCTACACTTTCAATTATGCTGCCATCAGTGAAAGTCACACTTATCCTGCTCTGGCCTGTCCTTCCCTTTCGAAAGAACCTTGGAGGACAGTTTTTAGCAGTGTGGTGGTAATGAAAATGACAGCTTGAGTTGATTTAAACTGGCATGGGTTTGTGGGTTATGCTCACAGAGAACATTTTTAAGGAACTGGAGCAGTAAAGGACAAACCATGTACCGCTGTAGCCTGAAAGCAACTTGGTTATAGTGTGACACCTCAGTGATCCAGAACTCATCTTAAAGGTCATCCTAATGTAGTAATACATAACCATTTTGTTACCCGGTTTCTGACCATCTGAGTGAAATTTTTGATTCTGGTGATGACTATGATTGGCTGACAGCCATGACGCACGTGTGGAAGTGTTTTTAAAACAGAGGCCGTTAAAGGCACAGAGTGTATGTTTGAATGTATTCTGCAGCACAGTGTGTAATTACACAGCTCTCTGGTGTACTTGATTTTAATTGAATAATCGCAGTGTTCTGCTGTGGATTATTTTTTATATTATTATTAAAACTATTTTTAAACTGTAAATTTCACTCTTGTCGCTGGCACCGAATCACCTACAATGCAAGATTCATGCCGATGCACTCTGTGCTCTCTTTCCTCTCACCATCTCTTTCCATCTGTGTGTGCTAATGCTAAAATGATAATGTATGCTGATGACACTGTGGTGTATATTCATGGTCAAACTGTTAAAGATGTTGCCCGACAGTTAACTGAGGAAATGAAAAAGATTTCCAGTTGGCTGAAAAACTCTCACTTAACGTTGAATGTTGATAAAACGGTTTCTATGTTCTTTACAAATCAACGTAAGTTTTCGTCATGCAACACTGAATCAAAAATTATAATTGAAAGTCAAGAAATGTCAAGGGTTGACCAAATTAAATATTTAGGAGTTACTCTTGACCCAAAATTACATTTTAAAAAACATATTAAAAAGATAACTAATACATTGAAAATGAACATTGCACAGTTTAGATATATTAGGAACTCTTTGACCATAGATGCATCTAATTTATATCTAAATGCTTTTATATTCTCGCACTTTCGTTACTGCATGACGAGTTGGTCACAGGCCTGTAAAACAACATTGAGGCCTCTGGAATCATTGTACAAAAGCTCTCTTAAGGTTCTTGATAAGAAATCTCGGTTATTTCATCATTGTCATATTCTCAAAAAACGTAGCTTATTAAGTTTTGAAAATATAATCATATATTCACATCTCTGTCTTTTGTTTAAGATAATAAATGGTACTGCAGCTCCTCCCTTAAAAAAGTTTATCTTACTGAGCTCAGAAAATCAATTTCGAGCCACTCGGTCGGCTGTTCGGGGCGAGTGTAGGATTCCACTATGTAAAACAGCACTTGGTAGCTCAGCTTTTTCAAGCGTAGCCGTCAGACAGTGGAATAAGTTGCCAACAGAGTTAATCATATGTGTGAATTTTTACATTTTTTCACATCGGGTCAAAAAATGGCTTCTTTCACAACAAACATGATGTTTAGTAGTTGATGTGTAGGTGAGAGTGTATTTGTAAATGTATGTTGTAGAGTGAATGTAGGGTTTGATTATTTTAATGTTGTCCTGGGATAAATGTTTTACTAACTTGATTTGTTTACATCAGCCTGTCCAGGGACTGCAGGTGTAAATTAGCACAAGTGCTACAACCTGGTAAAATGCATCTCTCCTTTTTAAGGTTTAATGTATATTTTACACTGTCCCTGTTTAAATAAATAAATAAATGAAAATGAAATGAAAAAAACATAATAAAATAACTTGAATCAACTTTTTATGTTTATACTTAGTAATCCACATAATAATCAGGATCTGACCTACATTGTCCTAAAGTTTGTTTATTTTGTTTACATATCATTGACAGATGAAAAAAAAATATTACCAAAAATTTTGTTTTATATCAATATGTATTCCATCTTATATTTATTTACTTATTGTAAATTTGATTATATGAAAATGACAAATTAGGCTATTAATAAAACGGTTAATATAGCATTTATAACACCTGCTTAAACTTACAACTTGCTGAAAGCGGGGAAAAAAACTAGGGTTTCAGACTTTATTTTGTACCCTATTCACGGAAAGTGGCTTTGGGCATCCTGGTGCATTACAAAGCACTTTCATTGATGCCACAGTCATCGATGCAGTTTTTCTCTGGTAAAAAGAGGCACTGATTGATCTAAAACCTTCTCGGGGAAACTCATTTGGCAAGCCCGGGAAGAGCTCGATTCTGTCCTGTTGCCCTTATTGTCTGTCTGATAACTTTGTAACAATATGATCCAAACCCCCCTTTGCTGAGGATGCTTTACAGAGGCTTAAACTGATTTCCCCTCTATCAATAGATATAAAGTCATGTTTTATTTGATAGCGGCTTCCAGTGTAGTACAGTGGCATGGGCTTTATGATGCATTTATAGTCCATTTACAGGGCTTGTAGACAGACTTTGTCTGAAGGCTAAATGCACAGTGGCTCCTCCAAGCCTTGGCTAGCCTATAAATTGCACTGGAACGGTTTCACGCCCCTCGAGCAATACAACATTAAGCATTAAGTCCAGGTCAGTGCACTTGTAGTGCATCTGTGGCAGATGGGGAGGATTGGATGGAGTCTAGGAGGATCAAAGCTTCTTGGTGCAGATGTGAGATCAGTCAGACAGAGCGACGTGGGAGATTATCAGGCTCATTTACACTAAAACTTGTGCTCCATCTGATCTGAGGTCAGATGATCTGCGCTTAAAGTCTCTTGGCTAACTGCATCATGTCCAGACAGTGGAAAATCCCTTGGCCTGGTTGTATGTGTGTCTTGTTCCAGATTCAGTTCTCAATTCTGACCAAAATATAGCTCTGGATTGACATGTGATGAGTCTGTTTAAAAACATAGTAATATGGAGTAAGTTAGCGTGTGATTGCAGATGCCATAAATATTCTCTCCAGTTCCTCTTTCTACTTAATATATCCCACTTTTTATTCAATGACCTCAGTGAGCACTATTAGCAAACATGTAGCCTCTTAACTAAAACACGATATTTTCTCAACCATGGGTCATTTGCTTATACTATGTGTTTTTGTGGAAGTCCAGTCCATGTCTGATGAAGTGTGTTTTACTCTAGGTGGACAGCGATAAGCCAGAGGACACAAGGCTTATTGAACTTGACAAATCCCACCGCAGCGAGCACACGGTCTACATCACCCCCCCTGAGCTTCCTGCACTTCCAGAAGGAGAGGAGCCACCTACGGTTTATAGGTACAACAGGCGCTTCTGCCATTCTGGCTCACAAACTCCCATCAACACGTTACACTATGCATATAAACAATACACCACACCACAGATGGCATTGTCGCACTAGTGTAATCCCCTTCAAAACCTCTCCCGGGATGCAGTATGTAGAATACACCTCTCTAAGAATCCTGTGTCTACAGAAACTCTGACTACAGCAATAATACACACTCCTCAGAGAGCATGTTATTATATTATATTATATTATATTAAATTAAATTATTTTATTTGAAATGTATTAATTAGATTTTGTGTACTATTCTTCACTGTTTATTTGTTACACACATTTATGCTTAATTATATTCTATTTTCACTTAAACCTCACCTAGCAATGTTTTAAAATCTGCAATCCTATCTTAACTTGTATCTTCTCTGAAGCTGCAGAAACATTATGCAGCACTAATTGCAGGCAAAACTGTTGATGTCTTACAGCTACAGTGGGTTCCCTGCACTGAACCCGCAACTCTGTGAGCTTCAGGATGGTCCCAGAGTCCCCAAAGCAACATCAGCCGTGAGACACATCAGTCCCATCAGCCCAGCTGCCATTTTCAGGCGCTCCCTACAGGTTGGTATTTCAAACGCTAATCTCATCCCAATCACACCCCATGATCCCACTTGTCAAGTCTCTCCCCCTTCTCTCTAATGCCTGTCCTCGCTGTGATCCTCCCTCTGTAGGAGATCAAATCAGCCCAGAGGATGGCTAAGACATACTCCTCCATCCCGCAGATGTGGTCCAAGTGTCTTCTCAGGCATTGTCACGGTCTGTGGTTCATCTGCTTGCCCGCATATGTCAGTGCCTGTCACTCTAAGGTCCGGGTGCTTCATACTGCGTACGACGTGCTGAGAAATATGCAGGACAAAAAGTTGCAGCCCCCTGATGAGGTAGAGTCGCCTAACAGTCTCCATTGATTGGTTTTGGTCATTTGTGAGAACAGTTTGGACTGAATCTAGACAGTGGAAATTTCCGCCTGTGTTGTGGTTTTGTAAGTAATGGTTTGTTTCTGCTTCAATGGAGGTGTGTTACCGGGTCCTGATGCAGCTGTGTGGGCAGTATGGACAGCCTGTTCTGGCTGTCCGGGTTCTTTTTGAGATGAAGAAAGCCGGAGTGCAGCCTAATGCCATAACCTATGGATACTACAACAGGGTGAGTGCAGTTTTCGTTTGTGCGTCATGGAGATACATTGCAATCTAAATAATCATAAATAAATGTTCATAAAAGATCTATTCAAGGCATAATTACTGATATGCCACATGATACAAGATATCTAGATTTTGATGCCATTTCCTGTTCAAATACATGCAGTCACCCCAAAATAGTTTTTTTTAATGAATTTTAATTAGATCAATATCAAAATTACATGTTTATCCTTCTAAGTGAACCAGTTTTAATGTACTATGGGCAGTGCTTCCTTTTCTGTCTGGTGCTTTTATGGTTTTTGAGGTTTAAGAAATGTCACACAACCTGTCCATGTTGCATGTGCCTAATTTGATTAGCTTTTACCAAGTGACACATTAATTTGTGCCAAAATACCATAGTGTTTGAGTGGAAAAACAACAAAAAGTTATTTTCTTCTCATTTTAAAAGTTAATAAACATGTTTATTTTGTTATAAAACATATGCACAATTATATAGTTATTTGCAATTTAATTATATTATTTATTTAGCGCTTTTTCTAGTAGCCACAACTAGAACAGACAGAATCAGGACAGATCTGCAACCCATTTTTGGGTCCCAACCCAACCACTGCCCTGATATAATTTGTGTGCCAAAGCCACTGGGTTTGATCTTTTGTTATCTAAGGCAACAACATTTGTATATTTTAAATGTCAGAATGTACGTTTTATGTACATTTTGAATGTCAGAAATCTGAAAAGCCACTGTAGATTTCATAATAAACTGACCAACAGCAGATTTGTGTAATTCCTTTCAGAATAAATAGAGAGAGAACAAATTTGTCCTATGTAGGTGTATTATATGCTGATGCTTGAGGGCCTCAAGCTGGCAGCAGATCTGGCATATCCCTCTGTTTCTCATGCCTGTTATCATTAGACAAATGTGTAACTGGCAATAATTTCCCTTGTGCTTTGCAAGTTGTCCCAAAATACTAAGAGGACACACTCACAGAGACATAAGTCTGGGCAGCTGAGTGTTGTTCCAATTCTATCAGTGTAATTACAGCTAGTCCTTGAGAGACAACACAATCTACTTAAGATAATAAGAGGCGTTGCACTGTAGAATTATGTAGTTAATCTGTGTGTGTGTGTGTGTGTGTGTTCTTCTCTCCCCAGGCCGTTCTGGAGAGCACATGGCCTTCCTCAACCAGAGGGGGATACTTCCTGTGGGGAAAGTTGAGAAATGTGGTTCGGGGTGTGGTGCTGTTCAAACAAGTATGGAGGAGGCAGACCACCCACCCGAAAGACACCCATCTCTCTGGTAAAATCCCCAACTCAATTTCACACATTTCACAGAAGTGGACACAGTTTTTAAATGGCCTGCAAAAACAAAGTCAGATCCAATCCAGAAAATCAACACATGATTATGCTGCCCTCTAAGATTGACAAATTGTAAAAAAAGCATTGACGGTCTGATAATGTCCTGTAAAAGCTACAGAATCCATCCAAGACAGAGGACGAAGCAGGCAACATATCTACATATCTCTAAATAAAATGAATTGAGACAGAGTTTACCCAAATTACCCAATTTACTCAATTATGACTATTTTATATATAAAACCAAAAATTATTCAGACACCAGATATATTTTTTTACTAATGGGTGCAAGACACTATAGTTAATTTATGTAAGTGAGGATAGCAAAATAAAGTAAACTGTGACATATTATACCCAAAAATTCTTCATACAGTGGACTACCAGTAAAATTGATAAAAATTTGGGACCAAAATTATTCAGACACTTTGACCTGACCATGTTTTGCTTAAGTGTTAATGCAACCTTTTACATCACAGTCTGAACAAAATTAAGCATTGCTTGGTAATTGGTTGACCTAAATTGGTATTATCTAATTGTGTACTTAAATTTAACAGCTGACAGCTGATTGGTTGATTGTAATCCATTACATACCTTTCTATCAAAGTTATCTGACATTGGACAAGATGAATTTGTTCTGACACAGTTTAACTCTGAGTTCTTGTCATAATTTATTACCATTTTCTAAACTATAGCGAATAAACTGTGATAATGTGAGGAAAATCTTGAAGGTGTCTGAAAAAAAGTTTGGTTTGACTGTATTTAAAATAAATATGGCTATTTTAAATAATGCGTTTTAGCTAATCAACATGCTATTGGCTAACTCTATTGAAATCAATTGTCTGTTGAGTCTCTATTATTCTTGGAATTTGATCCCTTCCAAATTGGCTTATTTTGAGATTCCATTTTGGTTAGGAAAATGGAATCTCAGACACCAAGGCAGCTCACTAGATTTTGGAACAGAGTTTATTTTTGGGCAAAGGCCATAGAGTTTGTGCCTGGTCATTGAAAGCTACATTCATTACTTCTACAAAGTAATAATCATTCTGACTATTTCCACACCAGTACATTTCTGTTCAAAATAGTTATATCACCAGACTTGTTTCTTTGAGACGCAATAGTCAAAAGGGAGCATGGACTCAATATCATTCCCCACTGTCAGAAAAACTTTCCATCATTTTACAAAGAGGCAGGATTACTTGAGTTTTGTGCCTGAGGGAGGTACTGTACCATCTCCCAGCTAACCCCCCTCCTCACTCGGGCCTGATACAGCCTGCCTGCTGAACCAGAGAGGCTTTAATGAGTCCAATTAAGATGAGTCGATAGCCGCCTCCTCAGCCACCACAGTTCACATTCTGTACTTGATGTGATCTTCTTTCTCACACAGCCCCCTGTAAGCAGCATATTTGAGAAGTGCACAAGAGGGCTTTAGTAATTTAAAACAAGCTGCCTCAACACACACCACCCCCAACAAACTGCTGCCTTGTCATGCACAAAAGTGACTAAAGACCCAATTGGCTGATTGCATGCTACTGGAGCCATTTACTTTTCAATACATTTGTCCAGTCCTTTATATTAAAGTTATACAAACTACCATTCAAAAGTTTGGTATCAGTAAGATTTCTTTTTAAGGAATTATAATTGATCAAAAGTGACACCAAAAACATAAACATTAATACAATTTTTTTTTTATGTTAAATACTATACCTTTGAGATTTCCATTAATCAAAGTATAGGCTACTGAAAAAAAACAAAAAAATATTAAGCAGCATTACTGTTTTCAACATTGATAATATATTAATATTATATAATAATAATAATAAATGTTCTCAAACACCAAATCTACATATTATAATGATCCCTGAGGGTCTTGTGGCACTGAAATCTGCAATTGCTGCTGAAAAGATAGTTAATCTTTGCCATCACGGGAATGAATTAAATTATTTGCGTAAAGTAAAACAGTTTTTTATTTTTTATTTTTTTTATATATATATTTCACAATATTGCTGTTATGTACAGTATGTTAGGGTTTTTAATATGAACTTTTCAGCTTTTTTAGGTAAACAAAAATCAAAATACTATTTAAAAAAAAAGTACATTTAAAAAAGTATTTTTGGGGGAATTATTATTACTGAATATTGTCTGTACTTTGAAAGCCCTCTACATCATTTTACCATGTAGCTTATTTTTTATTTTGGATCAGAAAAGTCAGTAAGCACATGTTCTTTGATTGCTCTTTTTGCTCTGTTGCCACTTTGAAAAAGGATGCAATCTCTGGGCAGAAAGCTTTTCATGTTGCAAATTGTGGTGTTTTGAAATATGTTACTTGTTAGCTCTCCTCCTAACTTTGTCTTTCATACTTTTTCTTCTGAGCAGATGCCAGTGATCTCGACAGCGTCAGCCATGGCAGTCTGGACAGCTCTAACGATTCTGCGGAGCGAGCTTCCATTGACACAGACTTCACTAAAATGGATTCCAGTGATGACAGATCCAGCACAGGTACCCGGGCTGCCTTCAATCTGTCTGTGTTCTCCTTCTATCATCAGTCCTCCACTGCGCTCTCGGCACAACAGAACGTGCCTCTCTCTCCTCTTCAAACTCGTCACAAGTCTCTAGGAGAGTCATTATTTTTCACTGTGGGAGTGAAAAGACATCTCTACCTCGTTTTTTTTCTCGCTTTCAGTCTTTTATCTCTTTTTCAAGCACACATTAGTATAACACATTTGGTTCAGCGAACAAAAGCATTACACCCATTCACATGCCCCCTCAGATGATCCAAATGAATTTTGAATGCAACTTCCAAAACAAAACAAAAATGTGATTACAATGAATGATTTCACTAGGAAATGCACTACTGTTCAAAAGTTTGGGGTCAGTAAGATTTTTAAAATAAGTCTTTTATGCTCTCCAACGCTGCAGTGATTGAAAATATACAGTAAAAACTGTAATATTATTACAATATAAAATAAATGTTTTCTATTTTAATGCATTTTAAAAAGTAATTTATTTATGTGATGGCAAAGCTGAATTTTCAGCACCATTACTTCAGTCTTTAGTGTCACATGATCCTTCAGAAATCATTCTAATATGCTGATTTGGTGCACAAGAAACATTTCTAATTATGTTGATAATAGTGGTGCTGCTATTTGTAACCATGATACATTTCTTCAGAATTCTTTGATGATTGTAAATTCAAAAGAACAGCATTTATTTAAAATAGAAATCTTTTGTAGCATTACTGTTACTTTTGATAAATTGAATGGATCCTTGCTGGAAAATCTTACAGTCCCAAACTTTTGAACATTTATGTACAATATTTTCATAGTATATTTAAAGTGATTTTTATCTGTAAAATTAAGTTAATATGGTTCAAAACAACATTAGACCCTATTAACTTTCATTATATGGATATATACAGATACATTTTCCAAAATATCTTCCTTTGTGTTCCACAAAGTAATGAAATGAAAATAAATTAACAGGTTCATATCTGAGAATATGGTAAAAGACAGGGAAGAAAGCCCCTCTATATGTTCGAACAGCTTTTTGAAGTATTCCAAAGCTATAGGCAGTGATGCCCACGGAGGACATCTGAGACACTCAACTGAAGAGACTCACAGTTAGCGAGCACTTGCAGACAAAAGTGTAGCAGGAGTCTGACTGAGCAGGGAAAGGAAAGAAGGAATGACTAATGGTGTTATTTTAGCTCACCTCTGGAGGCAGTGCTATGATGTGAACTTTATGCCCCGTCTGCTTTCTTAGTGTGGCTCAGAAGCAGCTACCCTGTGAGAGTCTTTCAGTGTGTTTCTGCCCGATTACAGAATATGGGAGAGTAAATTAGAGCTCCTTTTTGATGTTATGTTATCATGGGTTATGATGTTCTGTTCTATGATAAGCCTTTCTCCTAAGAGTCTCTATCCAGCCTGCATCAAATCACCCAAAATCTGTAAAGTAAAACAAAAATATTTAATATAGATTTCCAGATTCGCCTGGAATTGTCAATTTTGTTTTGTCAATATTGTCAATACAGATTTTGTCTGCTCCAAAAGAGTTGCTGATAGAAGGAAAAAAACAAGATTATGTTAAATGTGTTTTGTCCATCAGTGTCAACTTTAGATCAGTTGAGAACCACCGGTCTTAGTGTTTGTTTCTGTGTATTGTTTTGATTCCAGGTGGTCAGTCTGATCAGGGCTATGACTCTCTGTCTAAAGAGGAGGTGAGGTTAGGAGGAGGTGAGGAGCAGATCTCCTCTCCAGACATGAAAGAGAAGAAGGACAGAAACTCTTGCTCAAGTGAGTAATGGAGAATTCTTTTGTCCCTAAACACACAAAGGGTATGTGTGACACTGAGGACTGAAGTAATAGCTGCTAAAAATTTGGCTTTGCTATCACAGGAATAAATTACATTTGAAAACATTATTAAAATAGAAAACCGTTATTTTAATTGGCAATAATATTTCACAATGTTACTGTATTATCTGCATTTTCAATTGAATAAATGCAGCCTTGGTGAGCATAAAAGATTTCTATCATAAAAAGAAAATTTTTACCATCCCCAAACTTTAGCATATAAGTGAACACACATGAATTAACAATGAACAATAGTAGATTTATAAATTAGATAAATATACTGTAAAAATGGTAATTTCAACACAACTAATGTGAAACCATTTATAAATGTATGCATTTTTAAAGTGGAATTGCATCTACTTAGCCTCACCACAGAGTTGGTTCTCCCTCCGCCTATATTACCAACCAAAATAAAATACACGTTTTTTTCCACGAGTGTTGTCACGAGTCGCTCTCTTGCTGATATACCTGTTAATTGCGTAAAATGCAATTTATCAGTGTGGAAAAAACTGAAAGCACAGGCTTTTGTGTCAGGTTGTTATGTTGTAATGCTAAATATAATGGTAGAATTGTGTGTATTTATGACCTGCCGGCCCGGGACCTGATGTGAGATGCACCAATCGGAGAAGTTCCTGAATCTCAAACGTTTTTGTTTTTTTAATTGGATCAAATTAATGGAGAACGTTTCATGTTTTTCTGTTAGTGCTCGGCCATTCCGTGGATGCTTGAGCCCCTGAGTAAGCAGTAGACTAGTATTTGATTGTAAACATGCGAGTTGCACTGAACATCTCTTTGCTTCCACCTAGTGGTAATGTTTGGCACTGCAAGTTGTTAAACTACTTGTTTATTTGCTTCTTTTTGACAAGTGTCTGTTTGTTTTTCCTTTCATTTGAATGTTCAGTGTCTCAGACTGTCCTCTCAAAGATAGAGGATTCATCCCTTCCATCTGCAACCAATGGGGAAACCAGAAATTTCCTTTCTGAAGCCCTCCCAAAGACAAAAAGGCCAAACTCCCTGAATATTTTCGGAGAAAAGCCTGTTAGGCCCAGTACACTGGATCTAACCCCGGATAAGACGGTAGAAGAACTCTGTACTGAATCTGTTGCAGCACTGATAGAAATGGAAGCAGTGGGGGGCGTTGTGAGCCCACCTAAAGTTGCTGTGGAGAGAACTGCTAGCTGCACGGTTGCCATGGAGAAGAGAGTTGCCATGGAGAGGGAGCACATCGGCGTGGAGAGGAGCGTGAGCTGCAGCGCTGCTCTTAACCGTGTGGTTAAGAGGACGGGTATTGAAGCAGGGTTTGATCCTCTATCCCTCATGGTGGCTGAGACTCACGTTCACGGTGAGGGGGATAACGCGGACACCCCCTCCGCCCGCCGAGACCTGGCTGAAGAGATTCATCACTATATGAACAACCTGAGTAGCCCGTTAAGCCAGCGGTCTCTCAGTGTGGACCTCAAGGGGCTCCAAACCCCGTCCCCTCACAGCTCTCCCTGCATGTCCGCCTCGGCCGGCTCCCCCTGCACCTCCCAACTCCAACCTCAGCCACGAACACGACTCTTCTCCTCGCCTTCCCTTCCTCAGGGTCGAGTGCGCAGGGCCAGGGAGCAGCGGCCCACCTCCCTGGCCTCCCCTTCCTCACCTACTCCCTCTTCTTCCTCTTTCTCCATGGACTCTCTGCTCACCCCGACCCTGGATGTGTTCAAGAGCAGCTTCCTCTCTGCTGGGAAGGGCGTCGCTGAGAAAGCCAGCCGACTGTATTCACGGCTTTCCTCCCAGACATCCATTGCACAGGTATTCATGACATTACCCATTTATGAAGTTCAGGAAATGAAGGCCTTGTCTTCGTCGGCTCTCTTTACCTCTCCCTTTTTTTCAGAAATA
The DNA here is from genome assembly GCF_949357685.1 of Gobio gobio. NCBI lineage: Eukaryota > Metazoa > Chordata > Actinopteri > Cypriniformes > Gobionidae > Gobio > Gobio gobio. Next base: position 43,219,774 of record NC_137115.1, on the reverse strand, counting down.
AAAAAATTGTATTCATCAAGGATGCATTAAATAGATTAAAAAGTGACAGTAAAGGCATTTAAATTGTTACAAATCAAATAAACGCTGAGGAAAAAAAAGCAGCACAACTGTTTTCAACATTGATAATTGATTATATTGTTGCAAACCAAATCAGCATATTAGAATGATTTCTGAAGGATCATGTGACTCTGAAGACTGGAGTAATGATCCTGAAAATTCAGCTTTGCATCACAAACAATTAATAACAATTTAAACTGTATTAAAATAGAAGTTTTTACTGTATCAAATAAATGCAACCTTAATATCATACATCATACATCGAACATAAATCTCTATTCACCTTTTTTTTCTCACCCTCACCAGGATTTAAACTCTGACCGGGTCAGTGTGTCTTCACTGGGGTCAGGTGACCCTGATTGCTCCTCTCTGATCGAGAGTGATTCCTGTGTAGACCCTGAAGGGCTCTCTTCCCCCCAGCGGGATGCCGCCCAGTCCGTCACGCGGCCCAAAAGGAGCCCTTACAGGGGCAGCCACTGCCTAGAAAGTCCATCCGCACCACCTCGACTCTTCCGCCAGTCCTCCCTCACTGGTGAGTGTGTGGCGTTCACTGTTCGCTTTACTCATGAAATAACAATGTTATCTACATCTCAGACAGTAGTTTTTATTTTACGCCTTTCAATGCTTTGCATGTTTTCTTATAAATATATCCAGAAACCGTCATCTGCTGTTAGAATTTTTAAATACCACTGATAATATGTCCCTACTACATCACAGAATTGAAGTCTCCTGACATTTTTCAAAAAATTAAACCATAAATATAAAATAAAATATATAAATATAAACAATTAAACAAATTAATGTAGTTAACATTTACTGTATTATTTTGCTTTTTAAAGTCTGATCGGAGATTATGACATTAATCATGGTTATTTTATTATTGACTGTCCGAGTTTTTAATAGTATTATATTTTAATATTTTAATGCTTAATGTGTTTGTGTTGTATTTTTCTAGGGAGTTTCTCTTGGCGACTGTTGCATTAAAATAATATATTGCATTAAAACAATTTTCTTTTTTACAATATAAAAACATGTTTTTATAATTTCACATTTGATATTTATCTCGCACAATAAAAAATGGGATGTCACATGGGATGGGCTTTGTAATTAGCCAAATGAGTCAACACAGCGACCCACACTTTTTTCTTTTCTTTTTTAGCTAATCTCTTTCTACCTCAGATTTATTTTTTGTTTGGGTTATCTGACATTTGGTTTTCTAGACAGTGAATTGAGGACATGTGGATGAAGTAAGCGAAATGGTGGAACTTAGCAAAATGGCTGGAATTACTTGCAGCACATTTTAATATTGATAAGTAATGTTCATTTGAAATGCCTCCCCTCTGTTCAGGCAAATCTTTGAGGTTCCCACTGAATAAAATAGACTAAAAATAGACGGTGAGCTAGAAAATTACCCATCAGGCTTTTTCATGAGTAATTCTCGGTATATTTCGGTCCTTTGTCAAGGTTACAGTGTTGTAAAATTAGAGAAGCAAAGCAAGAGAAGGAAGTTATGTTTGAAATGAATACGTGTTAAAGAGGGGTAAGTCTAATTGTGAACAGTTCAATTGTAAAGAGGACCTTATTTGTAGCTTTACCGGGCCATTATGCATGATGCTTTGGGAAGGTGATTAAAGGGTTACTTCAGCAATTTAGCATTAAGCCTTGTATCAGTAGAAACCCAGTAGTATATTCAAATTATCATACTTTTCCCCTCTCTTGTCCCCCTGAGACGAGAGAATTATGCATTTTATTTCTGGAAAAAATCCTCCGTTGACGCAAATATCGTCATTTTGCGTCATCTGAGGGTTTTTTTGGCCAGAGGCTAAAGACTACCGCCAGTAGAAGGAGCTAGTCCCGCATGTTTTCAACCTCCCATAGGGGAGAGATCTCACTCACAGAATGTAAATGCGCACGGCCGCTCAGCTCAGGCATTCATAACGGAGCGCTACGGAGCAAAGTGAACTTTTCAATGAATTCCTATGAAAGTTAAGCTTTCATTGGCATGATCTGATAACGCGCCAGACTGGACACGCGTCGAGAATGACAGCCGCGCTTACCTCAGCTCTGCTCAGCTCTTTAATCTCGTGATGAATGAAATCTGACTCCTGCTGCATTTGTGTCGTGACTTTTGTTCGGCTCACTCACGTTATTGAAAAGACACGCTCAGTTTTTAATATTCTCTAACTGAACGATGCCGCGGTGGGCAAGTGATATAACCAGTAGCCGTGGCTTTGGGAGTGGCCTCGTAGGGCAGCGAAGCAAGTGCATTCTGGGAGTTGTTGTCTTTCATCCACATGAGACAAAAATAAATGTCTTTTCTCTGTCTACAAGGCACCAAATTCAAAAATAATTTCACATTTCTACTACATAAATGACCCAGTTTAAATACACATTCATCTTCCCAGCGCTGAAGTACCCCTTTAAGCATGTTTTTGCATATGGAGTGCTGTGTGTCGTTCATTGTTTCTGGTCCAGCAGCTGCCGAAGTAGGCCAGTAGACAGGGCTGTGAGTGTGTCTGGCTCTGCAGTAATGGGGCCTGAGAGGGGCTCTTTAATCAGGCTGACTGGGGTTGTGCTGGAGTGCTCCCCAATCACTCACATCCGCATACATGCTCTTATCCCAGACTTCTGTAGAGCCTCTCTCCTCATTCAGAATTAGCATTCATAATCCCTGCAGGCAATCACCTTGAAATATGACTTGGAGAAGATTGCTCTCTGATGAAAAACATCTCTTCAGAGCGCCTTTTGCCGCAGAATGACGGCCTTTTGTTTTGTCTTTTGTCCTTTAGGTCCGTCGCTGACAATAACGAAAGCTCAGCAGACCTCAGACGTGTGTTCTGATTCCAGCCTCACTCAGTCCATGCAGAATTACGCCATTGAAGTGAGTTTTTCTTACTTTGAATGACACACATGTTTAAGTATTACTGTAGCAGGAGGTATTGAGACGAACTTTGATTGGCTTTCCAGGTACGTATGTCCAGTTGTTCACGCTGTAACACCTGTGAGAGTTTGGTGTATGATGAAGAGATCATGGCTGGTTGGACAGCTGACGACTCCAACCTCAATAGCACATGCCCGTTTTGTGGCTCTCCATTTCTGCCCCTGCTCAATGTGGACATCAGAGACCTGAGTGACCAGGAAAGGTAATTTGGTCTCCAATCAAATTAGCAGACATTTCTGTGGAGATAATCACCATTTTTAACAGTTTTCTTCTGTTTCTAATCAGATCCCCCTCTCAAGACGTACATACTTGCCAGACAGACAATGAAGATAAACTTCCACAAGTTTATGATGTCACTGGCAATCTATCCAGCAATGGCAAAAAAGACCCTGTAAGAATACGTTCCTCAATCTACAATTCTTTAAATTTCATTGTTTTGGAATCTTATTTTGGAATCATCACTTTATTATGGTATTAATAGTGATATGTAATACAATGTACCATATTTTCCAGAATACAAGTCTTGATTCATCTGAAACGTGCTGCAATTTATATTCTAGAGCAAATTATATAATGCAATAACATCTAGCAGGCAGAAACTATCCATTTGTTTTGGGTCCATGTACGTTAAAAAAAAACCTGAAGTAACGCAACGTACACAGACCCAAAACATGCACAACACACATTTGATTTAGTTCCGAATGAGAGAGGTACATGAGTCTAAATTTATTTGCAGTCTAAGTTTATGTACATTTCCCACACATTGGTAGTTTACGTTTCGCTTTTTGTTTAGGCTTGGTGCTAATGCCACTACAATTTAAGTTTTTTTTTATACTTATATTTTTAATTCATTTTCTGTTATAAATACTGTTGAGTTGAAAGGATTTGTTGTAAAGTTAGGGGAACTAATATACATGTTGTATCAATGATAAAGGCTTAAGGGAAGAAGGAGGCGGGAACATAAATAAAACATAAATATGGCATTATGTAATATTATAATTATAAGTTTGTGGCTCAAACGTTGGTTAAATTCATTAGGCTAGTAGTTATTTTAGTCTTTCTTTGCTGTAGGAGCCAGTTACCGTGCCCTACCTGAGCCCTCTGGTACTTTGGAAAGAACTGGAGAGCTTGCTGGAAAACGAGGGAGACCAGGCCATCTCATCTGCAGCCATTGTGGATCACCACCCCATTGTGTTCTGGAACCTGGTGTGGTTTTTCCGTAGGCTGGACCTGCCCAGCAGCCTGCCGGGACTCTATCTGAGCTCCAAACACTACAGCAAAGATGCTCAGGTGGGTCTCAAGAATTCTCACATGACGTTCCTCTTCCCATGAAGGAATAGATGCTAGAAACTATTGGTGATGCCACTGTATTTCTCCATACCAGCTTGCATCAGTATTGTGTGTTTTCTTGCAGGCTCTGCAAAGTTCTGCATCAGAAGACAGTAAAAATGTCTTGGTCCAGATCCTGTGGGACAACCCCAGGCTGCATCAGGACCCCATTCAGCCCTGCTACTTGCTCTGGAAATCATATTGTAAGAATATGTCCTACAAACTCATTTGCACAGTGAAAAGTAAGCTTTGTTACTGTCAATGTGCACGATTTATATTTGCAAGGAATGATCCTGTTTATGCTACGAACATAAACCATGAGGCTTTTTGTTGAGGAAAGGTGTGGCATTATTTTTCTAAGGACACATTTATATGACAACTTTTCATTTTTTGCGAAAATTATTAAAAATGCTGTATTTGGCAGCCAGGCCAATAGTTGGCATTGTCACTTTGTAAAGAAAAACTACACGCCTATAGACTGAACACGTAATACACATGCGCATGACATCCCCGTTTTCACAAATTTGTGTTTTTGTAGTTTCAAAAACTTGCACTTTGAAACACATTTTCAAAGGATTGTGTTTTAAATGAATGGCCAAAACGCAGAAAAAGCTTTCCATTTTTAATTGAAAATGGTGTCATGTAAATGTCCCCTAAAACATGCCGTTTCTGCCTGCTGAACTAGTATTGTAGTTTTAGAATAAATTTATATTTCATTGTTTTTCTTTTCATTTTAGTAATTTTGCTTTTGTCATTTAAAAAAAAAAATTATATTTAGTTTGTCATTTTAGTACTTCAACTTGAACAATAACAGCACTGTAGGCCAATAAGCAACCACCCAGAACACCCTAGCAACTGCATAGAAACATTAGGGAAAGCACCAAATATACTAAAACCTCCTCAAAACACTTCAGCAGCTGCAGTAGTTTTGCATGAACATCACAAGCAGGTACTGGCCATCTACATAATTTCTGTTCATGTTTTTTAATAGGTGCAAATCCTGCAGTATCTGCCGCCCTGAGGGAGGAGGAGCAAGTGGTGAGCTTAGAGCGGCTGCAGAGTGTCGTGAAGGGCATCCAGAGGAACGATGTCTATCAGCCTATGAGTCAGATACTGCAGATACTGGGCACCAGACTGGGCTTTGTCAGACAACGGTAGGAAAACAAGAAATATGCCTCAGCACAGAAACAATCTGTTTAAATAACAATTTTGACAAGCTCTTCCTAATGACTAATTTATTGTTATTTTTTCATATGCAGGAGCTTATATAGAGACATCCTGTTCCTGTCTTTGGTGGCTTTGGGCAAGAGTAGCATAAATATCGGTGAGTTAACTGTGAAGTTTCAAGGCCAAGTATGGTAACCCATACTCAGTATTTGTCATTTATATTAAACCCATCCAAGTTACTGCACACACTTTAGGGGCTTTCACACTGAAGGAACCTTTTCACAGTTCCTAGAACTAATGGCGGAAGTGTGTTTGCACCGCAGGAACTGGGAACGATTTTAGTTCTTGGAATGCCTTTTGGGGGAACTAAATTAGCTCTAACCCAGCACAATAGGAACTACCAGGCCGGATGTACGTGAAACACCAGCACCCGCCATTTAAAAAAAGCAGTGTACACACACAGATTATTTCCAATAAATTTACTCCATGAACATAAAAAACAGTGATAGATGGACCGTTCAACCTTTACGCTAATAAGGAAACCCAATGCTACTTTGAGGGGACCAAGCGAAACAACATGATTATGTATTTCTGCTCATCTAGCGACACTGAACATCAACCACACAGCAAACGATAATACTTTTTCATATACTATCTTTCTTCTAATAATGTATTAGACTGGACTGTTAAACAGATGGAGAATGGGAGAGCTGTGTGTTCAGGCTCGGGCGTTCCCAGCGCCGTCAAAATTAATGTCCGCCGTGCCGTTAAAATAAAAATCACAACAACAAGCGTGGCTTGCGTCACTTCAGAGTTCCTACTGGCGGTGCGACTGCAATCAAGAAAATCGCCCTAGTGGAACCACCTTAGTGGCTGGTTCCTATAACTAAGTTTCTAGAATTCCCAGTGTGAAAGGGGCTGTTAGGAGTAGTGAGTAATGAACACACACATTGCAAACCGTACACACACACAGAGCAGTTGGCAGCCATTTTTGCTGTGGCACCCGTGGAGCGATTGGGGGTTAGGTGCCTTACTCAAGGGCCACTCATCATTTCCTGCCGGTATTGAGAAGTCTGACTCCCTTACCATTAGGCCACGACTGTCCGTGTTCCAAAATAAATGACTTTTATACAACAAGGATGCATTAAATTAATCAAAATTGACAGTAAAGACATTTACATTGTAAGACTTTCTTGAAAAATCTTGCTCTCAGCTTTTTGAACTTTCTGCAAAAAAATTATCATGATTTCCACAATATTACGCAGTGCAACCGTTTCAACATTAAAGGGTTAGTTCACCCAAAAATGAAAATTCTGTCATTAATTACTTACCCTCATGTCGTTCGACACCCGTAAGACCTCCGTTCATCTTCGGAACACAAATGAAGATATTTTAGTTGAAATCTGATGGCTCTGAAAGGCCTCCATTGGCACAATGCACGGTTCACTCTCAATACCCTTAAAAGGTACTAAAGACGTCGTTACAAAGTCCATCTCACTACACTGGTTCTACAATAACTTTATGAATCGGCGAGAATAGTTTTTGTGCGCAAAAAAACCCTAAATAACGACTTATATAGTGATAAAAACCACGCGTCATGAAGCTTCAAAGCGTTATGAATCAGTGAGTCGAATCAGCAGGTTGGATCGCCAAATTTCAGCAGTTTGGCGGTTTGACACGCGATCCGAATCATGATTCGACTCACTGATTCATAACGCTTCGAAGCTTCATGATGCCGTGTTTTGAAATCGTCATCACTATATAAGTCGTTATTTAGGGTTTTTTTGCGCACAAAAACTATTATCGCCGATTCATAAAGTTATTTTAGAACCACTGTAGTGAGATGGACTTTGTAACGACGTCTTTAGTACCTTTTAAGGGTATTGAGAGTGAACCGTGCATTGTGCCAATGGAGGCCTTTCAGAGCCATCAGATTTCAACAAAAATATCTTCATTTGTGTTCCGAAGATGAACGGAGGTCTTACGGGTGTCGAACGACATGAGGGTAAGTAATTAATGACAGAATTTTCATTTTTGGGTGAACTAACCCTTTAAATGTTTCTTGTTCACTGAATCAGCATATTAGAATAATTTCTGAAGGATCATGTGACACTGAATGGCTGCTGAAAATAAATTCAGCGTTGCCATCACAGGAATACATAACATTTTACAGAAAATAAAATAGAAAACAGTAATTTGAAATGGTAAGAATATTTCACACAGTATTACTGTTTGCACTGTATTTTTTGATCAAATAAAGTAAGCATAAGATACCTCTTTCAAAATCTTGCTGACCTCAAATTTTTGAACGATAATGTACATCTATGAATTCACTCAACGTGAGCACTAGCATCATTCCTAACATCTTCATTTATTCTCACAGATGCATTCGACCGTGAATACAAAATGGCATATGACCGTTTGACGCCCAGCCAGGTCAAGATGACTCACAATTGTGACCGGCCACCCAGCGCTGGAGTCATGGAGTGCAGGAGAACCTTTGGGCTGCCCAATCTGTGATTCTTCTCCTCTCATTCCTCCCTCGCTCCTCACATCCATCACACGGGAAGGCGTCCTAGATGTCCAGGGCCCATCCAAAGAAGCAACACTTTCATTCATGCGATCCTGAACATTCGTCATAACCAAAGCTACCTCTGGCTCCCATGAGGTCTCCTTCAAAAACGTTCCCGTCTGTCTATGTGACTGTTCTTCTTCATACACTTCCTGTGAATATGCCACCTAAAGCTTGGTACATACTCCGCAAGAACAGAGAAATGTGTTCGTTTTCTCGAGGTGGCAAGAACGAGAACAGAGTTCGTTCTGGCCTGGGCATTCCATACCTCACGAGAAAAGCAGGTACCGAACAATTTCGTTTCTCCGCGTTAACCCCGCCCACTTTAAATTTCTGACCAATCACACAATAGTTCTCGGACGCCCACAAGAAAAAAGTTCTGCTCCGATGATATGTCGAGAACAAGCAGCGAGAACTCCCAAACCAAGCGAGAACTTTTTTCTCTGTTCTTGCAGAGTATGGCCTGTAATCATGTTCATTACCTTATATTCCCCCTTTCACTTTTGCTCTTCCATCTGCCTATTGTCTTGACCCCGTTTGGAAGCTTGGGGTCATATTCGAATCATCTAGCACCGCTCAGGTAAACTTGAGTTCAGAGGTCATTGTAGATTAGGAGCAATATCATTGTGCTCAGGTCATTCCATCGCTCCATTCGTTCACGTCGAGTGAATCATGGAGTGGATTCGGGACCAGTAGCTGTAGAACAATCAAACTGATCACGTTTAGGACGCATAGAAGCACAATGAGCGACCCCAACAAACACAGTCCTCTTTTGGCCGTCTAGGAGCACTTGTATATTTCACATACAAAGAGTCTTTTGTGTACATAGCCTATTATTATTTTGAATATTTGTATTATACAGTTATATTTTAAAACTGGAATTTGTTATAATTGACGTGTCTTCATTTGTAAAGACTGTTCGTAGTGTATAGGTTTCTCTTTTGAGCGTGTGCTGTTTGTCGTCCTGGTCCTGGAGACCAGTCGTATGGTGACCGTCAGTGACACTGTTGTCTTGAGGTACAGAACTGGACCAAATATAAACTCATGACTCACAGTTTACATGGCGAGAAATATGTTTCATGAGATTTTTGAACTGAGAAATGCCTTACCTTGGGGCAAAGAACAGTACGGAGACAAATTTACAACAGGGTATAAAGAGCATAGCTAGTATGAAGAAAAAATGGACTGTTAATATGAATATGAAGTCAGCATTTTACACACACTTGCATAAAAAAGTGTTTGACATGAAGGTACGTCTTTTGTTTTTTTGTGTTTTTTTTTACTACATTGCTTTATATTGTGCAATGATGCATAAACACGGCTCCCTGTTGTCAAGATACATAAAACAAAGTACCTGCACTTATTTACTCATTAACTCTTCTCAAATTAAATATGCTGTAACTGGAACTGTTAAATTTTAACGCTGTTCATTTTTCTCATAATGTTAATTGAAGATGCACTTTTGAGTCCGTGTGGTTGGTAAGGAGATCGCTGACAAGTACAGTGGATTATGGGAAAGAAAATTATACATGTAATTACACAATGACATATTGATGTTAATGCCCCAAGTGGACAAAAAAAAAAAAAAAACAGATAATACTGCCCTAATACATTTTTGGGAGGAAAAAACCCTTTGTTTATTGACCTGATGCTGTGTAAAACTACAAAAATATCCAATTTACACTGCTGTTATTACTTAAGCAGTTTTTCTATAACCTGCTTTTTACGTCCAATGGCATGGTAGTGAAACAAACGGACCATTTTCATGACAAGCTACGGTAATTTAAAGCGGTTAATGTGTAAGGTGATTGTTTTGTTTGTTTGTTTTTTTTAACATATAATTTTATGTTAGGGCAATGTGCTTTACATATCACTCCTTTTGTTACTTCTATTTATATTTGTATATATCATTTTGTCAGATCTGAGCCAGGTCTATCAAATTGTTTAGAACTGTAAATAAACACACTTAAATCGACTCCGGTATGTTTGTGTTGCTGCCACTGGTTTGCTCAATGAATGAGAGGGAGGGAAAGGTCGCATTTGAAACTCTGTTTAATTTTGTACTGACCCAACAAGTGAATATTTACAATGAGCAACTCTCAAGAGAGAAATTGACACAATGTGCGACATTCGAAAAGAACAATCATTGCCTCTATTCAGTACTGTTCAAACAGCAGTGTGACATTTGTATGGGAATTCACAACTGTTTATATCAGTCATACTGATTACATAAGAATTTGTAAAGAAGTCTTGTTATATGCTTGAGATTCTACTTTTATGATGGAAAAAGAAATCATATTTTACATACAGCACAATATCTGCATTTAAAATGCTTGCTAATGACAGTTTTCCATGTTACAAAAATAATTCCATTGCAAAATGATTAAATTACATCATTTACAATAAGCTCACAATTTCTCCCAATGTAGTGAATTCTGCAGACACTTTAAAAAGAACTCACCCATAGCTAGCTGAAAACCCACAACATCAAATACAATCACAATATAAAATTCATCAAAACAATTTGGAAACTTTTTCTTTGTTGTAAAATGCTATTTTTCATAATTGGACAAAAAATATAGGCGTAATTTGAGGGTGAGACGGGTTGGACATGTCCCCACACTTTTTGCCAAGGTCAATCTTTTCCCCACCACTTTTGGAAAAGGCGGAAGGCAACAGTGTTCTCGTGGTGCTCGTACACAGTCTTCACACATACCCCTTTTCCACCAAAGCAGAGCCAGAGCTAGATCGGAGCCAGAGCCTAGTTTCTAATCGGTTCTTTGTGTTTCCACACCCAAAGCCCTAGCTCCGAGCCAGGAAAAGTGGTTCTTAAGTAGCACCAAAACATTGCTGGGCTAGAACAGGGCTAGAAGTAAGAACCGATTACGTCAGGCGCTGGGGGCGGGGTCAACAAGATGAACACAAACTTGAGATCCGCCATTGTGAAATAGCAGCTAATGGAGCTAACAGCTACTGTTCGTTTGTAATCTCCGTCTATACAAATTACGGCGAACTGCATGAATGCGTTGGATTCGCTGTGTTTGCGTTGTGTTTTGATGCCGATGTAGGATCGTAAAGCCATGTGAATCAATAGTAACGCAACGTTTGCATTGTTGATGGAAGGCTTGTTCGCAGCGGTGCTGTGCAGAGACCGATCGCCGTATGATAACGAGTCCAGCGAGAGCACATGACTCCTTATGCTTTTGATTCACTCATGCGTTTTTATATCATATGTGGATCGGTCTGGCAAGCGCTGATGCGTCTCGAACAAGCCTGGTGTGTGTGTGTGTGTGTGTGTGTGTTTCCCGGCAGGGTTGCTAGGTTTTCACAACAAACCCGCCCAATTGCTACTCAAAACAAGCCCAATCGCGTTCCAGGGGGGATTCCCCAGTAAAAATCACATTTGGGGGTAAAATATGTGTTTTTTGGCATGGTTGCCTACTAAAATTCGCAATATGGGGCTAAATATCACATAATTGGGGTCGCTTCATCCCGTGGACATGAAAAAACAGCCCGCGGCAAAACCACGGACTTGGCAACATTGCCGCTGCCTCGCTAGCTTTGCTGAGAGAGATGAGACGTATACAGTGACGTAAGACCTGGCTCTGTTGTGGCTCTCAGCCCGTGGAAAAGCAAACGGTTCTTAGAAAGCTCCACAGTCGAACCAACTATGAACTGGGACTAGCTCTGGCTCTGAATTAGCTCTAGCACTGCCTTGGTGGAAAAGGGGTAACAGATGAGCGCTTCAAACTATCGCTGAACGATGTTGCGGAGACACTATTCGTTTCGGTAAAATCACAAAACAAAACACACACAAACGTGTACCTGCCGTTGATATACAATCACTGATGAACATCTTTGGTTTTAATGATTAAATCCGTTAATAAATAAACGGGCGGATTACAACCCAGAACCTCTGGCACCCTTAAAGGGATAGTTCACCCAAAAATGGTAATTCTGTCATAAATACTCTCTCATGGCGTTCCAAACCTGACTTTCGTTCATCTTCGGAACACAAATGAAGATGTTTTTGATGAAATCCGCCCATAGACAGCTATGCAACTGAAACTTTGATGCTTCAAAAAAAAGATTGTAAATTAATCCATATGAATTGAGTGGTTTTGTCCAAAATTTTCTGAAGAGACACGATAGTTTTATATGACGAACAGATTGAATTTAGGCTTTTATTCACATAAACATCACATCAGTTGTGGTAAACCAATGGAAGCTCAAGCATGTTCACTTGATGTACAAGAACCTATATGAGGTTAATTCTGGCGTTACTCATTTGTTCTTGTGTGTCAAGCAGGTTCAGTTAAGTTTCTGTTTCTGTTCGGTGATCAATGTTTATGTGAATAAAAGCCTATAAATTCTGTTCATCATATAAAGTGACCGTGTCCCTTCAGAAAAAAGGGACTAAACCACTCATATGGATTAGTTTTACTATCTCTTTATTAACTTTTTGAAGCGTCAAAGTGTCAGTTGTGTTAGCATAGCCTAGCTGTCAATGGAGGGACAGAAAGCTCTCAGATTTCATCACAAAGATCTCAATTTGTGTTTCGAAGATGAACAAAAGTCTTACAGGTTTGGAACGTCATGAGGGTGAGTATTTAATGACATAAATTTCATTTTTTGGGTGAAATAACCCTTTAACAAAATTTCTGTAGGCTACACAAATAATTAAGGTAGATCTACGTATATTTATACACTAATGTTAAATATGTTTGAGACTTACATATTAGATAGTAGATGTAAGGATGAAAATATCACATTAAACATAAATTCTATGTCAATAAACTCACTCCTGGTTTCACAGACAAGGCTTAAACCTAGCCCCAGACTAAAATGCTTGATGCTGTTTTAACTGAAAGCAACTTACATTGCCATTGTCATTGTTTTGTCTCAAAATGCACACCAGTAATGTTTTTCTCCAAGACATGCTTATAAAAGCTACTTACATATTCTAATTGAGTTATGGCCTAATCCTGGCTTAATCTAAGCCCTGCTTGTGAAACCATGCCTCAATGTAATACCTACTGAGATTTCTCGACATGGTAATGTTTTTATTATTGTACATTTCTGATGTAACCAGTGATTGTGTATGTCGCCACGTTCACACAGAAGTAGAATATGGTTGTCAGTCCTGTATTTGAGTTCTTAATACTGTTCCGTTCACACACAGTTCAGTTATTTACGGGAGTGACAAACACGTTACAGAACCAAACTCACACCCTTTAAATTTTTGGGACTTACAACCGCATTCTCGGAAAACCTGCCCTGTGTGAACGGAATCGGACTCGAGAGAGCCACTCACAAATGCATCTCCCTTGTGTTTTCAACACGCAACCACCCAGATATAAAAACTGCTGCCAGTTAACGAATACTTGATGGATGAACTCGCGGCTTGATTGGACTCTTGTCGTATCAAAAGTGATAAGACTTTTCAGTTTTATGAACATCGCCATCTTTGATATTACTTTGGTCACTGTCGTTATGGTTACTGGTAAAATATATGAGGACTTGACCAATGACTTTATATACAGAAAGATGGTGCACTCATATTACTATGAATGGAAAATGCAACGCGCAATATGGCGAATAAGAATCAATAAGAACACAGAATAAGAGACAATCGCCAATTGGTCATTGCGTCACTGCAGCTGCCGTTAGAAGCCAAGTGGTGCTCACTGCAGAATCAAATGACGTCAAGCTCCACCTCTCTGGACGTCTAACAGGGTGGAGGGATAGAGTTGTGGGTAGGGTTAGGGTGTGGTTGAATATTCTAGCGCCACCCATTTTACATTCGCTCCTCCTCGCTGGACGTCTAGCGAGGGGGAGCTAGACATAAGCTCCACCCATAGAAACAGTCAGTCAGTGTTCTGAGGTGCGCGCTTAAGACTGTGCATGCGCATTAGCTTGGTCCAGCCAGAAAAAAATATTTTTTTGTCCTGATTCGAGCGTTTAGAAACGAAATTTATGAAACAGTTGTCAAATTTCATTCGTGGTGCAAGTGTGATACAGTTTTGGAGAATTTAACGTTTCCCCATTCAAAGAGATAACAGCACTTGCATGCCCGAGAGGCGTTTCAAAGATGGCCGCCAAGTGAAATTATTTGCCTTATATGAAGGGACTTTGGCTTGACTCCCGTTTCATATTCATACAGACAGTATTCGAGATGCCACTGTAAGTTGCTGTTTGAACGGGACATTTCGAGACTCACACCTGTAAGTAAATGCGGTTGTCAATCGCAAAAATTGACAGTGTGAACGTATGTTTTGCATGCAGAAAACAATAGTTGAATTGAATCATCAATTTTCACAAATTATCAAGTGAGAATATAAGAAAATTTGATTTTCCATATTTAGCACTCTGTGGCCCTGTCTCGAATGGAACACTTCTGTGGCCTTTGTTTACGCAATCATAATCATAGTGTGTTTGTCAAGTCCACAGTGCGATAGTTGGGTGTCTTATTTGTCATTTTACAGTTCAAAAGGGTGCTCAAGTGTGCCTCTTTTGCAAAGCCCACACTGGTGGGCCCACATGCAGTCTACTAGCCAACAATCCATATGGCATTACATCACTAAAGTGTGGATACCACAAATGGTGACCATTTGGGACAGGACCTGTGACTTTTCTGTGACATTACTGCATTAATTTGAACACAAGCTGAAAAAATGTGATAGCAGTTATTGCACCCCTTCACAAAAGATCTTGTGTAATACAGAACAAGTCAACACAGTGAGTCCAGGGATGCTTTAAATGTGATACATTATGTGCGAAGTTTTGAAGGACAGGATTGTATTCTCATGGTGGGTGAACGTTTGTGTGAACGTTGGTGAAGGTGTATGAAAACCACAGGTGTGCTCAGATGGACACGGGACATAAAATGATTCGATCCTCTAGCATAACACTGAGCACCAGGAACACAATGTACAGGATGAACATGGTGAATCCCAACACTTTATTCATCCTCCACTTACAGGCAGCGATGGAGATAATGACGAAGAGGAGCATGAGGAAGAGCAGCACAATGGCACAGAACAGCCCATTACTGCTCACAGTCACTGGGGCAAAGGAATGGCAGAACGAGAACATCAGCCAGGGCACTGGCAGCCTGTAACAGAGAGAGGTGATATAATTAAACAAGAAAAAACAAGAATAATTTTTTCGGTATGTACCAACAGAGCGATTGCAAGTGTGATGTTGTGAAATAAACAACAGTTCAAAAACAGGTTAACCTATATTTTAGACACAGTATTACCAGATACTTTATTTTCTATTTTGCTGGGCCATTTTAGTTCCAAACAAAGTCAATGCAGAAACCGTTGCATGTAACAACAGGAATTTGAGCAGGAATTTTTAATGAATTTGAGTTAATGATTCAACAACTCACCCGTTAAAAAAAGGTAGTTCTTAAATGAATCCATTCCTGTTAAGCAAATCACTTGAGTGAATGATTCAAAGACTCACTCAAAACACACAGGGCCACCCTTGAGGTTTTTGCACTTGACTATACTACACTATATTGCCAAAAGTTTTGGGACGCCTGCCTTTACATGCACATAAACTTTAATGACATCCCATTCTTAATCCATAGGGTTTAATATGGAGTTGGCCCACCCTTTGCAGCTATAACAGCTTCAACTCTTCTGGGAAAGCTTTCCACAAGGTTTAGGAGTGTGCTTATGGGAATTTTTGACCATTCTTCTAGAAGCGCATTTGTGAGGTCAGGCACTGATGTTGGATGAGGCCTGGCTCGCAGTCTCCGCTCTTATTCATCCCAAAGGTGTTCTATCGGGTTGAGGTCAGGACTCTGTCCAGGCCAGTCAGGTTCCTCCACACCAAACTCGCTCATCCATGTCTTTATGGACGTTGCTTTGTGCACTGGTGCGCAGTCCTGTTGGAACAGGAAGGGGCCATCCCCGAATTGTTCCCACAAATTTGGGAGCATGAAATTGTCCAAAATGTCTTGGTATGCTGAAGCATTAAGATTTCCTTTCCCTTCACAACCCCACACCATAATGAGGGGCAGTCATGGCCTAATGGTTAGAGAGTCGGACTTGAGTCTAAGGTCTGGCAGGAATTGTCGTGGGGGGAGTGAATAAGTGCTCTCCTAAACCCTCAATACCCCGACTGAGGTGAGACCCCTGAGCAAGGCACCGAACCCCCAACTGCTCCCCGGGCGCTGCAGCAATATGGCTGCCCACTGCTCTGGGTGTGTGTTCACTACTGTGTGTGCGCACTTGGATTGGTTAAATGCAGAGCACAAATTCCAAGTACGGGTCACCATACTTTGCCACACGTCACTTCAATTCACTTAATTCCCCCTCAGCCGAACTTTACACTTAGCACAATGCAGTCAGGCAAGTACCGTTCTCCTGGCAACCGCCGAACCCAGACTCGTCTATGGGATTGCCAGACAGAGTCCAGTGGCGGTGTGCTTTACACCGCTGCATCCCACGCTTTGCATTGCACTTGGTGATGTAAGGCTTGGATGCAGTTGCTCGGCCATGGAAACCCATTCCATGAAGCTCTCAACGCACTGTTCTTGAGCTAATCTGAAGGCCGCACAAAGTTTGGAGGTCTGTAGCTATTGACTCTGCAGAAAGTTGACGACTTCTGCACACTGTGCGCCTCAGCATGCGCTGACCCCGCTCTGTGATTTTACATGGCCTAACACTTCGTGGCTGAGTTGCTGTTGTTCTCAATTGCTTCCACTTTGTTATAATACCACTAACAGTTGACCATGGAATATTTAGTAGTGAGGAAATTTCACGAATGGACTTATTGCACAGGTGACAACCTATCATGGTACCACGCTTGAATTCATTGAGCTCCTGAGAGCGATCCATTCTTTCACAAATGTATGTAGAAGCGTCTGCATGCCTAGTGCTTGATTTTATACACCTGTGGCCATAGAAGTGATTGGAACACCTGAATTCAATGATTTGTAGGGGTGTCCTAATACTTTTGGCAATATAGTGTATTTCCTGTATTTGGCCCAAGTGTTCAAAGTAGGACCGCAAGTGTGAACTTTTGATTATTCGATGGGACACACATAAGGCCCTATTTTAACTAACTAAGTGCATGGTCTGAATCCACTTTTGATATTTTAACAATGGAAATATACGGTAGACGCGCCAGGCGCATGGTCGAGGGTTGTGCCTTAATGAGTCATGGGTGTGTTTTGACTTTCCCAAACTTGGAATAACTTCCCTTCACTCTTGCAATGACATCTCTTCTCTTCTATGATAAGCACGAGGGAGGGACAACCTGTCACTCACATGAAATCACAGCAATAGTAAACTATGATCAAATGATTTAATCAATTCCTGATGGACAAAATCAAAGTCCCGTCCTACATTTTTTGTTGTTCGATTAGTCGTTTCAGTCAGATATACATCGCAATTGGGAAGATTGCAGGTGCTTCTTTGTCCTTCCTAGTCCAGCCCCTCGGAGGCTTGTAGGCTAGATTCTTCCTCAGCATTAAACGCTACAATGAGACGGTCTAGTACAGTATGTCACACATGTTCCCGCCCCACAATCACGGCATGAAAATACTATGAAAACTTAATTTTGAAACAAATACTTTGTGTTAAAAAATCTTTATATTAACTGGCTTTCTTTTAATGCAATACAGTGAATGACAACCGGTCTCCCAGTGGCTCACATTATTGGCAGTTTAGTAAGTGAATAATTTACATCAAAACAAAAGATAACATGCATGTGTGCCTTCATCTCCGAAACATTATTTTTGTCTTACATTTCATAATAAACTCAGACAAGCTCAGAGCCGACTAGTTTTCTGTCAGTTAAGTTTGTGAATTGGAATGTGTGCAAAGAAATGGGAGCTCTAGTGTAGTTCTACCTGGAAGACTCCAATGTCATGTCATTCACTAATTATCTATCTAGCCAATCATTGTTCGTCTTCTGTAGTATATAAGTTCTGTTCCAATCCATTACTATGGTCACAGATACTGACGCTGGCGTTCACCCCTATCCTCCCAACCACCACCAGCACCAGGTCGGTCCCTGTCCATACATCAGGGGGTAGTATCCACCCCTGCCTTCATCTTCAGGCAGGAAATGCAAGCATCCGCTACCCTCCGGATTCGGACTCGGGGCCTACGCCAAAGAACTTTATCATCTATTCGATACTATAAATAAGTCTTATTCAAATGTTTTTCTTGCCTCCTTAGTCTTTCGGTAGAATTGTGGGTGATTGAAGGACACAAAAGATACACTTGATGCATCCTTCAAAATTAGCGGAATGAAAGACACAAAATGAAGGCTGCCATCCAAGGATCCTTCAAATTGATGACGCTTGATGACGTGGCATCCAAGATACGCAGTCTTACTAGGACGCAGCCTTCCGTTTGAGAAGCAACCTACCACTTTACCATTTTTATGACCCGGGGCAGTCTTGTCAAAATAATGCTAATATCATACACTAGAGTTGTGTGGGGTGGGGGTAAAATAAAGGTGATCTGCTGTGACGTCACAATCACCGTGCATTGTGGTTTATGGATCTGCCTGAAGTGTACATGTTGAGGTCAAAATCGAGGGGTTGAGGGTCTGCCCAAATAAACTTCCCTCGTCCACTAGACAAAGTTGAAAACTTCAAAAAGCCCAAGCATACATACAGGCCTATAGAAAGGTTCATAAGTCAAATTCATAAGGAAAAAGCTGTAAAAAATTAAATAAGCTCCATTGCAGATTCCAAGTGGTCAAGGGCTTAAGGCATTCAATTTAAACACATTTCAAGAGTTCCGTCAGTAGAGGGCACTCGTGCAACGTAAGCAATGACGTACATCCGAGTGAACAAGACAGAGGGAAGTTAGCAAGGGAAGGGCATACAAATTGGAGTTAAACGCAGCCTAGGGCTTGTCCACACTTGTTTAATTCCTGAAGGAATCAGTGTTGTCAAACAAATCAGACTCACTCTTTAGAGACTCTTGTTGCCACCTACTGGTGAAACGATGTAACCTGCAGAACGGGTCACTAAAAATCCCTATCACTACACAGTCTCTTTGAAACGGGCAAACACCAGTGGAGTTTACTCAGTGGAAAGAGCCTATCACATTCGACAAGCATATCATTTCCAACTATCAAACACCTGATTCACTGAATATTTAATATTTAATTAGTCTTACCCCATGGTGATGTCAAATATGTTGCTGCCTACAGAGCTTGAGACAGCCATGTCTCCCAAGCCTTTTCGAGCCACAATCACACTGGTGATTAGATCGGGAATTGATGTTCCGGCAGCCAGAATGGTAAGACCCATGATCTCCTCAGAGATGCCAATTGTCTCCCCCACCTAGGAGAGAAAATCTTGATAAATGCTGACTTGATTTGATGTTATATTTGCTAATGCAGTGACATTTAAGTGTCTCCAGATACATTTGAACAAATATTGGTTTCTACACTGACCTGATGTGCCCACCACACCATAAGATAGGAAAATATAGCAATCCATACTATTGAGCCAAGGAAGGTAATGACAAAGAACCTTTTGGATGCCTGTAAAGCACAATATACATGTCAGTTCTATCACATGTGAAAAAGTGGAACAAATATAAATGAAAAACATGTGATGTTTTCTTTTGGTTCTCACAGGGTTTCTGACGTCTGGAACTGTCAGCCACAGTGGAAAGACAATGGGCAACAGAAACAAATATGTGGCCTGCTTGCGTCTAGTGTCTGGCCACTCTAAGGACAGAGGTTCTTCTCCTTCTTCCTCATCTTCATCATCATCATCATCATCATCATCATCGTCACTGTCTTCATCGCTCTCTTCATCACTGTCATCTTCCTCATCCTCATCCTCTGAATTGTCTGAACCTCCTGGCTTCTCTGAGCCTCCTTCTGCTGCAGCGTCTCCTTCCTTAACACAGAGCAAGAAAGAGACATAATAACATAATACCCACACAGAAAATAAAGAATAAGGAGAACAAAGTAATAGTTCCCCCCAAAATTGAAGTTTTATCATAATTTACTCATTTAGCTCTTAATTTGTTCCAAACCACTAAGACTTTCGTTCTTCTGTGGAACACAGACGGCTCGCTCTTTTCCATGCAATTATAATAAATAGGGACGAGAGCTTTAGAGTTCGAGATGAGAACCAGGTCCAAATTGTGAATGAATAATTCAGACCAGTTTTGGAAACTGAAAACTGATTTATCCAAAAATCTGACTGAAAAGAATGATTAGGTCATTAAGTAGACATTTATACTTCTCTTCTAAACACAACATGGAGAATAACAACTCCTTCTGTCCTTTTTTTAAGCTTGAAAGCTCCAGTTCTCCGTTATTGTATTGGCATTCTAGAACATTCTTCAAAGCTTTTCCTTTTGTGTTCCACAGAGGAAAGAAAGTCATGATAAGAGGGTGAGTAAATGATGACAGACTTTTCATTTCTGGGTGAACTATTCCTTAAATATAAATCACATACTATGTTTGACATATCATCTTTGTCCGCTTTACAACAAGGTAAAGAATTGATAAGCTCATTAAAAGCACACAAGCGTCTCAGAGCTCCTGCTTCATCTTCATAACTTTTTTTGAGAAGCAATTGGCCCACCTTTTGTGCCTCAGGCTTTTGACTGGCATCTTCTTCCTTGGCTCCTGGAGCCGCGTCTTCCTTGGGCTGCACCGTCTGAATATCACCTTATTTAACCCAGGATGATAAAATATCAATCAAGTTAGCGTTTACTTTAGCAATACTACAAGCTCCTCTCAGATGTGGAGTGAAGATTTCCTCAATAGGAGTGAGTAATGTTGCTATATCATTTGGCGGCAATTTCAAAAGCCACAGTTGCTTCACAAGATAATCTGCTTTGATTCCAAGCCATTCATGCTTAATTCATGAGATGGAGCTTGGTCATTATGTCAGCTAATGTGTAAAGCAGCTCTCAAGTAGAAACAAAAGGTGGAAATATGGAATGTGGGATGCTGTGTAGAGGGTAAAATGGGCCAAACTCCTGGCAGCGTGCCCTCTCTTTGTACCTTTCATCCAGCACACAGCTGGTACGTTAGCGCTTGTGGAAATGCAACATTAATAACCATTTTGAATATGCAACGGAGCTCATCTGTGAGGTAGGACAATGCACCATCCTGTCTACAAAGCTCTGTGCAATCATAATAGAACAGACTAAGATTATTAAAATCTCACCTTCACCAGATTTTTCCTTCTTTTTGTTCTCTACTTTCCCCCGGGCCATGTCGTTCAAAATCTGAGCCTTGTCTTTAAATTTCACTGCAAACCAGGAAAGGAAGAATATAGCTTGAATGTATACTTTCACTGACACTGTCAGGGTCAACAATAACAGTACCACAAATTACAAAAGCCCTAATTTCACAGACGTAATACAAAACGTCACTTTCTCACGTCATCTCACTGGCTACTACGAGAAAGCAATCACATCACAAGAATAACATCACAAACACTAAGCCCCTTACCTTTACGTTCCAAAGCGCTTCTAGCCTTTGCATCTCCATTAAACACTGACTCTAATGAGTAAAAGTAGATTCATATACAATAAATACCATGATGAGTTTTACAAATGCATCTTCAAATGCCCTTCAAAACTTCTCGTCTGCACTGACCAACAAGCGGCATTGTTAAATGTTAGAAGTTCATACTTGGATTTATGCATGAAAAATGTGGACAGGTCAAAGAATAAATGCATAAGTGTGAATTTCATGAAAAATGTCAAGAAATGTTTGGGTCTGATTTCTTGAATTATGACATTATTTTTTGTAACAAATTATTTCACAATCCGTAAATCTATAGTATTATTTGATATATTTATATTTAAAGATTGTTGATTGTTATTGTCAGGTTTATGTCATTTTGACATTCTGTTTTGTTTAATTTTTTTCCTGTTTTTCCGCTCTGTTTAGTTTCAGTTTCCCTGGTTGCTCATTACTCCCTAGTTTGTTTCTATATTACTTATGATTTGCAACTGTGTCTCATATAGTTCTCAGTTTATTTATGCTCCCTGTTTGGTTTTGTCCTTTGTTGGTTATCGTATTTGTTTGATGTGTGAACGTTGATTAAAGAACTGAGGGGGCGTTACAACTTTACGCAACACCATTTTCATAAAAAATATGAAAACTTTTTTATGTGTTTTGGTCTTTTATTTACACAACAACAGTATTTTGGGGGCCTGAAAACGCAAACTTTTAAAAATGGGTTTTATGCTGCGTTCACACCGAACGCGAATAGAGCGTCTGACGCGAGTGATTTCCATGTTAAGTCAATGGAAAGGCGCGTTGATGCGCGTCTGGAGGTCCTGCGGCGCGTTAGACGCGGTTTGCGCGGCGCGATGGACGTGAATTGAGCGTCTTGCACGATACGTGCGTTATGCGCGAGTGGTGCTTTTTGTGCATTCACGCGTTTGAAGCTAATTCGAGTTGAAAAATCTGAACTTTGCCTTCAATTCGTGCCGCATTAACCAATCAAGAGCCTGCTTGCTCCTGTCACGTGGTAAAGTGACGTGATGAGAAACCCTGCATAATTTAAAAATACTACTATTGTGTCACAAAATGTAGTTTTAAGACTTTTTCAGGTGAGAATGTAGTTGTTTAAAGCTCGAATCTGTGGTTTATTTATAAAGAGAGCGCCTATTTAAAAAAAATAATCTTGTGTTTTTGGTAGTGCTGTCAGTTAAACGCGTTATTAACGCCGTTAACGCAAACCTATTTTAACGGCGTTAATTTTTTTATCGCGAGATTAACGTTCTTTTTGGTCTAACAAACTTTGTAGTTTTTTCACATGCTGTTGCAACAACTAGTAACGTTAGAAAAACTACAACACCACTCCGGGTGTAGCTAGACCGGAAACAAAACATCAGGCACGCTGCGGCTGCCCACACTTGTTTGGGCCATTAAAAGAGTAGACGTGGATGGCAAGCGTGAGATGCCGAAATGAGAAACGTATTAAGCCATGGTTTAACTCAGCGGTCTTCAACTAAAAGTGCTTGTCTTGAGCGCTGCTTTCTGCTCTGATGGTGCGTAGCCTACACACCGGACGCGAATGAAGCGTTTTGCGCGAGTGATTTAAGTCAATGCAAAGACGCAAATAGACATTCTGCGGCGCGAATTAAGCGGCGTGCATGTCGCGTCATTCGCGTCCGGTGTGAGCGCACCATCAGTCTCTTCTTCACTGCATGCTTGACCGCGCGTCTGGGTCTGAACGTAGTAACCTCAGTTGCCAAGTCCGCGTATAACACGCGACTTTGGGCTTCTTTTTTTGGCAAGTCGCGTTAAGAAATCACGAGTCGCGGGTTGCGGTTTTTTGGGCTTATTTAAAAAATGTGGTTGCTTGTTAGGAAAATATAATAAGCAACTTCGTTTCTTTACATTTATGGTCGCTGTTTTGTCCAATACATTGACTGACACTGTCTTCTCACAGCTAATAGGCATTCAGTGCAACGATACAAGTGCTGTAATAATCCGTCCTCAAATATCCCGCTTCCTTCTCCCCTTCATTGAAGAAAAATTACATTCAACGTGCAGGTATGTGACGTTATAAATGCACGTAATGATAGTTAGTAGACTTAAATAGACGTATACATTTTTACAAACAATACCACCAGCAGTGTACAGAGATGGAGAGGAAACAGGGAGGAGAGGCACCTATAATTTAATTAAACAAATATTTTTGTAATGTATTTAAAATTACAGGCTATTATAAAAAAACAAGTCTACTAATAATAACAGTAGGTATGGTTCGAATTTATTTTATTTTAAATATGTGGCTATATTGCAGCGCTCCCTTAGTGCTTGTGTCCCAATGTACTATCCATCCTAAATAGTGTGACATTAGTAATTTTCAGTAGCCTACTATTTAGGGCAGATAGTGTGCACAATGAGACGCAGGGCTTGTCTTTTTCACGGTTTGCAGTGTGTGTGTTCACATTACTGCCCCTAATATGTGTGCACTAACTCCGACTATGGGTTACCATAATTGGCCTTCATGTCACTTTTTCGCTTTTTCCATCTCCAAACCTCTTCTGTTCACATCTGATCAGAGGATATTGTGTGTCCTTTATTGCAATTTGATGATTTTTGTAAAATCACATCTGTTTTTGCTTTTCACACTCTGAGAGGTTTCAGTTTCATATGTTGCTCATTTATTGATAAAAAAAAAATAATTAATTAAATAATATAATAATATTGGGCTTGTTTTGGGCTTGTTTTTGAAGCTGCGGTTGCTTATTTGTCTCGCGAGAGTTGGCAACACTGGTAGTAACAGTGAGCATTGCAACGTTAACTGTTTCATAACGTCAAAAGGCTTCGCGGTCCGGATGGACGCATCTCGCGGTCCGGAGTTCACTAGTTGGCGACCCCTGGTTTAACTGCACTATAGGCGGAGTCCTAGTTTACCTTGCATGTGCACTTTGTAATTTTATTTTGTATCACCCTGTTTTGATCCCTTAGAAAGGGCTGTTGAAGGGGCTGTTTGTGCAACAAAGTATTTTTTTCACCCTTTTATTGATGGACAGTGCTACATTGTGTGAGCGATTATTTGCTCCAAGTGTGAATGACTGCTTCAAGTGAGAATGTTGGTGTGAAATCGAACACTACAGTATGCCAATGTTGTTTTCAATAAAACAAACATTTGAACAAAGCAAGCCGATCCACTTTTCTATGTTGATAAGAGCATTAAAATAAGAAAAAATAATGGGACAAAAAGAAATGGGGCATTTAGAATAAATAAAAATGTGCGATTAATTGTGAGTTAACTATGGCATTAATGCGATTAATCGCGATTAAATATTTTAATCGTTTGACAGCACTAGTTTTTGGAGTTGTGAGATCCAGGCGATCACCGGGCGCTCAGCGCTCATTAACCCCGGCGAGAGCAGCCTTTCCTAGGCCAGTCCTTCTGATGTTTGCCGCTGGCTCTGATGTCCTGTAGTGGTTCGTCTTGTGTGGATCTAACGGGCAATCTTTGGTGTCATGAATCTATAATTTGTTGTCTGCCAAATCGTTTTGACTGAGGGCAAAGAGATGTTCCATTACTTTATTTTTTTAAGGATATTTAAATATACATGCAGTGAAGACAATGTAGGAGTTGCCTGGACCACATTTGTATGGCTATTTATGTTTAATATATATTTTTAAAGAAAATGAAAAGAGGCAGAGGTGTTTTATGACATATATTTCTCCTGGAGCACCTTGAATGCGCGTTTATTTAGCTTCAAACGCTCAATTTTTACGTGCGTTCAATTCGCTGTGGACACGCGAATGGATTCAAAATGTTCAAGCGTCCAACTAGATGCGATTTTGACGCTCTATTTGCGTTCGGTGTGAACGCAGCATTAAAGTGCAAGTTTTCAAACTGCAAGTCTCTTTCTTCACAAAGTGACATCGCCAACTACTGGCCTGTCATGCATAATACAGCGTTTGTAGTCGTTTCGTGGATCCGTGTGACTGTGAACGGATCATTTTGACAATGTTGATTGATGCCTGTACGCGAAAAATGCTATGGAAAAACGTTTCCATTTTTAGTACATCGTTGCCATATAAACATACCCAGACTGTCTTTAGTTTCTACGTTACGCATCTTGGATTACTACACATATTGTGAGTGTGTGACAGTTAGTTACTGTTTACTGTATGCATTTTTTGAGAGTATGCAGCATATGTATTTTTAGATGTTTTTAAGAATTATTTTTTTTTGCCTGTCATGAAAACAAACAATAAAAATGTATCTAATAGATCTCACCAATAGTTTTATTTATTTAAGATTAAGATATTTTCGGTTATTTTGGGGGTGAAATTTGACCCAGACATTTTCTTGTGAGATTTAAATGACTCAATCAGAGTATACAGAGTATATTAAGGCAGTGCAATTGAGGTCCTTTTAAACTAGATGTTAAGTGCTTGTCAGTTATTTCTGAACCCAACTGAGGATATCTACTAATGAACCTTTACATTTGTCTCATTGACTACAGCAGGGACCCTATCACAATAACAGGATTGAGCTGCTGGAGCCTGTCTCTCATCCAGCCTTTATGAGCTCAATCAAAAGCAGCTTAATGATGGAGCAGCACAGTACTAGGAGGTTTTTGTTAGGACCCTGAGAGCGCAGGTGCTGCGCAGCCACCTGAGGACAGGCTGAAGGTCAAGGGGACCAACCCCAGCCATCAAACCACTGACCCACCGGGACCTCAGCACCAGGGCTTCTGCTTTACACGTATGCATTTTTGTGATGCTAAAATTACAGTTTCTGCAGACAATTTCTCTTGTTAGAGAACATATGTGCAATGTGAAAATAATATAGTGCATTACTTAAATAGTGACATACACATTGATTTGACTTGACAAAATGTCATAGAGCCACTGCGGTGGGCCCATCCCTTGTCTCACTACTATGAATCACTCTCCACTCCATAGACTGAGAAAGAGCTATTTATCTTCTTAGTATCAATCTGGATTTAGTGCTGTCATCATATGGAACACGCTTTGCTAATCCATTTGTACTAGGAGAAGGACAAATGGACTCTCCTGCTACAGTTCTGAACTTCTTACAGCACATGCCTGTGTGAATATAGGCCTACATCATATGATTGGAATTTGATCTATATACAATTTCTGTTTCGATATACATAACAGTCTGTAAAAGGGGGAGTAACCATAAAAAAATTCAGAAGCAATTCCATTAAACCATTAGTGCTCAATCAATCACTTTGTACAAATAGCATACTTTGAGTATTCAAGTATTAAATGAGCACTACATTCTTATCATATACTTTTCCTGATCTTTTAATGTTAACATTTACTCAAAAACATATGGAAAATCTTTGTGAACAGCTTTCACATCATTTCTGAAAGGCATAGTTTCATAAAAAAAATGTAATTCTGTCATAATCCTCTCACCCTCCTGTTGTTCCAAAACTGTATGACTTTCTTTCTTCAGTGAAACACAGAAGATAACCTATATTTTGAGAATTGTGTTTCTTTGTCCATACAATGGAAGTCAATGGTTTGGTTCCCAATGTTCTGCAGAAGGAAGTCAGTCATGCAGGTTTGGAACGACGTGAGGGTGAATAAATAATGACAGAATTTTAATTTATGGGTGGACTATTGCTTTAAACCACCAGAATAGAATTTTGTAACGCTTCCGTGCAGTGTTTGCTTAATGAGTTATCATTATGAGGGTTCAGACACTGAAGGGCTCTTACCCTCTCCAAGAGGATCCAGTGTGTGAATCATCAGTTGGAAGATGGTGTTCCTCATGGTGCTGTTGTGCAGAGAGGCAGAACTGCCCCCGCGCTGCAGTGTGGGCTTCAGCTACACGAGACAGGGGAAATAGGATCGCACACTAAATGATCATGTCGAAATAATTCATATCTGAACCTGCAAATTCTGTTTGCAAAGTGTACTTCAGAATAAAAATCATTTAAATATGTTATTTCAGTAACGGTATGTTATTAAGTATATTGCTTAAAATAATAATCCCATATTCATTTGACTGGACATGTGAAATGCATCCAATCTTATCAATACTATCATGTGTGTATCTGTTGTGTCTTCTTGTTAAAGGTGATGTGTCATTTTTGGGATGTTAGAATGCTTCCTCATATCTTAGCTTGACAACTATAAAAAGCCATTTGTAGACTGGTTTCCCAGAAAAGTTCATATATGTTGGCTATTAAAACACTGCTATGTTCACTGCCTCAACCTAGTCAAGTTCCATTTGGTGACAATAGTGCTATGTTTATTCATACATTAACATGTATTTGCATATTTTTGATAACCTTTAATCGATTCTTGTCTTCTGGTTCAGGCGGCCTGTTCTCCTCCTCTGCAGTCGCATTGTCCTGTGTGCAAAAACAATTTGAAACATTACCGAGGATTGATTTGACCTTTGACTTTCACTTCTCATTCTACTGTTTGAAGAATAAAAGTGACTATTCTGTTGCAAAGTTGATAAAGTTTTCATTCACATGCCCTCATAGACTAAAAGGAGACCAATCAATATATTTCATTTATTTAACAAAGAGCGTGTAGCATACAGGTTTATTAATATTGTAAATTATCTTTAATTTTTATATTTTCCATTTAATTTTAGTTTGTTTTAGTAATTTTGTTATGTCTTTAGCCACTTTTTAGTGCTTCAAACTTTTTATTGGATTTTATTTCAGGTAATTGCCAAGGCAACATTCTAATTTGACCAATTGTTTTTTTTTTACATTTTCTAATATTTACATTTCATGTCATCTTTATTTATAGCAAAAACTAATTTAATAGTTAACAATAACAACATACGTGAGCAACCAAATATATGAAATTCTGCAATTTATCAGTACTGCTATACTTGTTAGTTATCTGTGATAAATTCAATTTAGTGGGTTTAGTTTGACAGAGATCTAGGTCCTCTGGTCTAGTAAGCCGTCTTACACTATATAAGCTTCAATCACACTTATCAGATTTAAACACTCTATATGTTACACAGTTTGTACATCACAGCAGACCCTCATAGGATTAAGTGAAAGTCTTTGGATCAGAGAGCCAGAGTGTCATAATTTTACCAGTCCAGAGGGTCTCTAACAGTTATTTTGATCACATGGATGATTAATGATATCCCTCAACTTATTAATATTCGTTTTTTACAGCATGAGACACATTTACAATAACCCATAGACTGTCACTGCAGCTTAAATCTCCTTCTCAGGTGAGTGTGATCACAGAGATGTTATGACAGATTATCAAGTGTTGATCTCTCTAAACCTCCCTCTCACCACAGCTTCTAAGCTGAGGGATGTTCAGGATGAAGAAAGGAACTTGTGAAAATGACTACACAATTTTATTAAGTGATGCGATAGTGTCACTAAATCAGATGAGGCTGTCACTGTGAGCCAAATGCACCTGCTCCAAATACCTCGCCTGTTACAAGACAACTCATTAACAACGTCTGGCCCCAGCAGACACAAGAGATCCTTTTCATTTCTGTTTATCAAAGGAAAACGCAAACCCATGCGTATCTGTTCAATGAATAAACATAAGTGACTCACATTCACCTGAGTGGGATGCTATTATATCTCTGCTACCGCGTCCATGAGCAGATATTATAGTGGTTCCTCATCACTAGAAGGTATACCACAGCAGAAATCATCAACACTGTCCAAAACAGAAATAAATGTTTCTGTGATAAATATTATTATTAAAATGCTATGCACATTTCTAACATGCAAATCCATGTTCTTGAAGCAAAAGAAGGTAGAGCATGGTGCTAATTATGCACAGTGTTTTGGTTTTGAATCCCACAGCTGATAAAATGTGTATTAAATCAAATAAGGGTCTCCAAAATGAATGATTGTAAATAATGTGACCAGCAATGCTGAATGTGCTCTTTTTTTCTTTATAATTTACAAACTCAATGAGCATGAGCATGATTGTCATTTCTGAATTAAAATGAATTTTGATTTGGTGCATAAAATCATATCAGAGTTATACAAATGTCCTGATAACATAATGCAGGAAAAAGCTATATTAAAAGAATGAAATTACTGAAAAGAAAACCTTAGTAGTAGTTTGACATAACCTTTCATTATTATTCCGTATATATATATATATATATATATATATATATATATATATATATATATATATATATATATATATATATATATATATATATATATAGGTGGCAGATTAGGACAATGCTAAGGGTGAATTTTGGTGCTCTGAAAGCAAGCCTGCAAACAACAAATTCTCCATGCCAAGTCCCCCACACTTATAATAAAGTACTCAAATTAAATAAAGTTTAATCCTTATTAAAGTTACAAAAATGTTATTCAGTGAAGAGCAGGGAGTGATTTCTGTGTATTTTATAGTTTGATTAACATTAAAAACACAGACAGCTGCAAAAATGTTAGGCTGCTGTCACTGACTAATGCATGGATCCAATATAATGATACACATGTGTTCTTTCTCTACTGCTTACTTTTAAGCCATAACTGTTTACTTGGATACTCGCAAAGACAGCATTTTGAGATAAATTTGTGTGAATTTGTCCATTCAGGCGCAAGAAGATGTGAAAGAGAATTAATTGTATTATTTGCACGCAGTTGTGTGTGCTTCGGATGTATGCGCACACAAAACTTCTCACATGGTGCGCGCAAGTTATCTTTCGCTTGAATGCTTAAATTGGCTTGAAAACGCATGCAAATGATACACTTTTGTTCCTTCAACTGTCCGAAACGTCTTTCACGTTGAAAGGCGCCCCTGCATCCGCCATGTTAAGCACTGAATGAATGACAAGGTCGCCGATGTTGCGCAAAGTAAATAAAAGGATGACATGTAGTAAAGAAGACTAGAAATAAGAGTAATGTCAATCAGATATTATTTTCAATGTTTGCATAAATAAATACGGGAAAAAGAATGATTCAAATCAACCACATTTTAAAAAATTATTAATCGATTAATCGCCCAGGGGGGACCTGAATGGGATGCTGGTTGCTAGTCCCCAGCATGGGTAGTGGGAGTTCTGGAGGACCAGCTACACCACCTCAGTTGTCAGCATGACTATGCAGGTCCACTAGCTTGACCAGCACTATACCAGCATAAATCAGCATGGACCAACATGGAATTCCTGCTGGTGTATGTTTGATTTTTCAGTAGGGTTTTGTGCTATTGGCCCAAATATCTGACCCAAAGACTAATTCTAATCCTATGTATTATTGGCAAAAGTAATGAGGCGTACCTTCTCAGGTTCTTCCACCGCGATGACTTTGACAATGTTCTTGTGCTTCCTGAGCTGAGATTTAAAGGCATGCTCTATTTGAACATTGAACTTCATGAAAGTAACATAGAGAGCATATCCGCACACCAGCATCATACTCTCCCACCACATAATGGTGTTGTCCAAGAAGAAGATGATGAGCATGATGAGGTCGAGGATGTAGAATGACACGTCCCGAAAGAGAGGCCACCAGGTGAGGTGAAGCATCTCCCGGGAAAACAGCGCACACATTCCGATCACAAACAGGATGTTAAAGACAGCCGAGCCTACAATGGTCCCAATGCCCACATTGCTATGAGAAATGAAGACACCGATCAAGGAAGTGAAAAGTTCGGGGGCAGAGCCTCCAGCTGCCATAAAGGTCGCTCCAGCCACATCATCTGAGATCGCCAGTTTGTCTGTGATAACCCCCAATGTAGGGACGAAAAACTCATCGCAGACAATGGCCAAAGAAACAAACATATATATCATTCCAAAGATGTGGAGCATGACCCAGCCTCTGCGTCGCTCCTCAATGGAGAAGATGTCCTCCGGGTATTCGCCCTTTATGTGTGGTGCCTCTCCAGGACTGGATGCTGTAGTGTTGGGCACCTGAGTGGTCGGTTCGGTTACTGGAGAAGGAACTGGGGTGGGTTTTGGGAGGTTTGGATCCACATAAATGCAATGGACAATTGTCCTGTTTGTGGTTGTTGTAGGCGTCTCTGTTGTAGATGTTGTTTGGACGGGTATATTTGCTGCTGACTCTGACGGCTGGACCCCATCTGTGTGGTTGGTGTTCTTTGGCTCAACAGTGGTCAAACTAGTCATCTCCAACAGTCCTGGTTCCGGAACAAGTCCAGAGCCCTCATCAGGTTCCCCTGATATCTGGGGCTCTGGCCAGGGTTCTGGAAGCCTGGCTCTGATAGTGAGTTGATATAAAGAACAAAGGAAAACCCCAGACAGAAGAAATATAATCCGGCTGAGCTGCAGTCTCTTTCTTCGAGTCAGGAACATTTTCTAGTATGTTTCCTAAAGGGCACTGAGTTGTTTTTTAGGGCAATGACACCCAGAACATCCAGAATTTCCCCCCAAAAGATGCAGGGGTATGCAGGACTCTCTCTCAGACCGTTTCATCTCATTTTCTCTGTGGTGCAGGTTTCCTCTCACAGACCTTACAGTAGATAAAAGGAGGAATACTGAGTGCAACAGTTGTATACAGACAACACTGAATGTAGGATCAGCAGATTACAGTTTCTTCTAATACTTTTATCTCATCTAACCAACACATTGCATTTGGATTAAATCAATAATATTTGATCAATTCTAGCTTTTCAAAAATCTAAACGAGTGGCACACTGCGTGGTTTACATGGTTAGGAAAAATATCTCGCCATAAAAAGGCAAAAAAGTGCCCCTGTAAATACATTCCAATGAACGAATATCGTCCCTTAATAATAGTAATACAAACTTGACACTACGTCTAAATGAATTAGTTATTAAGAAACATTTCAGTCTAATAGCATGGAAAATATCAGTCTAATTTCTATTATAGTTTCTGTCAACCCTTAATAAGAATAGCAGTGTCATTGCAAGAAGCAGCTTAAAAACAATAAAACATTAAGTATTTTGAAAAGAAAACAACAGTAGCATGAACACCGAAATGTAAAGTGTGACTGGCAGCAGACTAGCCTATTTTTATATCAGCATTGGGCTATAAAAAAAATCCTAATATGGATAAATTAATCTTTAACAGTTAACAGTTTAAATTAAAACTTCCTCTGCTGTAAAAAATAATAATAATTCAGAACACGCTAGAGAAACCTACCGGTTGCAGGGCGATGCGCGCGGCGGTGAGTGGAGCTGCTGTCTCACAGCTGGGCTGTCGGGAGAGGCACGGATGCTGTGAGCGCTGCTATAGGTCAAGCAGGACGCACCGCAGGACAGCTCTTCAGCGTGGATCAGCACAATACCTAATACCTGAAGTCTGTTAAGAGGATTAGATGTACTCTCTCCCCACACTCTCATTACGTCTTGAACCGTTTTATCCTAATTATTTAGCTGATATATGTCTCATTCATAATTTTAAAAAGTGAATACACATGAAAATTGGTTAATTAAAAATACAAACTAAAGTCTAAACCAACTTTTTGAGCCTATTGTATTATTGCATAACTATGGTTATATATTATGGATTACAGATTAGTGATACATTGACCCACAGTTTGATTTTAAATAAACGGCATGAATCTAGATTTGTAGGTTTATGTATATGCTCTCTCTTGAACTTAGCTTTATTTTTCCCCTTTATTTTAAGGGAGTTTATTTTAGGATACAACTTTTAAAAATCCCTTTCTCGCGCGCGTTCTTGACAAGGAACGAGGTGGCATGTTTCTTTTGTTTCCAGACGGTCCGTTTATCACGCTGCACACATGGTTAGGAAGAAGGGATTTTCAGCGATGGGTAAAATGTTAACATTTTATTGAAATATGCAAAGATTGGTATGCAAGCCTACGAGTTGTATTGTTAAATATAAGGATCATATTATATTTAAGACTTTTATGAATATTTTATTTTTTCCTGTCATTTTTAAAGTACGAATGCTTGATTGGACACTGACAACAACAGTAACACACAACAGACTTGATTTACATTGATTGCTCTGTTACATGGGGAAATTATTAAAAAAAGCTCTGTCGGCTGGTTTTTAGAGGGGGGTTAGATGTTTTTTTCCAGCAGTGTAACCATAACAAAGTCAGAGTATTTTATGTGTGTGGGTTCTTTTTTATGCCCACCGCAGAAGCTTCTGTTG
Organism: Gobio gobio; assembly: GCF_949357685.1. NCBI lineage: Eukaryota > Metazoa > Chordata > Actinopteri > Cypriniformes > Gobionidae > Gobio > Gobio gobio. The sequence continues at coordinate 43,186,162 of NC_137115.1, read as the reverse complement.
TCACACTAACACACCATGTTCCTGATTTTACACAGATATCTCAAGCGTTCATTCATAACTGTGTATCAAAGTGTAAAGAGAAGAATTTGCAAACATGCCTACTGTGGTTCTTTTGGACTCGTCGCTGTCCATGACACGACCGGTGTCAGTGGAGGGCAGTGAAGAGTTTCAGAGAAAGAACCTGGCTGTTCATGGACTGACCATGCTGTTTGAACACATGGCCACAAACTACAGAATGGAGTTCACTTCACTTGTCGCCTTCTCCTCGCTCTGGGAGCTCATGGTGCCATTCACCAGAGACTACAATACTCTGCAGGTAAAAACAGACCAGGTGTCATGCTGTCTACATCAAATACAATGTAAATGCAATGTCTTAAACCTAATTCATCACCAGAGCCTAGTTTTTTTGGGTCTTATTGTTATCTCTCATTCATTGTTTTGCAGGAAGCCTTGAACAACCTTGAAGACTATGATAAAACCTGCCTGGAAGCTGCATTACAAGGTGTTAGTAATGTAGTACAGCAGGAGTGGGGAACCGCTTGCCCATGCCAGGTAAAAAAAAAAAATCAAATTATTCAAAATACTATATGGAATATGCAAAATGTGAATCATGCATACACTTACATATACACTACCGATTAAAAGTTTGCAACAATAAAGTTATTTTTTAATGTTTTCGAAAGAAGTCTCTATTTTAATTTGATTAAAAATACAGTATAAACAACATTAATATTAATAACATTTAAAAAATACTGTTTGTATTTTAATGTATTTTAAAATATAATTTATTCCTGTGATGCAAAGCTGAATTATCAGCATCATTACTCTTCAGTGTCACATGATCCTACAAAAAAATCGAATATGCTTATTTGGTGCATTAGAAACATTTCTAATTATTATTATTATTAAAAACAGTTTTTGCTGCTAAATATTGATACACCATGATATTTCATGGATTGTACACTACAATGAAGTTGAAGATATGTTATGTGCCAAGATTTCTCAGCACTATGGCTGATTGATCTGTTCTGTAAATTGATAGGAAGGGTTTTTTTATAATGCTGGTAGATTATTATGGTAGTGGAGCATATAACCGCCTTAGCGGGGTCTAAACATATTACATTTTTAATATACAGTAGAGTTTGTCCCATTGAATTTTTCTATTTATAATAAAAGAAGATAATATTTTTTATATATAATGCTGAATTTATGGCTTTGACTGCAATTACATTGTTGATCAGTGTTTATGTTGTTTTAATGGTGGCCTGTAGGTGGTGTTGGTTACTGATGGCGCACTGGGCATTGGTCGTGGATCTTTGCGTCACTCCCTGCAAACAGTGAAACAACGTCTGGAGGACAAGAAATTCCCACTTCCTTTCCCATTCCCTTCCAAACTCTATGTCATGTGCATTGCCAATGCAGAGGAGGTACTTCAGTCTGTTTTCACTGTGTCCTTACCAGTGTTATTTTAGTGTCATTGAGAAACTATAGAGTGGTGCAGGTATGACGTAAATTTGTAGGCCAAAACGCGGAAACGAGTAGGCATTTTAGCACTTCTGGTTCCATCGCCCTGAAGTCAATGGGTTTTTTGAATAGGATTTTGGATAAATGACTGAAATAAGGTCTGTGGTGAACACAAGCTCAAGATCACATTTTATTCCATTTCTACAACATAAAATACTTCACACTTTGTGATCTTTTTTTAAGCTTTTACGTGTTTTGAAAAAGGCAGTCGCTAACAAGTGGCTAAATGGGACTTCAGAGGCTGTCGGGGACATTAAACGTCATGGGTATTTTGTCTACAACTCTGCATAGTCTCATGGAACACACTGATGTCTGTGCGAGCAAACATTGTCTACCCTACCTTTAATATTTTAAAATGGTTTTTATTTTTATCATTTCCATTTTAATTTTAGTTAAAGTTGTATTAAATTAAGTCATTTTACATCATATTTAAACGATAGTAATGAAATAACGTTTTCCTTTTATGTGCTTTAATCTATGTTGTTTTGATATCCCCTGAAGCTCCAAGCTACGGATGGTATGGATAACTTAGAGCAGCTGATTCATTTGAATGGCGCAGAGGGTCAGATATACACTATGGAGGGACCCCTTTGTCTTAAAAGTGTCCAGTCTATGTTTGGGTGAGTGAGATTGTTACTGTTGCATAAATACTATATAAATATGTTCTTGTATTTTTAAGTGCACATTGTTGTTTAGGCAACATCTTGTGATAAACAGCATCACTGCATTTTTGTGTTGGCAGAAAGCTGATTGACCAGGCGTACTCTCCCTTCCATGCGGTGCTGCGCTGTGGGAACCTGACCTCTGATGTGCAGGTCTTTCCCAGGCCAGAGCCAGTGATTATAGATGAGGAAGTGGATCCCATGCCCAGAACAGTGCAAACAGGTGCGACCAGAGAATCTAATGAAATTATCATGTTCTAAATATTACCTCCATCCATGCTGTTGTAATCAGTCCCTCCAGAAAAATGCGGCTTTTTTTTGTGATTGTTGCGGGCAAAAATCCTTGATTATGCGGCATGTTTTCTTAAAAAATGCGATGAAAAATGCGGGAAAATGCGGGAAATTGCGGGATATTTATGCAATTTTATGCGATGAAATTGCGGGAACTTGCAAAAACTGCGGTTTGATGAAAAAGAGAAAAAAAGCACTACATCACAGAAAGTGCTGGGAATATTTAAGTTCTCATCTTGTTTTATTGAAGACCTTAATAATGGCTCAAATTTACAAAACATTGAGTCAAACAAGTTCTGTAGCTTTACAAAAGGAATATGCTACAACTTCTGAAGAAATGAATAAATAACTTCCTGTTTTACAGAGGTAGCTTTACAAAACAGACATTTGAGTGCTTCCAATGCACAAAGTGCAATCTCTTAAAGGGTTAGTTCATCCAAAAATTTAAATTCTGTCATTAATGACGTCCCCTCATGTCGTTGGACACAAATGAAGATATTTTAGTGTAAATCCAATGGCTCCGAAAGGCCTCCATTGGCACAATGTACACTCTCAAGACCCATAAAAGGTACTAAAGATGTCGTTACAAAATCCATCTCACTACAGTGGTTCTACAATAACTTTATGAAGCAACGATAATAGTTATTGTGTGCAAAAAAAAACTAAATAACGACTTATATAGTGATGACCGATTTCAAAACACAGCATCATGATGCTATGAATCAGCGAGTCGATTCTTGATTCGGATCGCGGGTCAAACTGCTGAAATACATGACTTTGGCGATCCAAACCGCTGAATCCACTCATTGATTCATAACGCTTCAAACCGCTGAATCGACTCACTGATTTAAACGCTTCAAACCGCTGAATCGACTCATTGATTTAAACGCTTCAAACCGCTGAATCGACTCTTTGATTCATAACGCTTCGAAGCTTCATGATGATGCTGTGTTTTGAAACCGGTCAGCACACTGGGAAACTGCTTTGCGCGTCTTTTGCTGTTATTTTTGTTGGCAAATGGGAGTTTGCGCTTCATCATGGTTTCACCGATATCCATGTTTCTCCACGGGGTTTGCAGCTTTTCGATGACTTTCACGTCAGGTAATTACGTCACTTTAAAGCGTTCCCATGGCAATAGGGGGGAAATGGAGGCTCTTGTGTGAAGTAAACGAACATTTTTCAACTTTCTACTAATATATATATGACTTTTTTTGCAATGAAAATGCAGGGATTATGAAATCATGCTAGCATCGCATATTTTGCACGCGGAAATAGGCAATTTATGCGGCGAAAGTGCGGCATATTTGAAAAAATGCGGCCCCCGCATGAATATGCGGACTTTGGCTGATTATGCGTTAAATCACGCGATCGCATAATCGCGTTTTTCTGGAGGGACTGTGTAATGTTAGCATTTACAGTGCATCCGGAAAGTATTATCAGTGCTTCACTTTTCCCACATTTTGTTATGTTACAGCCTTGTTACTAGCCTGGTCCTACCAGACTCTCGTACATTTCATTTGTACAGAGAGTCTGGCCACTCTCCATTGACAAGCCTTTACTTCTTTGAAGGCGGGTACTCTTGAAGTTTAAAACTATGGGATCTGCCCAGAGCCACTCTGGATCTGTCATAACCAGTCGCTAACGTTTGGTCGTGAGTCGTATGTCATCTCAAACTAGCGCACAACATCAACGTCATCGTTCTCAGTCACTCCCTCTGTTCGCTGATTGGACCGGTTAAAATTTGATCGGAGAAAGCCAGAGAATATACCGCAATCCCAGACGGAGTACTGAAGGAAAATGAAAATTGAGCAGAAGTACGTAGGAGGACGGAGCCAGGCTACCTTGTTACAGCCTTATTCCAAAATGGATTCAATTATTTTTTTCCTCAATTCTACAAACAATACCCCATAATGACAACGTGAAAAAAGTTTATTTGAAATCTTTGCACATTTATTAAAAATAAAAAACGAAAAACAATCACATGTACAGTATTCACAACCTTTGCTCAATACTTTGTTGAAGCACCTTTGACACCAATTAGGTCTTTTTGAGTATGATGCTATAAGCTTGGCACACCTATTTTTGGGTAGTTTCTCCCATTCTTCTATGCAGGACCTCTCAAGCTCCATCAGGTTGGATGGGGAGCGTCGGTGCACATTTTCAGATCTCTCCAGAGATGTTAAATTGGGTTCAAGTCTGGGCTCTGGCTGGGCCACTCAAGGACATTCACAGAGTTGTCCCGTAGCCACTCCTTTGTTATCTTGGCTGTGTGCTTAGGGTTGTTATCCTGTTGGAAGATGAACCTTCGTCCCAGTCTGAGGTCCAGAGCGCTCTGGAGCAGGTTTTCATCAAGGATGTCTCTGTACATTGTTGCATTCATCTTTTCCTCGATCCTGACTAGTCTCCCAGTTCCTGTCACTGAAAAACATCCCCACAGCATGATGCTGCCACCACCACCATGCCTCACTGTAGGGATGGTATTGGCCAGGTGATGAGCGGTGCCTGATTTCCTCCAGACATGACGCTCGCCATCCAGGCCAAAAAGTTAAATCTTTGTATCATCAGACTAGGGGATTTTGTTTCTCATGGTCTGGGGGTCCTTTAAGTGCCTTTTGGCAAATTCCAAATGGGCTGTCATGTGCTGTCTGGCCACTCTACCATACAGGCCTGATTGGTGGAGTGCTGCAGAGATGGTTGTGCTTCTGGAAGGTTCTCCTCTCCACAGAAACGCTGGAGCGCTGTCAGAGTGACCATCGGGTTCTTGGTCACCTCCCTGACTAAGGCCCTTCTCCCCCGATCGCTCAGTTTGGCCGGGCGGCCAGCTCTAGGAAGAGTCCTGGTGGTTCCAAACTTCTTCCACTTATGGATGATGGAGGCCACTGTGCTCATTGGTACTTTTAATACTGCAATTTTTCCTGTACCCTTCCCCAGATCTGTGCCTCGATACAATCCTGTCTCGGAGGTTTACAGACAATTCCTTGGTCTTCGTGGCTTGGTTGTGCTCTGACATGCACTGTTAACTGTGGGACCTTATATAGACAGGTGTGTGCCTTTCCAAATCATGTCCAATTAACTGAATTTGCCACAGGTGGACTCCAATAATGAATTTAATCCATTTTTGAATAAGGCTGTAATATAACAAAATGTGGAAAAAGTGAAGCGCTGTGAATACTTTCCGGATGCACCGTATAACTATTCAAGTTATGTGTTTCTTATGAATAAGTACAAACACGTTTTATGTAAGCTGGTTTACTGTATATATTACGTTGAAGGCGTTTAGCAGAATAAATGTAAATAAATAAATGTTATTTTTATTTGTTGCTAATCATGCTAGATTCTAGATGAGGTAAAAAGTTACCTTATTGTGTTATATATAGACTTGGAGATTGTGGGTTTTATTGAGATTGGAGACATCTCAAGCCCTCCGGTTATATCCAGGCACTTGGTCCTACCCATCGCTGTGAACAAAGGTCAGTATAATTAAAACTATAAATAATTAACATGATTAATGTAATTCCATAATTTCAGAAGTTTCAATAACTGAATGTTTTTAAGCATTTATACTTTTTATTATCAATGGATTTGACAACTTTCTGGTTGTTTGTGATTATTTTAATTACTACTATTTTACGCACAAATAAAATAGTTCGCCATTTCTACCCAATAAAATATTATAAAAATATATTCATTATAAATATTTCCATGACTTTTCCAGGTCTAGAAATCACACTTTTAAAATGTTCTTGTATATCTAAGTTTTCCAAAACCCTGGGAATCTTGGTTCATAAATAAAAATGACAATTATTGAGGGATCTAATAAAATGAGAAGTACATTTATTTATATATATATATATATATATATATATATATATATATATATATATATATATATATATATATATATATATATATATATATATATATATATATATATATATTATATGAATGTATAAATAATGTATGTGTATATATGTGGGCATGTTCTTATGATTGGCAGAGGGGGATGAGATGGGTACAGGGACCTCTGATGAGACAGAGGAAGAGACCTCCACAAATCAGATGGCTGGCAAAAGCCCAAACTTCTGCGTTCTTCTACATGGCAGCCTAAAGGTGGAAGGAATGGTGGCACTTGTACATCTAGGGTGAGGAGCAATATAAAAATACGCCTCTGCCTTTTTATAAGCATTCCAAATTTTACACTTGCTTTCAGTGAATTGCGCTGTCAGATGTAAGGGGTTTATTTTCACCTTTTCATTTTTTACCAACATATTTGAGTATATGATCTAGTTACTCTGAAATTAAAGTTTTCCCTGTGTATAATTCTCTATCAGGCCAGACTGGTTCGGAATGCTTTATTCCCAGGCAGACAGTAAGAAGAAGTCCAATCTAATGATGTCACTCTTTGAGCTCGGCTCTGAGCCTCTGCCCTGGTTGGGCAGAATGTCACAGCTTGGACCTGCCTCAGGTAGCAAGTTTTTGCTCAGTATTGTTATGTAACAGCCACACTTAAAAGGCCTGTAAAAATGAAATGAAAATGATATATGCAGTGTGTGTAAGTAGTTAATAATTAAAACACTGAAACAAAAGATGGTAACCTAGACGGTTCACCGAGTTCAGTTAGGAAACCTGTAGGTAAATACACATGGGTCAGGGAGAACGGTAGTACCACACATTTGCATGATTAAATATTTATTTTTTCTCTCTCATGTTTTCCTTCCTTCTGAGACTAGAGATGTTCTCAGACTACATGCAGATGATAAAAACATTTGCTCATTGTTTTGCATAAGGTTTTGCTTACTGGCCAACGTTATAAATATCTATTCACTATGATTCTTTGTTTGCGTGACCTACAGATGCAGCTGAAAATCCCTATGGTGAAGATGACAGTAAAAGTCCTTTTCCCATACAGCCGAAAAACAAGAGAAGCTATGCTCAGAATGTTACTGTCTGGATTAAAGCCAGTGGACTGCAGGTATACATCTGAACACTACACTACAAATGATATATATCTGACAGGACAGTGATTAAATGTCATCATAAACTAAACTTTTTAATAATCACATTTACAGACAGATGTACAGAAAATTCTCCGTAATGCAAGGAAATTGCCAGAAAAAACGCAAACATTTTATAAGGTGGGTATATATGTAATTATTATGATTCAATTTAATACATTGAATATGTATCATTTAATTGAATATATAAACATTGAAAAATAAAATGTAAGAATATTATGGGCTGATATATGACCCTTTTAATTAGTTAAAATACGTTTTTGTATGACATTTGTATTTTCATCACTGCAGGAATTGAACCGTCTTCGGAAGGCCGCTCTCGCCTTTGGTTTCTGGGAGCTTCTGAAGAGTATGGCTGAACTTCTGGAGAGGGAGTGCACTCTGCTGCCTGACTCCGCCCACCCTGATGCTGCCTTCCAGCTGTCACACGCTGCCCAGCAGCTTAAACTGGCCAGTAGCGGAGACTCTAAATACGCAGCCTTCGAACACAACATCACCCCCATGCTCACTGATTTCTCAGGGGGAGGAGGGGCTGAGAGAATATAGAGGATGGATGAACAATACTCAATGGACAACCGCCAGATCAGTTACTGAGGAATGTATTTTTATCTAAAAACTCTGTCCAAGGAAAATGGGTTACTACGGCAGGATCACACAAATGTGGCATTACAATGTTTTAGTAGTGCCACGAAGGTTGGATAGATAGAAAACGAGAGGAAACCTTGGACTTTGAGACAAATTATGACGTTGAGCACTCAATTCGAGGGAAAAAAAACCATCAGTTTTCCAAGAAAATGCATTTAGAGGCTTTGGATTTTCAGACCAGCAATCGTTCGTGTAAATAAAACATTTTCTAACACTGACTAATAGAAAACTGTCTGTAGTTTATGCTTAGTCATCTGAAAAATCTGTTTTGTTTCACTGAAATTTAATTAAACGTTTTCAGTTGCATTTGCACATTCATGTCCAGATCCCACATGTGTCTTGAATGCTTTATGAGGTTTTCCCTGAGGTTAATGGTCTGTCTGTCTTGTTAGCGGTGCTTTGTGCCAACAGAAATGATTATTACAACATCTCAGGTATTGACAGGAGGATAAAATGTTGCTTGCGTTTCAGTAAAGCAAGCCTGTCATTATACAGCTAATCTACAACATCAAACACACAAACTGCAAACATACTGCATATAGATGAAATTTATAAATACCTTCATGGTCCTGGTTAGAATTATTTTGGGAAGATCTTTTTTTTCTTCTAGTGTTTTATAATAATCATTTACATCCTCTACACAGCTAAGTCATGGTCAGGTCACCTTTAGTATTTCAGTATTTAGAAAGTAAATGCACTTGAGTTGTTGGCTGAGAAGAGAGATTTTTGCCTCAGCAATGACGAGAGGGCAAATATTAAGAGAGAAAATGGAGGTGGCAAATTAATAAGAAAAGAGAGATGCAGGAGAAATGAAGCATGTGGCATCCCTTCCCCTCAGTTGGCTTTCCTCTTTTTTGTGCGAAACCGTCTCCTCCTCTGCTTGTAGAGGTGGCGGAAGTTGATGAAGAGGCCTGAAATTACAAACAATTTAATGTTAAGGACATGTAAGGCCAATGGCTATTTACCATTCTTTAAAATTAAAATGATTTTTAAAGACCCTCTTCTACTGTAGTAATCACAAGCAACTGATGGATATACATTGGTCAATTTTGAGAGAGAACCCTAGGGCCCTATTTTGACAATCTAAGCACATGGTCTAAAGCGCAAGAGCACTTAGGGCATGTCCAAATGACGGGAAAAATGGTCCAAAAGGGTTGTACCTAGGGCTGTAACGATTTGACCAAAAATAAAAACCTCGATTAATTGAACATCTGACCTCGATTTCGATTAATGAACGATTATTTTGCTTTTGCTTTTTTTTTTGCCCTCATAAGGTTTTTGAGTAAGTTCCTGATAAGGTTTGTACTGTAAATATTTTCTACTATTAATTTTTTTTTCCTAATGAAAGTGCATTTCTTTATGATTTTAAAATACTTGAAGGAAACGGTTCACTTTCAGCAGTTATTGTCTATAGGGCAGATTTCTGTTTGTTGTACATCAGATACAGATAAATTAACACTGTAGGCCTACATTACATTTATCTGAATGCATCAATGAGAGAGTGATGGTGTGTGTGTGAATTACTCATAGCGTCTCTATTCATTATTAAGATGTGGTGTGTACTTACTGCAAAGGTATTAAAATATATGCATATAACGGTTGAGTTTCTAAGCTACTTTAGTGACTTTACTTTAGTCACAGGACAGCGTTTACACTGCGTTTCTGCGCTGCTCTGCGCCCTATCTTCACGTGACGCAGGTGAAAGGTCTGCCTTCAGGGCGCGCGCGCGTGTTGTCAGAGACACGGCTCGGCTCTCTGTGTCACAGAAAGAAGCTGAGCACTGAACGGATACGTATTGTTGTTTTTGAATAGTGCACAATCGCTTTAAATGTTGAAACTGGCAAGCCTTAAACGCATACTTGACAAACTTTATGAGCACGAAAGTGAAAGCGGCTTCGGGGCGTGCGCGCGCCGTGTGTGTCTGTACTGACCAGTATAAACTGTGTAAAACATGCAGCTACTATAGTGATTCTGGGCATCTATAAACACAGATAACTGCTCCATCTCTCTGTGTGCCTGCAAACTGCACTTGATGTGACTGACGGGGCAGAGTCACGTGAAAACCGAAATAACCGACATGGGAAAAATATGTCGGTTAGAGGTTCTGAATGTCGGTTTCGGTTATTTTTCGATTAATCGTACAGCCCTAGTTGTACCTAGTCTCTTTAAGAGTCATGGGTGTGTTTTGGGCATAACATGCATTAAACCAATCAGAGTGTCATCTCCCATTCCCTTTAAAAGCCAGTTGCGCTTGCACCATGGCAGATTCGCTATTTAAATGGTGGAATATAGACACCCTGAACCTGACGAGTCAGTTTAAATACACAAGTGTATTGCCACGATTGGTTAAAAAAGTAACCAATTTAATTCGTCATAACTGCAAATAGGTTGGCTATCACCAGACCAAGCTCAATTTAAGACTGAACATTGGTCTGGGGAGTCTGCTATGTATTTTCTACTGCACTAGAGGCGTGATAAACAAGCATTATTCAAATGATTCTGTACGCAACTGGATAGTCCTATCGGACAACAAGAGGCGTGATAAATGGGCAACGACCCATTGCTTCTCTATCCGTCACCGTGTTAAACCCACCAATAGCGTGCCAGGTGGATAAGCCAGTCTGTGATTGGTTCCCACAAAAGTGTAACAGAAGCAGTAGAAATTTATGTACAGGTTTCCAGACTGAGTTGCAGGGCGAAAATCAAATCTCCGGCAGATCAGGCTGGATTTACCCAGTCTAACAAATAGGTAATTCCGATACATGCAATGACTATTCATTATGACATGTAGGCATTTTTATCTTTACATACATAATATTAATCTTTTACATTGTAATCTTTTATTTGTAATATTTAAAAATGCTTGTGTGCTTCTGCACGTCCCTGTAAGTGTATGCACGTTGTGGACCCGCCTATAAGCGCACATTACTAACAAAAAATACTGCGGCACTGACTTTAGACCAGGTTTTTGTTGGCCAATGCCGCAGTCGTTTTCAGTTGCCTCAAAATAGCAACGTGTCAACAATGTACCTTGTTTTCAGACCAGCACACCCATGAGCAAACAGATGGATGCGAGTGCATTTGCTATTTTAACAACGTGGCGCTGGATGTGAAAATGATAACTGCGTCGGGCTGAAACTAGCAAAAAACACATTGCGCAGGGTTTATGATAGGGCCCCTAGTTTTGTTTGTAGTATGTATTTTGTGGAGCTTACCCAGGAACATGAGCACCAAGTAGAGCTGCAGGATGTAGGAAAAGCTGAGCGACATGCCGATGGCTTTAGGCAGAGGAATACTGAGGAGTTTGGTTTCGTCAAAGATTGGGATGGACTGGATCACTGCCACAGCTGATCACAACATAAAAGAGCAGAAGAAAAGCTGTCAGTTCTCACCATCTCATGAACAGACCATTATGTTTTTTCCTTATGATAGGGGTTAGTCTACAGATCCACATACCTTCAGCTAGCACTCCAAGAGGGTACAGCGGTATCCATATGGAGTATCTCAACCAAGTCAACAACTTCCATTCTGTATCAATGCAGGCCAACATGTAGAAAGGATACCTATGGTACATTTTTACAAAAGTGGGATAAGATATATCAATTTTTATCCAACAGAAGTCACTTGGAGGACCAAGCTGTAGGGCTCACTCATATGCTCACACAGGCTGCATTTATGTGATCAAAAATACAATAAAAACAATAATGTGAAATAGTACTACAATTAACTTTTTCTATTTTAATAATGTAATTATTAATGTAATTTTTTCCTGTATTGCAAAGCTGAATTTTCAGCAGCCATTACTTCAGACTTCAGTGTCACATGATCCTTCAGAAATCATTGATGATTTGCTACTTAGGAAGCATTTCTGATTATCAATGTTGAGCACAAAGCTTAGCACAAAGACTGGAGGTAAACGGCTCCAGCTAGTGTTTGATTACAAATTTATACATTGTTATATCTAGGTTCCAATGTAATAGAATATAACTGAAAACATTATCTATATTTGTGTTTTACATTTTGAAGTAAACTTGAGGAAATTCTAAGGAGATTACGTCAGGATGTGTAAGTGGTTGAGACATTAAGTATTTTGTCTTTATGCACTTCCTGACTATTTACCATGACAAGTTTAGAGCAATACTGCCTGAGTGATTGGATTAGCATCTATGCATTTGAATGACACTGTTATGCTAATTGAATTACGGCTAATGAGACAGGAATGTTTGGGGTGTGTCTCTATTTTCCTATGTCTCCTCCCCTGCCGTATAATCCCTCCCCTTGAAATGTATATCAAATACAATGTTTCAACTGGCTTTAGTCAGACTTGGAACCTCAGTGGAAAGACAGCAAGTTTTTTCTCAATAAAGAATCCTGCTGAAAAACCTATCCAAGTTCTCCTGGTCTCTACTTCAAGAAACAACAGAAGTTCACAACACTAGCCTACTGCTCAATAATCGACAAAATAACACCAACATTTTCCTATTTACATGTTGTGTGATATGTATAGTTACATCGTGTACTTAGACTGACGAAAAATGAAAAGTTGCAATTTTCTAGACCGATATGGCTAGGAACTATACTCTCATTCCTGCGTAATAATCATGGAACTTTGTGCCGTACCATGGGTGCAGTGGCGCGATGATATTACACAGCGCCTGAAAATAGACCAACTTCCGTCAAAATAACCAACGTGACAACCTGCTTGCACAGAGGGCATGCTAGGGACTATTTTCAGGTGCTGCGTATTATCATCGTGCCTGCTGCACCCATGGTACGGCAGCAAAGTTCCTTGATTTTTACACAGAAATGAGAGTATAGTTCCTAGGCATATCGGTCTAGAAAATCGCAACTTTTGATTTTCCATCAGTCTTAGTACAAGATTTAACTATACACATCACAACATGTAAATATGAAAATATTGGTGTTATTTTGTCACACATTGAGTTTATCTCCAGTCTTTGTGCTAAGCTAGGCTAGCGGTCGGTGCAGCGTCAGACAGAGTTATGGCACGCACGGAGATGAGAAGGGTATGTATGGACTCATCTAACTCTGGGGGATCCGGTGAATAAGCTAAAGTCCCAAAAGTCAGATTCTTTGATGAATGGAAAAAGCAGCATTTATTTGAAATAGAAATACTATATGTCTTTCAAGGCTGAATTTAATGCATACTTGCTAAATAAAATAATTTCTTTCAAATATTTTTTTCTTTTACGGTAGTGTAAAATTAGAAATAAAAAATATAAGCATCTTTTAAAAATACTTTATAACATTCAAAACAGCTGCAGATATGTATTCTCATTTATGTTGTCATATGAACTAATTACATTGCTTTTAAACACAGTTTTGAGTTAATGAGTGTGGCGTTTCCCTACTGGCACACGGATGCATGTTTTATTTTGATATGTTGTGTGAGCTCACAGGAAGAAAGCTACTTCTTTTATCGTAGTAGTAGATGTGTAGAAACACTGCGGCTGTAAACCGCACACACACACACACACACACACACACACACACACACACACACACACACACACACACACACACACACACACACACACACACACACACACACACACACACACACACACACACACACACACACACACACACACACACACACACACACACACACACACACACACACACACACACACACACACACACACACACACACACACACACACACACACACACACACACACACACACACACACACACACACACACACACACACACACACATCATCACTGCTGAAAGAGCAAAAACCATTAGCCTCAAAGACCAAGGCAGCTCAGAAGGATATACCTGTAAATGGCTTTCTAATATAGTTTGTATTCTGTAATTATGATTTAGGTTCTAAATTTCAGTATATTTAGGAAAGATAAAATGCATTTACTTTAACAAACTAAGGACTGCATATATGAAGTTGAATTATTAGTAACATCTGTCCCATACACAGAAGAGGATATCCTGCAGATAAAGATATTCGAACTACACCATAACACCAACTCCCTCCCAATTTCCTCACCACTAGCAGAAACTGCTCAAATTAAAAATTATACAATCAGATCACATAATTACCTGAATATCTCAATCGTACTCCAAAGATAGAAGACAAAGAAGACCACTGGCTTGTTCTGCATATCCTCTAAGCTACCAAATATGACAAAAAGGATGAAGTTCCTCCCCATCACCTTTAACAAGAGACATTGAAATATTTCTCACTGTCATGAAAGTTTATATTCAAGAAAACTACTAAACATGGCGTGCGCTAGGCATACCTGAATGAAAGCAGGCATGACTCCAGTCTTAACCAACCCCACAGCAGGATTGATCACTTCCATAATTGCCAGCATCTGACAGAAGTACATCACGTCGGCAATGGTATGAAATGTGTCGTAGAAAGAATCTGTTGGGTTGACAGAAAACTGTAAGGATCATACTGAACACTCAGACTGTTTTCACACTTCAGAGAACCTCTTTACACCAAACAAACTGAATTTTGTGACACTTCATGTGCAATGAGATGTTCATACAGACATTTGCATACAGATTCAAATGAAATGCATTTCCTGACAGTGACAAACAGAAATGCATCTTTAATCAGCATACAAAATAAAACAAACAAAGAAAGAAAGAGACTAACCTTGCCCAAGTATGAACAGACGTACAGTCATGTTGACAAAGATCCAGGAATAGCCGAGGAACTGGACCAAGTTGTACATAAAGAGAAAACCTTTTTTCAAGCCAAGAAAAGCTGCACAAAAAGGAGTAATGAATGCACGGTTATTATTTGGTTAGCTGACCCAATGTGTTTACACACGTAGAATTAAAAATATACTCACGGTCCTTACGAACCCTTGACTCAATGCTGACTTTGTTTATTTTCTCTTCCTGTGAACAGAAAACAGCCGTTTAACACATCAGACTGTGAAGCTCCTCAAGTACAACTTAAAAAGTAAACCTCTTTACCTTCTCTCTGAGCTCCATTTCTGCATCTGACTCATCCAGCCAGCGGTCAAAATCGGGTGCTAAAAACAGAGGCTTCCTCTCCTGCTTAGTGAGCCGTTCCCACCAGACGTGCTCTTGCTTCTTTACCGTGATATTCACCTGCCGCTGGGTGGATTTATGCTTCACCTGTGGACACAAACATCTTCATGTGGTTCCAACATAAGCAGAACATAACAGCAAATCTTCATTGTGCAACCAAACATTTTACATAGATGGCTGTTACCTCAGGCTTAACTGGTTTTAGGAATTCCAGGCTGAATTCGTATTCATTTTCCCCTTTTGCTCCATGCCCTTGACCTCAAAAAGAGAAAAATAAACAGAAGTCACACAAATGAAGAGAAAGAGGGTCCAGCCGATGGTTAGTCGTGAAATGTACCTCTGAAGTGCAGGATGTTCTCTTCTACACCAATATTGAGATTCTGCGGTAAGAGACAGAGCGAAAATAACGTGTGAAGTTTCAAGTTCCTCCTCCCACTGCCTGTTTTATCAGTACAATCCCTTCAAATAGTTATAAAATAATAATAATGCATGAATGTTTCAGGCTTCCCACACTTTCTGACTACTGACTTTCGTTCATGATTACTGGAAAACATTTTTATTTTATTTTTAATAATTTTATAGTGATTACAATATTTGAAAACAATATATTTAAAGTGTACAAATAACCCTCAACCAGGAGATTTTATATTTTACAAGCCTGGTTTTGCAAGTTTTCCCTCAATTGTGAAAATCCTGCTGTTTTTTATGAGGTTTCAATAAGAGACTCTGGACAAAAGTTTACAACGCTACTAAAAATGAATATATTTATTATTTGAATTCACCCCTCAACAACTGTTTTTCTTCCTTTTAATGATAAAAGTATGATTGCTAGACCTTGAAAATGATTATTCTGCCAAGCTTTAATTTTATCAGGTATAAATTAAGTTATTAAAAAAATTGTATCCAGGAAATAACAAACTGGAAAAGTCATGGTGCCTTTGAAAAATGTTGTGGACAATTGGGAGCAAAGGTTAAGGGGATAGTTCACCCAAAAATGAAAATTAGCCCATGATTTACTCACCCTCAAATCATCCTAGGTGTATTTGACATTCTTCTTTCAGACAAATACAATCGGAGTTATATTAAAAATGTTTTGAAGTCCATAAAAGGGTATCTTTCTATCATAAAAGTGCTCCACACGGCTCCAGGGGTTTATTAAAGGCCTTCTGAAGCGAAGCGATGCATTTGTGTAAGAAAAATATCCATATTTAAAGGAACACGGCGACTTTTTGGGACTTTAGCTTATTCACCGTGTCCCCCAGTTAGATAAGTCCATACATACCATTCTCATCTCTGTGCGTGCCATAACTCTGTCTGACGCACCCACCGTTAGCCTAGCTTAGCACAAAGACTGGAGGTAAATGGCTCCAGGTAGCCTAGTAATCAAGGAACTTTGTGCCGTACCATGGGTGCAGCGGCGCAATGATATTACGCAGCGCCTGAAAATAGGCTAACTTCCATCAACATAACCAACGTGACAACCTGCTTGCACAGAGAGCGTGCTGGGGACTAATTTGGCGCTGCGTAATATCATCGTGCCTGCAGCACCCATGGTACGGCACAAAGTTCCTTGATTATTACGCAGGTATGAGAGTATAGTTCCTAGGCATATCGGTCTAGAAAATCCCAACATTTCATTTTCCGTCAGTCTTAGTACAAGATTTAACTATACACATCACAACATGAAAGTAGGAAAATGTTGGCGTTATTTTGTCACTTATTGAGCAGTAGGCTAGCTGGAGCCGTTTACCTCCAGTCTTTGTGCTAAGCTAGGCTAGCGGTGGGTGCATCAGACAGAGTTAAGGAACGCACAGAGATGAGAATGGTATGTATACTATGGACTTATCTAACTCTGGGGGATACGGTGAATAAGCCAAAGTCCCAAAAAGTTGGCATGTTCCTTTAAAACTTAACAAACTGTAATTTAAGGATTCTGCTAAATCCCGTAAACGCATTCACAAGAGACTGACGTTCCAGCGTATGACGTAGGATGCTCCGGTGAGAATATGCTAGTTTTGTTTTGCTCAATCCTCGGAACTTCCCTAAATTCACTTGTCACCTGCATCCTATGTCATACGCTGGAACGCCAGTCTCTCGTGAACGCGCTTACGACAGTTAGAGATTGCGATTTGTAAAGTTTTAAATATGGATATTTTTCTTACACAAATGCATCCCTTCACTTCAGAAAGCCTTTATTAACCTCCATGAACTATGTGGAGCACTTTTACGATAGATAGATGCACTTTTATGGACTTCAAAACAGAAACAGCAGATCACTGCCATTATAAAGCTTGGAGGACTTTTTTTTTTTTTATATAACTCCGATTGTATTCGTCTGAAAGAAGAATGTCATATACATCTAGGATGGCTTGAGGGTGATTAAATCATGGGCTAATTTTCATTTTTGGGTGAACTGTCCCTTTAATTGCATGGCCAATTAAAAAGTGTGTCGGATGTTATGTTTTGGCATATGTTATTCTTTTATTTTGCCCTTGTGAGTTATATGGAGACATACTAACTGAAAACAATGTAACAACTTAGATGTACCATACACAAATTTATTTGCATAAAAGAGGTGTCATAGCAACCTTATTAGTACACCACAGCAATACCACCTTTGTTCCAGAGCTCTCAGTTGCAAAATGCTATTCTCTCTCATTACCTTAATGACAGGACAGGTCAAACATGCTTTATCCTGCCCTGAGAAAGCAATGAGGGGGAAGGGGGCACTTGATCCTCCTGTGTCAGAAACTGGATTGTAAATAAAACATGCCCTGCCATTGTAACTAAACCAGATGGCTAGTGGTCCACTAGGATCAAGTCCCTTTCCGTAATCATCTTTATTCTCTGTGATCTAGGTTTGATCAGACCTACAGAAGATCTTGTTATTCAAAAGAATATTAACCTAAACCCATCCAGTTTTAGGATTCTGTTACATACAACCTGTATTTGCATACACATTAAATGCAGTAAATGCGAAAAGAAAAAATAAGATAAAAATGCCTTGCCTGTTATGATACAACAACCCCCCAAGGCAAGTTTTTCTTACCTTTGCATCACTGATCTCCACTCGCAGGTATATCTCCCCATGCCGCTGTGCCCAGTACACGTGAGGTGTGAGAGTCTGCATTGCAAATATTCACATTAAAATGTATTTTACTCAGATTTAACAATGAATGAAAGGCAATGTAAATCTTCCAACAAGCAGCCGGAAGACGTTTCCACGGATTCTGTCATTTGTCCAGAATATTCTTCGAATGCGCGTGCGCTTGCGCGCACGTGAACGCAACACTCGCCGCCCACTTTTTTATAATACGGAAATATTCCATTCATTTTTCTCTAAAACTCCTCAATAATAGGTTCTAACCCTTGAACCAATCTACCCAGCCATGATACACACGAATACATTTTCAAACATTGGTTTAAAAAAAAAAAACAGCATTTGGACTATTAACGTATATATGGGCCAATGAACTACGCTGCCCATGATGCACTGGGAATGACGTAATCGAAAAAAAGAACGACAATGTGCAAGAAAATGTCCAATGTGAAAATTTCAATTGAACTATGAATTTCTAGACTTTTATTATTAGCATGAAATACAGCATATAATATAATTGAGCTACCCTGCCCTTTCTGGATTATTGGTATTATTATTTGGCACGATTTTTTAAGCAAAGTTGAAATCATATTTATTTCCATAGATAAAGGCGTAAATCCTCTTATATGTAGAAACCAGAAACATTATCAGTTTGTTTCATAGAGCATTTTACTGTGTATACTTCCAGCCATCGACGGCGCTGTGACGTCGCGTTTGCTCCACTGTGTTTGCGGAAGTAGACAAAAATATAACCTGAAGAATGAGCGACTGTTAACTTGCACGGACTCTAAACACTGCTCATTAAATTTGCAATTTAAGTGTTCAATTAAATTCCTCGTCCCGTACTACAATTTAAATATGAGTGATACAAATATCATGCATTACAAAAGAAATGGTTTAGCAAGGGGGAGTTAACCAAATAGGAAAGGTCTGTATAGTTTACACGAAGATTGTTTTTAAATATAATGCAGCAGAATTCCGAATCTAATCCATCTAATCATATACTAGACTTGCAAACAAATAGTACAGGATTTAATGTTCTGGTCGGTTTGACTGGCAGTGTAGCTGCTCTCAAGGCGCCTTTGTTGGTAACACAACTACTTGAGATTCCAGGGGTAAGTGTATTTATATTCCGACTGTTCAAAAATGTGTGTGCATGATTTAAGCTGACAGAGCCACTGCTGTCGCTGAGTTCATCATGTCCTCCAATGTCATTTTCATTTCACATATTTGTCCACCAGAGAGTGCTGTTTTTTTAAACAATGCAAGTTATTTTATAATGACTAACGTACATCATGATTTATTGAATAAATAATAAACTCAAAAGTAGAAATCATATTGGTTTTGTTTTTATCACAATTAAGTGAATATAGGGGTTAATTTTATTCCGCCCATTAGGTTGGAGTGGATGTTGGCCATTTATTTATTTGGCTTACAAATACATTTACTATATTTATGTATTTATTGGCTTTACATGAATGAATACCATTTGATCAAATAAAATGCATTAGTTTTTAGCCCTCTTCATACCTTATTGTGAATTTTTTAATGATTTTAAGTGTTGGTCAATTATGAGTCAAGGTTAAAAGATGGCATACGTTTTATAGGAATTTTTTAAGGTTGAACAGATTCTTTTTTTTCTTTTCTGTTCTCTAGGTTGATGTACGTGTGGTCACCACAGATCATGCAACTCATTTTTACGATATCAGCGAAGTCCCTGTTTGTGTTTACAGAGATAAGGATGAATGGGAGGTGAGTACAGCCTTTGAAGAGGAAGAAATGCATTTTCACTAATCAAACAACAACGTTATATTGTTTCCTGCTGTGACGTTAAATCCAAAAACTGACCTGATAAGAGAAATTTCATAGGCGACATGAAAGGCTTTCCTTGTATTTCTATGCTAGATGTGGACAAAGCGCTCTGACCCTGTGCTACACATCGAACTTAGACGTTGGGCAGATCTTTTAGTGATTGCTCCACTGGATGCCAACACACTTGGCAAAATTGCCAGTGGAATATGTGACAACCTTTTGGTAGGTAATGGGCATTTTAGATGGATTTTCTTTTAGATGCATTATTATATAAGTATGCTTATTCATTTTGTTGATGACAGACATGTGTGGTGCGGGCCTGGGACTGCAGCCGTCCTTTGCTCTTCTGTCCTGCTATGAACACAGCCATGTGGAAGCACCCTGTCACTTCACAGCAAGTGGCCACACTTAAAGGCTTTGGCTACGTTGAGATACCATGCATTGCCAAAAAACTTGTCTGCGGAGACGAAGGTATCTTCCAAGCATGTGTTCTTTACGAGGCAATTGCATTGATAAGGGAGAATGGAACAGATAAAAAAAAATTAGCATCAGTGTGTGAAAATCACTCATGCATTAGTCGTTAACTGAAGATCAAACAGATGTTATCTGACAGGCTTTTATTAGCATGCTCCTAAGGATTTAAAGGGTTAGTTCACCCAAAAATGAAAATTCTGTCATTTCATTACTCACACTCATGTCGTTACAAACCCGTAAGACCTTCGTTCATCTTCGGAACACAAATTAAGATAATTTTGATGAAATCCGAAAGGTTTCTGAACCATCCATAGACAGCAATGTAATTAACACTTTCAAGGCCCAGAAATGTAGTTAAAATCATCCATGTGACTACTGCATTTTATGAAGTGACGAGTATACTTTTTGCACGCAAAAAACAAACAAAAATAACGACTTTATTCAACAATCTGTCAGACTCTTAAGCTGTTGACGCAGTGTCATTGCTGTCTATGGAAGGTCAGAGAGCTCTCGGATTTCATCAAAAATATCTTCAGTTGTGTTCATAAGATGAACGAAGGTTTTACGGGTTTGGAACGACATGTGGGTGAGTAATTGATGACAGAATGTTCATTTTTGGGTGAACTATCCCTTTAATGAATTAATTTTTCTTGTGTTTTTGACCCTCATTCCAACCTCTGTATCTTCACAGGTAAAGGTGCCATGGCAGAGGTTTCAACTATTGTTGAAACTATCAAACAGCACATCCAGAACCGTCCTGAATGACCTCAGACTAAACACACTAGGGCCAGCGGGCAAGAGACACAAGGTTATCCACACATCGCTATTATTATTATTTGTACTCTATCTTCTATTACATTTAACCTGGACTTTGCCATGAAAAGCTGGCATAGCATTGATAATCCAACAAACATTATTTTTCTGTCATTTATAGTTATTTGTAGTGGTTGTAAATAAATTGTTCTTTCGATATTGAAAACATCCCTTTTCAGTAAGTGCCACATTTCAGCTTAGCTGTATGTCAATATTGTTTAATCTTTGGATCTCTTTTTCACTGGTAGCTTATCCTCAATATGTAACTTAATATGATAGATGATCAGAAACTGACATGTCTACACTGGAAAACAAAAACTGTTGAGAACAGTTAAAAATGCAAGGCAACTTAAATTTCTCTCTTAATAATTGTCCTAAGTAACAGTCCTTTGTTTTGTCAATCTAAAAAAGTCACAATTCTTGACAATTTCTTGTACAGCAAATTCTCAATTAATAACACAATAAATTGATCGAACATTTTAATACTTGTATATATAGACTTACAGGACACTTAACATGTTAAATGAACCATCCTATCTTTGTTTGTGAAGGAGCAATCGTCCTACAAAGCAAACATATTCAGGACCTCAACACTGGACACACAAACCTCAAGAACGGTTACAACAAATGCAAAAAGATGAGCTCTTAACATCACAACACAACTGGTAACTAACAATAATTACAAAACACCAACAAAAGTTTAAATAAAGATATAAAACAGCAAAACAATATTCTTATAACAGTAAATGTGTACAATTTAATGCATGTTGGGAACTCATGAGCCCTTAACATTTCAAAAATATTGTTCAATATGAAATTCTTTATTGTTTGACTAGTTGGTACAACATTTGGGGGAATTCTGTTGGTCTAACATAGGTTTTTATGGTCACATTTCTTAATATTTGTAACTCAAAAGATTCTGTAACCTAGAAAATTGGTTGTTGTTTTTTGGTCATTTAATGTCATCAGTATTGACCACAAAAGCCATGTGACACTTATGATCAATAGAGAGATAAACATGCTATTTAGCAGAACAACATATTCATGTTTGGTGTAGTTTACTTGATAAATGTTTGAAGTGTGTGTGACCTAGTTTTGGGATGCATGTTCTCTTTGTGAACTCACACCTCTAAGCGAGGGACTCAGAGGTGGAGTGAGGGGCCTCTAACCGCAACAGTAGCAAGCGGTCATGAAAAGAGTCTCGGGTTGTACTAGGAGATACTGATGCACTTAACACCTCCAAATATCTTGTTTTTTTTCTGATACATATCCTGTTTGCAGGTTGCCGTTAGAAATGGGTTCCATCTATTATTCATATATGGTTAACCACCTATATTCTCATTTGGCCAAGATGGACCAAAAGGACTAGCATAGATACTATATGATTACCTTAGATATGGATTCAAATAATATTTCAAAAGTTTCATCTGAAGGGTTTGAATGATTATTGAGTGCAGTATATGGGTGGTTCTTCAATTAGGGAAACATTTCTATCCCCTAGTAAGATTTTCAAGGAGTTTAAAAAAAAAATTCTAGCTTTAAAGAATATATATAAATGTAATAGCAACACTGTTTTATTATTTTGTGTAATATAACAATTACTGTCCCCAATATTGCTGTCATTAACATCATGCCAAGCATTTTACAGTTTTTATAGGATTTTTTTCTCATAGATTAGAGATCAGAAATAATTTTAGTCAGTATTAGCACATTTTAATTGTCAAGTCAGAAAATATTTTTTTTTGAATACAAATTTAGTACTCAAAAATCCCTTTATTTGGAGTATTGGAGAGTCCCCCATGGCATGTACTCTTTATGGCTCTTGTTTCATTTACTTACTTTCTCTACATAAACCTTTCCTTCATCCCGATCATTCTTCTTTTGTTTCTCTTTCTCAGGGCTAAAGATTTTTAAAAATGTCTGGTCAACGTGCATGGGTTTAGAACAAAGGGTGTATCTGTGTCATTACGGTTTAAAAGGATAGATAACATCCTGCTAATGTGTGTATAGGGATAAACCGCTTATATGCATGTTTATACAATTCTTGAAACTGTTTTTGAGAGACACAAAGTTCAAAAACATCTTTCTCTGGACCAGAGTCATGTTGGGTGTTATAATCAATATAGAACAGCAATGAACCCTTTATATATACACTCACCGATCATTTTATTAGGTACACCTTGCTAGTACCGGGTTGGACCACATTTTGCCTTCAGAACTGCCTTAATTTTTTGTTGTATAACTTCAACAAGGTGCTGGAAACATTCCTCAGAGATTTTGGTCCATATTGACATGATAGCATCACACATTTGCTGCTGATTTGTCGGCTGCACATCCATGATGTGAATCTCCCATTCATCCCAAAGGTGCTCTATTGGATTGAGATCTGGTGACTCTGGAGCCATTTAGGTATAGTGAACTCATTGTCATGTTCAAGAAACCAGTTTGAGATGATCTGAGCTTTGTGAGATGGCACGTTATCCTGCTGGAAGTAATGATCAGAAGATGGTATGGTCATTAAGGAACTGACATAGTCAGCAACAATACTCAGGTAGGCTGTGGGATTTAAATGATGCTCAATTGGTACTAAGGGGCACAAAGTGTGCCAAGAAAATATCCTCCACACCATTGCGCCACCATCAGCAGCCTGAACCGTTGATACAAGGCAGGGTGGATACATGCTTTTTATGTTTTTCTATGCCATATTCTGACCCTACCATCTGAATGTTGCAAATTGACACTTTGCTCAAGCTCATCTGTTTCAAGGTTCGACATCATAGATGCTCTTCTGCAGACCTCGGTTGTAACAAGTGGTTATTGTGCCTTTCTATTGTGGTGGGAAAATGTAATAATAGAAGGAGGTTAAGAATTATGCATTTAAGTTGATTGATTTACATATATTCATACAACAAAGAATCATTATGTATGTTTGAGTTCATCTACAGTTCATCTTTATGAGTTAACATTTTGCCACAAAGACACTTTTCTAAACTCTAACAGACCCAGTGACTAGCTTGACCATAAGAGGTCACCGGACATCTAACTTGAGAGTTTTCCTGACCCTAGGGTCAGCAGATCTAATTTCGAGGGCCTGGGCCAAAAGACAAATTATGTTATTTGTGTGCTGAGCGTGGAAAATTACAAAAGGGGAACAGTTGAGACCTTGAGTTAGAGAAACCTATAAAGACAGCAGAAGATGTTGTGTCTAGTTAGTGCACACTCTGCTGGCGTCCTGTATGATTGTGTGACTCTTCTTGCAAGAAAATAAATCTTTATAAAGACAATTGGCGAAGGTTTGTCTCTTATTCAGTGATGTCATTAAGTTGATTTTTCATCTCAAACTAGTCTGGCCATTCTCCTCTGACCTCTGGCATCAACAAGGCATTTTCACCTGCAGAAATGCCGCTCAATGGATATTTTCCTCTTTTTCTGCCCATTTGTAAAAACCTAGAGATGGTTGTGTGAGAAAATCCCAGTAGATCAGCAGTTTCTGAAATACTTAAATCACCTTTCTTCCCTATTCTGATGCTCATTTTGAACTTCAGCAGATCACCATGACCATGGCTGAATCCGAAATTGTCCCCTATACACTCAGATAGGGCATTATTTTAGAGGATAGCCATTTGTAGTGGTGTCCAAAACCATAGTGGACGTTATCGAGTGTCCTATTCTATCCCACATTGCACTGCAATAACTAGCGTACAGTCGATGTACGCTCAACAGCTGTCCGAATTCACGCACTCGTTTTCATTCATTCCTTCAAGTGAACTGTATTAGTGGACTAACGTGGGGAATAGTGATTGAGGGTTTAGGGGGCGATTTCAGATTCAGCCCATGTCTACATGCTTAAACGCATTGAGTTGCTGCCATGCGTTTGGCTAATTAGATATTCGCGTTAAAGGGATAGTTCACCCAAAAATGAACATTGTGTCATAATTTACTCACCCTCAAGTTGTTTCAAACCTGTATGAGTTTCTTTGTTCTGCTGAACACAAAAGAAGATATTTTGAAGAATGTTTGTAACCAAGCAGATAGAGCAACCATGGAATACCATATAGTATTTTTTTCCCTACTATGGTAGTCAATGGTTGCTCTATCTGCTTTTTTACAAACATTCTTCAAAATATCTTCTTTTGTGTTCAGCAGAACAAAGAAACTCATACAGGTTTGGAACAACTTGAGGGTGAGTAAATGTTGACAGAATTTTCATTTTTGGGTGAACTATCCCTTTAAGAAGCAGTTTTACAGGTGTACCTAATAAAGAGGCTGGTTCGTGTATATAACTTTTATAATATAATTGCCAATGCAATATCTTCATATTTTGTTACATTTTCCATTTTTACTATTACATTAATCATTACCGGTATGTTTAAATTGTGCAGGAAATGGCTGTTTAATGATTTCCATTGACAACTTACCTCTTTGCATGTCCTACCATTTGGGCATATTGTAATTGTTCAATAGTTTTTTAAAATAAAATATAGAAATTAACATTGTTGCATGATGGAAAATTGCATTTTATCAAAGAATCAATAGTTTTCGTGTAAGTCCAGTCAGGCTGGAAAATTATGCTGGCACATTAAATTTGATCATTTAATCAAAACACTTGTTCATCCCTATTTGTTAAGCAAATCAGCTGAGGTGTTGTCATCAGATGAAGTCAGTGCTGCTTTACACACAATCCCCTATCTGATGTGGTGTCCTCCTGTCATTGGCTGCCAGGTCAGACTTTAAAAACATGCACTCCAGCAGGAGGGGAAACGTTTATCAAGCAGGTACTGGAAGGGAGTGAATTCAACTGAGCATAATGTGAAGGAGGCTCCAATCTCTTGGCAGGCTAAATGAGAATAAAATATTCTTAGTCACATGATGTGGGGTGTAGATGGCACTGATCTGTGTTACTCTAGGTCAGTTCACTAAAAAGCTTTTTTGTGGAGGGGGTAACAGGAAACAACATGGGAAATGTCTTGCGAAACATCAAGAACTAATCTATTGCTCAATTCTTGCGCACTTCTGTTCTCGTCTCGATATAACAATCAACATTATTGCAGTTTTTATCCATGCATGAAGTGAACCTTATGTTTTATCATCAAAAATCTAATTTATGATTTTAAAATGCACACACAAAGGACTTGCATGCACACCCGGGGCTCAGGTGTACCCCAGCTGATTGCTTGATGTTGGAGGTGTCACTAAGGTTGAGTAAACACTTGTCACATTTCCTGCTTGTAGTCCTTTGGGGCTGTTGACAGGCCCTTGGTGCTGCTTCCCCAGGTAGCTGAAATGTAATACAGACATGGCTGATGTAACTCTACAGCTTAGTGAACTCATAGCTCCTGACTCTAGCGCATGAGCTGGCACGGTTTCATCACTTATTATAAACACATCACACGTTCAAAGTAAACGCATTCAAACTAGCACAATTGTGATGCTCCTGCTACAACTGCTAAAAAGGTACTACTCTAAATGAACACAGCAGGAAATATTTAAGGAATAAACCCTAACCCGGCGTGTTCATTTATAAATATACTAGTTCATAATACATTTACTGATGTCAATGATATGTTAAAATTGTAGAAGTGAACATTAACTTAGTTTAATAAACGTATTGTTCATTAGTTCACAAATCAAAAAAATTTGTTTGGGTGCATAGATCAGTGGAAATCGGAGTTATATTAAAAAAGTCCAGGCTAATCCAAGCATTATTATAGCAGTATTTGTTGCTCTGTTTTTGAAGTCCGTAAAAAATGCATCTGTCCTTCGAATAGCGTGCTCCACACGGCTCTGGGGTGTTAATAAAAGCCTTCTGAAGGGAATTGATGCGTTTGTGTAAGAAAAATATCCATATTTAAAACTTTATAAAGTAAATTTCGGCCGATCGCCTTCCGTATTCAATTTATGGAAAAATTGTTGAAAGTGCCTCTGCCGATCGAAAGACAAACGCGTCCAGGTACGCTCGTCATGATGTTGCGTCCGCATCTTGAATTGCGAGATGGCACTTTTCAACACTTTACCACGGAAGGCGATCGGCTGGAATTTTACTTGATAAAGTTTTAAATATGGATATTTTTCTTTCACAAACACATCGATTCGCTTCAGAAGGCCTTTATTAACACCCCAGAGCCATGTGGAGCACGTTATTCGACGGACAGATGCATTTTTTTATGGACTTCAAAAACAGAGCAACTATTAGTGCTATAATAATGTTTGGATTAGCCTGGACTTTTTTAATATAACTCTGATTGTATTTGTCTGAAAAATGTCATATACACCTAGGATGACTTGAGGGTGAGTAAATCATGGGCTAATTTTCATTTTGGGGTGAACTATCCCTTTAACAAATGTTAATAAATTGAACCTTATTGTAAAATGTTTTTATATCACATATCAAGCATTGGTTTTATTTGAGCTTCTATAATCACAACAGTTGTTAAGATGTGTTTGATATGCATTGCAATCATCGACTTTTCCCTATAACCTAACAATCATATTTCCGGTTGTTTTTCTTCCTTATCCAGAGATGGTTATTTGCTGATTTCCAAGATATTTCAATACATTTCCTTATTGTGACTGCAGAATGCTTGTCTATGAACTCAAAGAAAGTCTCACCTTTTAATGTGTTATTTCTGCAAAATAAAAATAGGATTGTGGTGTCAAACGTTACTTCCTATACGGGTCACATGTAGAACATCAGGGTTTTGTGCATACTTTTTTTAAGAATTAAAAAACCTCATCTCTCCCCATGGCCTCCCTAGAACTGCTTAATCTCTCACAACCGTCATGTTAACTGGAAGCACTCATGCTTCGGCTTCCTTTTTCTTTTATCTAGCCTAGTTTTTTTATGACCTTTGTTCTCCCTCTCAATTGTTCTCGGATTGCTTGGAATGTTTGGATAAAATGGCAAATGATTACGCTTTCTGTATAGTGAACTCATGAAGCTTCACATTATGCAAAAAAAGTGCTTTCTGCACAATGGTGGACAGTAAGAAAGGACAAAATGCCAGAGTATAGGTGTGAGACAATTGACCTGAAACACCTAACAGCTTTGTTTTCATCTTCACTCGTAGGGTTTTATATAAAGAGCACATGTTGACATGAAAACTGGAAGTGCAAGGTGTTGTATGAAATCCTGTAGAGACCCTGTTCCCGAGGAAAGGTCACTCTCTGGGGAACATGCAGTTTTATGGAGGACATCGACCTGTCTAGACTATGTAGTTGCAATCTCAACATGCAAACAATTAGACACAGTTGACATGATGTACTGTGTTTAGCAACAGCAATGTAAAATGAAAGCAATCAAAGACAAAAAAGCTTAAAAGTCTGTGTATTGTCTGTAACAGTTCCATTTCTCTTTACAGAAAAACATGTATTCATATACTAATTACAATAGGACCTAATGTGAAATGATGTTGTGTGTGAGTGTACCTGATTCGTTCCACGTATCAATTATTTTACAACCAAAATTAACACATGATATATATAAATATTCAGCTTGTAAATGACTTAAATCTGGCATCCTATACCATGGCTAACCATTAACTCCAGCAAGACAGGGTTCAATAAACAACAGGCATCTCTGCTATCTGTGTTGTGTCAAACTTCAAAGAATCCTCTAGATTAGCCCTTCATCACATACCACTTTTTATTATAGTGCGAAACTAGCTGGTATTTCTTAAAGGGATAGTTCACCCAAAAAATGATTTGAAATCATTTGTTAGTTATCTAAAGTTAACATGCACTAACAACGAGCAACACTAATCTCAGTTAGCATTAATCTCAATATTTACTAATACATGTTTAAGATCAAAAGTTGGTTGGTAGTGTAGGTTAACATTAGTAAATGCGCTGTAACCTAATATGAACAGTTTTATTAGCATTAAAAAAGGTTAACAAATTCTTTAAGAATGTATTGCTCATTGTTAGATAACTAATATTAAGAAGTTAAAGTGTTACCAAGTCTTTAATCCATACAATTGAAGTCAGTGGGGTCCAGTTTTGTTTTTGACTTCATTGATTGCCATTATATGGAGAGAGAGAAAAAAATACATGAAATATTAATTCATTAGTTAATCTTTTCCCACAAACTTTGCTCTGTTGTTCCATCCGTGCTGCTTCAGATCTTTTTCATGCGGGCCCACATGGGAAGATTGAGATGCGCAAAATGGTATTCTTCACATTTTCAGGTTTATTGAATGCACACAGGGAATGTACACTGCCCGGTCAAAAAAAGTCGCTGTTTGGATTTAAATAGGCAAATGCTTAAGAGTCAATGATTGGATCGTTATTGCATATTTTTGGCAACAGTTCTTCTAACCCGCATGTAGAAAGACACCATGGCCATATTCCAGGATGACAATGTCAGGATTCATTAGCTCAAATTGTGAAAGAATGGTTGGGAGGGAGCATGAAGAAACATTTTCACACATGAATTGGCACAATCTGAGTCCAGAACTTAAATTCATTGAAAGTCTTTGGGATGTGCTGGGATAGACTTTACAGAGTGCTCGACTCTTGCATTGTCAATACAAGATCTTGACCAAAAATTGATGCACCTCCTGATAGAAATAAATGTAATTCTTGCGGATGCGCTCCTGCAAAGCAAGTGTCTCCTATTCACAGATTCTCCATATCATATATTGATACATTTGTACCTCTCTTTATAATAAGAGTGTTGGGGGGATTTCGAGGCCCCTATTATTCTTACAATATCCTTCACAATTTTGAAATTTGTATTCACTTATTTCAGATGTGTCTTTTAAAGTGCTCTGTAGTAAAATTATCATGTGTGATAAAACATTGTTGAAGTAAATGGATAACTGATGTGCCTTGTTTATGTGTGTGAGGTAAATGAATTAAAGCAACTTTGTCCTTCCAAGCAATGTTTACTTTCGCTTATCTGGGTCAAATGCTTACAAGACATCATTCTATGATTACAGAGAGCAATTTTCATAAGGATATTTATAATTAGAGGAAGTGCTGCAGAAGTTATTGAGCATTCATATTTGCGCTCAACCAGGATGATACAATATATTTGATACTGGCACGCATATTGACAACAAAGCTCTTGACCTTTGCAAGGACAAGGAGGTAATGGAACATACTGCGTGAAGGCTGGGAATTTACCTTCCATGGCAGTTCTAACAATCACTGCAAAAGTATTTATATATATATTTCAAATTCTGTACATTAATTCATATATTTCTGGAATCATTATGAAAGGAGGTGTGTATCGAGTATTTTCAGCAGATCTCTTGTAGATCTACAGTACATGGATTTGAAGTGCACAAACATGTAAAACTCATGCTCCAAAAAGCATTTTGCACCTCACAAGAAACAGTATCCATACATTGTTGACATAAACAGTTAAAACAAATTTCAGTGTCTTATTATGTTCCGTAGAAGAAAGTCATATCAGCTTGGAATGACATGAAGGTAAGTAAATAATGACATTTTTGGGTAACCCATTTCGAGTTATTGGATTATGATGTATATATACAATTGTAACTGAGTCAAAAATAAGGCTACAAAAAATATTTAAAGTCACCATGAAATCAAAATTCAGATGCAAGGAGGAGATCCAGTCAGATGAAGGAATGCTGATGAAATCAATTTATTTCTTATAAATGAAATGAAAATGAAGTCGAAATTTAATAAAGAAAGATACATAAACAGTTAAACAACACTTCTAATATCTCAAAGTAAAAATCTATGTAAAATATGATTGTATATTTGAGTAAAAATATAAGTAGAAATCTGAGGAACATATACTTCCTGCCTAGGAAAAAAAGTGAAGTGGTCGAGAGCTCTCTTGCAGTAAGCCACAGTGCTAAAAGAAAAGGTTGAAGTCAAGACAGTGAATGACTTGACAAGGAGATCTGTCATCCTTTATACTTGTTAAAATCAGATAAACAAGGCCAAGTTCCTCTTTTGTAATGAACTCATACAATGTGACCCCGGGGCCAAATGCAAAATTAGATATCTAGCAATAGTGGTTTCGACACATTTGGGGTAAAAGTACAGTTGAGTTTATCATATGTCAATAGACCATAAGTGAAGGACATTTGTTGGATATAGACATAGACACATTGCACCTATGCAAATTAGTATCTAAAAGAAGAGGTTCTTGGCTCTTTGCTCTACAATGCATGTTTTCTCTGTAGACATGGTGCTTAAATTATACCGTAACACTTGGTTTAGGGAAAACCTTTAAAAACTGTTGCTCATACAAAAACACCAACATTTTGAAGCCTAAACGCAGTCACCAGAAGTAAAAGGCTAAAGGTAGGCTTTTAACGGATTACACCACTGTCCCACAAATTCAACGTCACCATAAGCTTTCTTATCTCTGTCAGTTTTTCTCAAAACATTTTCCCATTTTGTTCGAGAAGCTGAGAAGCATACGCATATAATAATAATAAAATGTGAGCACTGAGATTTACATACAGTGCAGTTTCAAAATGTTCTGAATTCTTCTACGCACATTTTAGGAGAGGATGTCTATTTTAAAACCATGGATACATGAAACCATGCTGGGGAAGATTACATGCTCAACACTTGGTACTGCTTTTCTTCAATAAACATTGGTTTATTTAATGCACGCACACATGCACACACAATACCCTTTCATAGAGGCACTTTTTCTTGAGTATTATTAATAAGAATGCTTATTAAATTTCATACTCTAATCAGTCTGGCTAAACCTTCCCTTTTTTCTCTAGCTGCAACTTCCCGATAAGCAAGAACCCTTCAGTGTAAACACTGAATGGTATTATCATTCCTAAAGGCAATGTTTGGACTACCTATCAGCACTGTTATGAGTCCTAACAGGGGGTGATGGTAACTTTGTGGAGGAGCACATGAGCAGTAAGTCTCAGTAATAAGTTACAACTTCTCTAATTTATGGTGCCCGACGATTTAACCTTTCGGTTGTGTCGGTTTGAAGAACAGTCTCTAAGGCATAGTTGTGTCACTCCTGGTCATGGGAGAATCATGACGGCTGATTTCCTGTTTCATTTTCGTATCTTTTTAGGTCAACGTGATCTATTGTCCTGAAATTGTGTTAGGGTAAGCATGATGACTGGAAACATCTGCGTCTCAGGATAGATAAAGGGAAGTATTTAATTCCTCTAGACAGGCATGTGGAAAGATGCCAGTGCTCTGAGGAGTATAGAATGTGTTTTCAGATCACTTCTAGGTGTGGGACGAAAGACAAAAACCTGTTAGTAAAAAAAATGTTGCATCAGTGCCTTTGTTCTGCCACTGATACTGTATATTCCTCTGTATTTTCTCTTTTCTTCTGAATATTGACTTGCATCAGGAGTAGTTTATTGAGCAAACACAAATCCAGCAGAGCAGATGAATTATCAGGTAAATAATGTCATGAGTTTAGTCACCATTCCATACTAGAGTAAATATACTGAACACATTACCAGTTGGGCTAATGAGTCGTGGTGAACTTTACATATATCAAACAACAGCCTTAAACTGAATAGCAAACAAACACACCTCTTCATACTTATTATGGGCTTATAATTATAATTTCACACAGTAAGTATATTACTCACTGCATTTGTCATACAAACTCTTGCTTGTCATAGCACTTTCTAACCAAAATATTAGAGAAAGTCGTTTGTACACAATTGCAATCATTTTTAAATCAATATGGTTTGCAAGAAGTGTTTCAATCTGGTTTTAAATCACTTCATCATAGCACAGAAACAGCCATGTTAAAAGTTTTGAATGACCTGTTACTTGCCACTGACTGATTATGATTATTCTGATCCTATTTTGAACCCTTAGCATTTGATCCTGTAGACCATAACATCCTTATTTCCTGTTTAGAGCAATGTGTTGGCATTAAGGGTACTGCGTTGGAGTGGTTTAGATCTTATCTGTCCGACAGAAGTATTTCGGTCCATCTTGGGGATTTTGTGTCATCGTCGGCATCTCTCTCGTGTGGAGTCCCTCAGGGTTCCATTCTTGGGCCTATTCTATTTTCATTATACTACCTCTAGGGCAGGGGTGTCCAAAGGGGTGTCCTCTAGGGCAGGGGTGTCCAAGACTTTCCTGGAGGGCCACTGTCCTGCAGAGTTTAGCTGGAGCTCTAGGGTCTATATTCTAGGAAATATGGCATCTTGTGTCATTGTTACGCAGATGAAATACAAATTTATCTGCCTTTGAAACGGAAAGATGCAAACTCAGCACCACTGTTGGACTGCCATGAGGATGTTAAAGCCTGGATGGCCTTAATTGTTTTAAGTTCAACGAAGGGAAAACTCAAATCATGGTATTTGGACCTGGCAACGCCTGTGAACCAGCTCTGGATCTGGGTGCTTTAAAATCATACGTGAAGCCCAGTGCTAAAAACCTGAGTGTTATGGACAGTGACTTTAAAATGGATTAAAAAATCGTATGCAGTAATTAAATCCAGCTTTTTCCAGTTGAGGCAATTATCCAAAGTCAAGTCTTTTCTGTCATTTAATGATTTTGAAAGGGTCATACATGTCTTTATCTCGACCCGCCTTGACTACTGTAATGGCCTTTATGTAGGTATCAATCAGAACTCCCTTAAACATTTGCAGATACAGAATGCTGCTGCTCGTCTGCTCGTCTGTTAACGCGCAAGCGAGAACATATTACACCCATACTGGCCTCCCTTCGCTGGCTTCCTGTTGGTTTTAGAATCGATTTTAAGGTTCTAGTTTTAGTATTTAAGTCATTAAAAGGACTAACACCAAGCTATCTGTCTGATTTAATACAGCCGCATTGATAACCACTAAGCTCTCAACTTCCCCGTCCGTTGTAGAAATGGAATGGTCAGAGGTGTTTATCAGTTTCTATGTCCATCCTGACTGGTACTTTGACATTTTCCATGAATGAAATAATGGCATGACGAAACTTGACAAAGAAGCCCAGTCTGTCTAAGCATGCCTACATTTCCATTTTCAATCCTTGTAAGAAAAGCCATTCAGTTAGCCGAGCCAAACAAAAACAAGGTTTTGCTGTTATGAGTTTATCTTCTTCGTGCCATCTTAAACTGACAGTTGGTGATTTTCCACGCAGAGGTGTGTGAATAGACATGTCAAACTTCACAAACCACATATAGGCCTGCAGGATATGCGTGTTCTTGCTCATGAGGCACTGTTTGATAGTAACGTCCTTTTTTTCAATTAGTCTTCTGTAAACCCGAATAAGCTGGCAAAACTCCAAAAATAACACTTGAACATTTACTGTCTCTTTTGAGTGTCATGGCAAAGCATGCTGGGAAATAGAAATCCCAGGTCGCAAGTTTCAGATAAATTTAAAGGATTAGTTCACTTTTAAATAAACGTTTTCTTATAATTTACTCACCCCCATCTCATCCAAGATGTCCATATGTCTTTCTTTCATGTCTTTTCTGCAGTCAAAAATAAATTAAGGTTTTTGATGAAAACATTCCAGGATTTTTCTCCATATAATGGACTTCAATGGGCTCCAAATGGTTCAAGGTCCAAATGACAGTTTCAGTACAGCTACAAAGGGCTTTAAACGATACCAAACAATACCAGACGATGAATAAGGGTCTTATCTAGCGAAACGATAAGTTTCTGCAAGAAATTGAGCAGTTTTTATGTTATTATTTTACCTCCTAACAGACAAACGTGATCATCTCTGAGCTCCGCCATAACTTCCGCTAAGTGAGGTCAAAATACGAGCCTGGTCATAGATGTATACGTAGATGCCTCATTAGCACCTATACGGATCAGTAGAATGAGGCATCTACGATCGATATATATGACCACGCTCGTATTTTGACCTCACTTAGCGGAAGTTATGGCTGAGCTCAGAGATGATCACGTTCGTCTGATAAGAGGTAAAATAATAGCATAAATACTGCTCAATTTCTCGCAGAAATGTATCGTTTCGCTAGATAAGACCCTTATTCGTTGTTTGGTATCGTTTAAAGCCCTTTGAAGCTGTACTGAAACTGTAATTTGGACCTTGAAAGGCCATTATATGGAGAAAAACCCTGGAATGTTTTCATCCAAAACCTTAATTTATTTTCGACTGCAGAAAGAAAGACATGGACATCTTGGATGACATGGGGGTGAGTAAATTATCAGCAAAAGTTTATTTAAAAGTGAACTAATCCTTTAAGTTTGTCTAAGGTCCTGTCCACACGAACACAGGTATTTTCAAAACCGCAACCTTTTCTATGCGGTTTGGCCGTTCGTCCACATGCAAACATATCCGGACACTGAAACCGAACTTTTCTGAAAACTCCTGCCAGGGTGAACATTTTCATAAACTCTGTTTGCAGTGTAGTCGTGTGGATAGTGAAACCGGAGATTTTGGCTTGTTACGTCAAAACCGGAACCGGCAATAACTTTTTTCCATGCTTCTGATTGGCCAACATGACTTTAAGATTAGGGTTATATTGCCACCTGTTGGTTTGGAATGCTCTTGATAGCGCTTCATATCGTGTTTTTGCGTTTTCATCTGGATACGTTTTGTTTTTTTTTTTAAACGGAGGAAAAACTTTTTAAAAATGTATAAAAATACCCGTGTAAGTGTGGACAAGGCCTAAATTAAAATAAACAAGTTCATAAAACTCAAATCAATGAAACAATTCAGGTTATTTCAAATCTGTCCGTTTTGAGAACTCAAAAGAAAAGGAAAGTCCTAAATACTCATAAAAGTTTAATTGATTTAACTAATTTGTTTAATTTGAGTTGGCTCTACTCAAACCAATTAATTATTTTTAGTGTTAGGGTTTACAGTGTGTTTCCTATTAAAACTAATGTTGCTTTACAGTTTTATTGAGTTTTTTTGTGACTTTTAAGGGCAATAAATATGCTGCCTCACTTATACGTCACAATGTAGCAAGAAATATACTGTTGAATCCATAAACCTAATTTGTATTATTATTTAAACCTGAAAAATATAAAACTGTGGGGATTTTTAATCATGTAAGATGTAAACATGTAAAATGAAGAAATAATATTTCACTTTTTTTCTAGGTCACATTTGTGACATTGACCATGTGACCATCCTTATACATATGGTCAGATGTTTTTTGCGCAAGATGCTCTTTGGATCATTCTCAAATCATGCAGAACATCATCATCAGGTTTGTTTGTCACAAACTGAACTGTGGAGTTCATTTCGAGGTGGATCCTTGTGGATTTTTCCTGAAACACTTGATCACCTATTCTTTTACTGTGTGTGAGGTTATAAATGTTGGTTCGATATACATAGCTGGTTGTCAGTAAAAATCGAGTCAACTCCTCCTATAACCTAACAAGATGTCATCTTTTTTAATTGTGATGTAAAGTAACCATTCTCTGATGTTATAAAAAAAATGTTTATTGATGGATAAAAATCATATCAAGCTTACTTGTAAATGGAAAAAATGTATCCTTAATATATTTGTGAGGTTGTTCAAATATTTTAGAGCTTGAAATGCCTCAAAAAACATAACAGAAAGTCTGAAACTCTATATTTCTCTTTGTCAATTTATTGTTTATTATTTTAGTATGTTTTTCTTTGATGTCTTTATCAGCTAAATGTTTGTTCTCAGCCTTGCTCCTCACACTTTTTTTTCTATTCTTTTGTTTGTTTTTGTTTATTCCTTCTCAATTTAAAACTCTGTGTTTTGTCCCAATGGAAGTGTCTCACATTGTTGTTTGTTCCCTGTCTTGTTATGTACATTATGCAATAAAATAAAAAAAAGGAAAAGGAAAAGGAAAAGAAAAAACACTCAAGCAGTTTCAGTGCTGCTTTCATTAAAACTAAGAGTGACAACGAATACCAGGCATTCTGCAGTGTTTTCCAGTTAAACTTTGCACTCAATTTGTTTGGCTGATCATTCACTAAATATAAAAAAATGGTAAATAACGGGTTAAGGCGTTGTTGTTTTAAGTTGAAATGTTCCATGTTCTTGTAGCCTAACCATCCAGCCTACCACCACTCACGCATGATTTAACTGCTGCCGCCTGTGCTTTGAAACCCCGCCCTCTTTTTGTATTGTCACCGTTCGATTGGCTATGCGTGCTGCCACCGACATACTTCGACTGCTTGTGCCAAATAACCTTTTGGAAAATAAGTGCCGACGTTAAAGCATGCTTCTCTGCTCTCCTGTACAATACTTCATCCGCTCCCAAAACATTTGGGTTATACTTTGGGGTATTTCGGTTGTCATGGATTTGTTGCGGACGGATAGGAATTTCAGTTCACGAGGTAAGTTTTGCTATATAAACAAAAGTTGGTTTTAGGGATTATTACAACGTAAACTTGTTGGCGAACATTATCAATACACAGACGAATGTTGATAACTGTATTTGGCACGGGTTTAAAGTTTGTCATTGGACTGTGAGACCGCTTTTCAGCTTATTGTGTTGATGATCAACATTATCAAAATTATCCGAAGTAAAAACGGTGTAGTATGTTAAAAACATAGAATTTACAGTTTATTTAAATGTACGTTGAATTACGATGAATCGTCCACGTATGGACGGCTAAGAAAGGTTTTGTAGCTTTCGTTTTACCGGTTTACAGAAGTGTCTAATACAAGTATTTAGCTCATGTAAATGTTGACGGAAGTTTACCAAAACACCCCAAACGTGCCAAATGGTGTCTTTTCTAAATGTGGATTTGCATGAATGAATTTGCATGTTCGCCTCGCGCCCACAATAGACTATTGTCCTCAATTTGTCAATGTGCTATAAGGTTGTGTACGTTACACAGTATAATTTTAATGTATGCTCTCATATTAACATTTTGTAACTGTTTCGAAGTTGCAGTTCTTCACATTATTTTGGCTTCATATGCACATGCAGCATATTTGGATATTATGGGCGCGTCCAGAATGCTGCACGCGCCTATGATGCTCACAAGTGCTGACTACGAAGGCAACTCACTAGGTTTTTACACACAGCCACAGTATGCTGAAAGATGTTGGGGTTTATTTCATCACTTTGAAACCTCTGGGTGGCCTCACCTTGGGACTCCCTGTCTCCACCACTGATAAACCACTTAAATCCCCTTCACTGCCACTGTCAAGCCTAGTGTTACCCTCCTGTGAGCATCATTATGCTCTCTTTGCACATTAGGGAACATCACTGAAGGGAATGAGTGCATCTCCCCTCTATGTGAACACACTTCAAATGGTAGCTATTGAGTTTTATAAATATTACGTTTTTAAAAATATTATAAAAGACTGATTCAAACGTTTTACATTATAAAAATATAAGGGTATGTAAAGAAAATATGGCTATGAATATGACATATGTACAAGTATGAAATGTCAATGCATAATTCTATTTTTTTTTTTTTAAATCATTCACTAGATACAAAACCACTTTATTGATAGTTAGAGGAAGTAAAATGTGTGTGTACTGTGTATACATGCATATCTAGATCTTAAATGATGTTATTATTTCCTCTGTCCTAACTGAACTCAAAATGCATGTGACAGGTGGAACATTTGTGCATATTCGCACATAATTAACTTTGATATATTTGCCAAAACTGCAAGATGCTCTTGCATGCAAAGGAAGTAAGGGGCACCCCCTGTTCCGAAGCATAAACGTGCCTGTTTTTTTTTCTTGTTGTGGTTACCGCTCAAACTTTTCTTCCTAATGTTTGGAGGAACATGTCACGTGACATTTGTCAAAATAGAATTGACAGAAATGTTTTTACCAAACCACAGAAAGGAAGGTATTGCTAAGACGATAAATAAACCATAGAAGTGAAGCTGGGTGACTGTTTGTATAAATATCTCACTCTTGTCAGGGTACTTATTCCAATGATTGTACAACATTGATAATGCTAATTTAACATGTAAACTCAAAATGTTTTTTTCCTTTTTTTTTCTTGTATAGATATGATTTAGCTGGGTCCAGCCAGAGCCTGGGAATCCAAGATGAGCAGTAAGCAGGGACGAAGCTGCATCAACCCTCGTGTTCAAAGTAATATGGAAGGTGCCGTGGGCACCTTAGTCCCCGTGGGGCCCCCTAAAGCCGACAGCCTACCACACTATTCCCATCACAAAGCTCTACCAATCAGCAGGGCTTACTTCCCTTACCCTCTCAGTGGACAAGACACTCTTGACTTTCCTTCTCCATGGGGCAATTCAAAAACCTGTGTGAGAAATGGGCAGAGCCCAGGGATTAATTCATCAGCCACTGAGGGGTCAATTACAATTCCAGCTGTTTACAGGCCTGATAAAGCGTCTTTCCCTGTGGATGCCGGTGGTGGCCGGTGTGCTCTACCGCAAGAGTTGGCAGCGAAGCAAAGATTGGCCTATTATGCCAGCAGTCCCAGACAGCACAGTCCCAGAGCAGCTGGGGTCATCTCACCAGTGGCAGTTCCTAAGGGTCACATTAGAGGGTCAGATGCAGAAAGCTGTGTTGGGCTGGCTATTCCAAAACCTGTATATAGTCATAGCCCCTGCTGCACTGAGCGTGGATGCACCGCAGGGCAAAACTACGGCATGGAACATGGGCCTCATAGGATGTCCCCTCACATATATGATGACGAATGGGCTGCTCATTTCAGCCGTCTTGCTTACCTGCATAAAAAGGGCCAGGAAGCATTGGCGCAACAGAGGGCTTTACAGTTAGAGCATGGCGTGGAGGCTATAAAGGATGGGAAGACAGAGGGCTACCATGGTATCGGATCAAACGGGCCCAGGAGATCTCTTCCTTTAATGGAACCGAGCTATACTTACAACACTGGACGTCCATTTATGGGCGCCACACCAGAGTACTGCCAGCGTGCCCCAGTTCGTGCACCACTGCACACAGGTCTTCACTATACTTATGACCCAAGGACTATGGCACACCGCGGAGTTCCTTCAAAAGTATATCAGAATCATCCACACATATCTAAATACACGCAGATGCCTCCGTGTCCCAATGTCTATTACCCTCAGAGTCACCCTGAGGCTTACCGAACCGATCCCAATGTTATTACAGATGAGCATGGTCAACATCATCATATGGATCAGTTCCATTCCCCTCGAGCTGACTTGATGTCGCCGTCCTGCTCTGTTGCCCCCCCACACCATTCTCTGATCTCAAAATATCCAACTTATCATCCTTATGGAGTGCATTTAAATAATAACCAAGCACCCATGCATGAGCAGCCACGTCCCCCTTTCCCAATGCATCAATCAGAGCGACCACTTGATTTTTCAATACGAAGGGTGCAGACACCCGACTCCCCTCGGGAGCTTTGTAGACAGTCTGGAACTTCTGGGGCTTTCCATCCTACTCCAGCCCACTACAGACGTCACAGTAACACCACTACTCTTGAACACTCGGAGAAGTCTGAAACTGGGTTTCTTGTTGGCGGCTCCAAAGAATTTCCCATTAGGTCCTCTGAAGAGGTATTTAAGAACAGGCATCATGTTTCAGATCCACCTGACAAAGATGTATTAGATAAAAGACCCAGAGAGGAATTTGAAACGGACCTGGCCAGTAAAAAGCAAAAGATTGACTTAACCCAGGAGTTGTCAGATAATGAGCTTCAGTCACCGTCCTCCCCACCAATGCCAGTTATTAATAAAGTTTTTAGCTTGGCTCCTTATAAAGTCTATTTTGAAGCTACTGGCATGTTGTCTTCACTAGGAGATTCAAAAAGTCCAAAGCCACAGCCTGAGGTGACACGTCTTAAACAAGAGCCGGAAATTAAAAACTGTGATCTAGAACCAAATTCAGGTGAAAGTGGTTCACTCAGGTTAAAACAAGAAGCCCAAATGTCACCAGCTAGCAGTGACGGTCAAGTTGAAATGCCACATACTGTAAAGATCAAAAAAGAAAAATTGGATCCAGATGACGAAGCTTATCAGTCAGAAATTAAAGTGAGCATTGCTGAGGAGATGAATCATCAGGCTCATGATTCTGTGGTCAAAGAAGAGCAAAGGGAGTCAGACACAAGTATGCCTGGCTCTCTTCCTTGTCATGTTGTAGTAAAAAATGACTTTGAAGAAGAAAGCAATCCACGCTTAGTAGAAAAGTCTGAATCTTCAGCCACATGCAAGACTAAGAATGCTGTGAAAGATGACACGGAGTCCATTTCATTTACTACATTGCCCACAACACCTCCAGAGCCGCCTCCAGTGACTAAATTCTCTCTCACTAAAATCCCACCTCATTGCCTTAAATTGTCCAATTTTAAGATAATCATCCCTCCGGTCCTAAAAGCTCCAGCAACACAACCTGTTGAGGTTCCGCAGTCTGCAGTGGAGGACAAGCCAATTATGAACAGCAACAAACATGCCCGTCATCAGTTTATGGAGCTTCACCAGTCCCTCTGTAGACTCTTATACTGCTGTGTTACTCGACGCCCGTGTCAGGAGCTCAGGGACTGGTTATGCAAACTGGACCTTCGAGAGTCAGGCAAAGCTCAGAAAGTGTCCTGTCTCTTGGGGTTGAAAATGAGGGAGTTATGGCTGAAAGGTGAGGAAATGGAGGCGTCTCTTCAAAAGGTGGTCTACCAGCTTCAGAAGTACGTCGAAAGCCGCGAATGTCCCTTTCCTCATGTCATGAGGGCTGGTGCGGTGTTCATTCCCATGTTGGTGGTCAAAGAGGTGCTGTTTCCTCAGGTTCAAGGCACATTCATAGACCAGGTCCTGCAAGAGCATCGGTTGGAGCTCAGGCCCACCACCCTCTCAGAGGAGAGGCAGCTGACTCAACTCCACAGAAAGGCTTTCTCTTCGAAACTCCGGAGACTTCTGTCCCTTAAACATCTGCCAGATATATACCCGGATGTCCTCAACCTTCTCTACCATGCCAATGTCTGCAAGTTCCTTGGTGAGTGCTGGATGGTTGACCACTATTAGTAGCATAAGACCTCGTAATAGGTGTTGAACTGCAGTGTGAATTTTTAGCAATGCACAAAATGTTGGTACTGTGTCAGTTATTAACAGCCGTTATTACATTTATTGTTTGTTTATCATATCAGTTGATATTGGATATTTAATTTCCCCTTTTTTTCTCTATTTTTACATTTGTTATATATTTGTCAAGTAACGCTCACCTAAAGTTGATCATTCAAATTTAATAAATGTACATTTTAAAAATAATTAAATGTAATTTGATAAAATATCAAAATTATTATAAATGTTTCATACTGTGCATTATTCTTACATTTTTACATTTTATGTTGCTGCCTTATGTTTTTCCCCCCACATCAATCTACACTCCATACACCATAATGACAAAGGAAAAAAACTGATTTGCGACAACTTTGCAAATTGATTAAAAAATAAAAAAACTGAAATTGCATAAGTATTCGTATCTTTTACTGGGACACTTGAAATTTAGCTCAGGAGCATTCTAATTTCGCTTGTAGATGTTACTACACCTCGAGTGGAGTTAAAGGGATAGTTCACCCAAAAATGAAAATTCTGTCATAATTTACTAAGAAGATATTTTGAAGAATGTTTGTAACCAAGCCGAGAGAGCAACCATTGACTACCATAGTAGGCGAAAAAAATACTATGGTAGTCAATGGTTGCTCTATCTGGTTTGTTACAAACATTCTTCAAAATATCTTCTTTTGAAACTCATACAGGTTTGGAACAACTTGAGGGTGAGTAAATTATGACAGAATTTTCATTTTTGGGTGAACTATCCCTTTAACCTGTGGCAAATTCAAATTGAATGGGTATGATTTGGAAAGGCACACACCTCTCAATAAAAAGCTGAAAATGCATATAAGAGCAAAAACCACGCCATGAGGTCAAAAGAACTGCATGTAGAGCTCAGAGACAGGATTGTGTCCAGACAGATCTGGGGGAAGACTACACAATTCTGCTGCATTGAAGCTTCACAGAAGTTTTGAACAACCAGGGCTGCGTTTCTCAAAAGCATTGTGAGCTAAGTTGATCATGGAGACCAATTGTTCTTAAGGGTACAAATACTTATGCAATGTACTCATTTCAGTTATTCCTTTTTAATACATTTGCAAAATTGTCAAATATTTTATATATATTTTTGCTTTGTTATTATGGTGTATGGAGTGTAGATTGATGTAAAAAAAGAAGAAAAAAAAAGCCTTTTAAAGTAGTTTAACTTAAGGCAGCAACATTAAGGGGTACAAATACTTTTTCAAGGCACCATGTGTATATAATATATAATTATATATATATATATATATATAGATATATTTAAATGTTAATATCAACCATGAAACATTGTAGTATTGGTCAGAATTTGAATATTGATGTAACCCTAATAAAACTTTTTTGGCATCCTTAATAAATTTTATTCTGTAAATCATTGTTAATTTTTGGATCTGGCGCTATGGCGATGACGGTACTTTTATCTTTATTGCCTGAAACATACTGCGTCATATTCAGTTAAAGGATAATTTTATGGTTCCATTTTTTTTAGTTCTGTAACAGGTCTCTTTAAAAAAAAAAATACAAAAAAAAAAATATCACAAGCAATGAAGACAGTTTACCAACTTTTTTCCCAATATTCAGACATGTATTATTTTAGGGTTAAATTTCACAGTACAATTTTTGTCATATTAAATTTCGGTTCCACATTTTAAGTAAGCAGAACTATCTAATTGTGTTGTCTCTTGGATGTTAGTTTATTGTATTACACATTCTGGCTGAATTCTTACTCTTTAGATAAGAGGCTTAATATTATATAATCCCTCATATTATTAAGGTTTAGTCCTAGATATAATCTTTAAAATGCTAAATGATGATATATTTTATATATATTTTTAATATAAAAAC
Source organism: Gobio gobio (assembly GCF_949357685.1). NCBI lineage: Eukaryota > Metazoa > Chordata > Actinopteri > Cypriniformes > Gobionidae > Gobio > Gobio gobio. The sequence continues at coordinate 43,142,041 of NC_137115.1, read as the reverse complement.
CTATTTGATTTTGGTAGGTCGGTATTTGAATTATTTTCATATTGTACATTTATTTGAATGACTTTTTATATTAAGATCAGCCATACATGGCGCATACCTGTGGTGACATCTCTTTTATTGTTCCTGCTTTATGATTTATTTTTAATCATACGTTTTGGTCATACTTTTTTGATTTGATACACATTTGTTCTTGCAGATTCCACTGCTACAGATGGTGTCCAAAAAATGCCCAGGTACCTTCTTATTACTTTGTCCCCCAAAACTTCCTCTCCAGTCACAAACAGATCTTGTTGACAGTTGTAGAGCGCACTTTGTAAATATTTGAACTGCTCGTTTCTTACTGGTGCAGTTTTGTTGCAGGTGTTTTTTTTTATCAGATATAGTCTGGAACGGAACAGTGATAAAGGATATCTTTCAGTTTCAGATGGGTGCACTTCAGGGAAGGAAGTTAGTATTCTTTTTGAGGAATGCTAAGGCGGGTGGGGGATGGGAAGGGGTTTGCCAAATGCACTGGTGTAACCTTTCTCACCTGCAGTGCCATTACAGACCGTTAGGGGTTGACGGCTGTCTGTTATTAGTTACAGCATTCAGATGTTTTTTTTTCTCTCTTGTACATTTCAGTGCAAATTCAAAAACAGATTTAGTTAAAGCTGCAGTGTCCTGTTGATTGGTGGATGATTTTCGTGGGGGTGTGAGCACACGCGTTTCACATTGTGGATGTTTTATAGTGTTGCCACTTAATTTCCAATGTGGGCTCTGGGGAGACCCCGAACATCCAGATTGGAACGACTTCTTTTTTTGTCACACTAACATACAAACTGGAAGGTATTCCAAAAAGCAAGGTTAACTTATACCCCGAACTCCCGGTTGATTAACCCTAACCTTGCTTACTCAAGGTATGCTGTTTCCAAAAACGCATCCAGGAGTAAGTTCAGACAACCCAGAGTATGTTCCCGGTTGACACACAAGACATTCTCAGCAGAGCAACAAATCAATGATTCACCATGGAAACAGACACTAAGCCATTCTACTTCCTTCTCCTTTTGTTTAATGGCGATTTACATAACCTACTTAGTGCACATCTCCACCTATTTGGTAGTTGTGCAATCATTATTTCAATCTTTTGGTTTAATAAGTAATCTTTATTCACTGAGAATAAGGGTTATATTGTTTGTTTGATGCTAATTAATTGAATGCAGATCCATGTGTGAGATGATAATTCAATAAATAATAAATATATCTGAATTGAACTGTCATTTAAACATTACCTTGTTATAATAGTGCTTTACAGTTAATATATAATATTGTATATTATAACTATATGTAACTCTATAACACATTTAGTTATATTAATATAATATATTTATTATATACCAGTATCTGAATACCTCTTAAGCAAACTAACCCCTGGAACATGGCTACTTGCATACCCTGAAAGTTATCTATGTTTTTGGAACGGAAAGTTGAGGTTATCCGCTTACTTACCCTTAAACATACCCAGGTATGTCACATAACCTGCTTTCTGGAATACCCCCCTGATATCATTCCAGTTCATTTATTTATTTTTGTAGAGCTAGATGAAGAGACTTTTTTTTAATTTTATTTCAGCAACGTTTATTTCGGGTTGCCCCCAGACCCCAACAGCGCATAAGGGTTAAGAGATCATCCCTATTTTTCTTTTTCTTTGTTTCCATCTTTTTCTGCAGTGTTCTGTCACTTTTAGCCTTTTTTTAATCATTGCTCGGTCTAGGCATGTGCCGGTATCAAATTTTCATGTTGCGATTAATTGCTGAAGCTTTTATCACGGTATATGGTATTATCGCGAATATTGAAATAAGTTGCAAAAAAAAGTGTTGTCATACTATAACAGGTTTAATAACTTTCTTATAACAAAAGAACCAAACATTTAAATACAATTAAGCAATACACAAAAATGTATAAAGTAAACAAATATTTAAAACAGATTAAAGTGCAAAAGAATTATAAAGAGCAATAGGCAACACTTTACAACAAGGTCTCACTAGTTAATGCATTAACATTTAACAAAGAGCGAATAGCTAACTTTTTACAGTTATTCTTCTTTGATTACGTTAGTTAAAAAAAGCAACTGTCAGTGTTAGCTCAGGTCCATTAAATAATACAGTTACAACTTTTGATTTTAATAATGTGTTATTATTTTGGTGAAATTTGAAGTATTTTTCATTGTCAGTTTGTTAATGAATGAACTAATAGAGCCTTATTATAAAGTGTGTGACTGAACAACAATCAGAACATATTCAAACAATATTTAGGGCATGTAATGTAGTCCAGATTAAAATATAAAATGTTTAAGTTTGAAAATGAATAGCCTTAAGTCTTTAAGTATTAAGTATTTGGTTATGCGATGAGCACCGAGGGTTACCGGGGAAACTGCATTTCTGCTGTTTCGTCAGCGCCCTCTGCTGTCAGAGAGTGAATGTGCATATATTGATTCAGCGCGTCTCCCTCACTCGTTCCGCCATGTGCTAGTGTTTGTTTACGTCAGTGTGCGTTCCTATATGTTCATTTAAACGGTTGATGGGTAAAGTATCAAAATGCATTCTAAAAAATCTGAATAATTCGTAAGAAATAATTATTCAATTTCACGGTATTTTGAAGTGCCCACGATAACAATATTGTGCATGTTCATTATTGCGGTATATCGTATTACCGTATACGGCACATGTCTAGCTCGGTCAAAATTGCTCTGTCACCTATTCTGTTTCATTAAATGGCTTCTTTTTCTTATTGGTTTGGTTGAGTAATTTTGCTTCTATTAATGGTAACCTGTTTGATTACATTTTATATATGCTCCTATTGTGTTGCCTCGCCCTCAAGAATGCATGCAGAGGTTTTACTTGTGACCAAAAGATAATCAAGTATATCAGGTGTGTTCACACTGGATCAAAACAGTCTTGAGGCACTTTTTAAAAAATGTAACCGTTTATACCCAGATTATATAACTTAAAAATTCCACTGTAAGATAAAAGTAAAACTCTATCACTGAATAAGAGACAAACCAATTGTCTTTATAAATGGTTTATTCTTTTGCAAAAGAAGAGTGAACAGTCGTACAGTCATTGAGTGTGTTCCTGCAACCAAAACATTTTCTCTCTCTTATATACCGATCTCTAACCTTCAAGGTCAGCATTCTGCTCTTCAGTTATTTTTCCACAAATGGTAAACACTTGAAAAAATCCCCATATTTCATACTCTTTTACACCTGGACCCTCATATACAGGGGCATGGTGACCTCTTAGGTCACGGGTCATGACCCCCCACCCCTGATTCTCCTTCGTCACATCTGCATCACTTTTCCTGAGGCCCCACCATATCTTACTTTTTTCCTCTCCTAACTTCAAAGCAGTTCCCAGCATAGCAAACATAACACAATGTTCTTTTAAGTATATGAACACAGAAAAACACATGCACATCGATTAAATGAATTTTCTTCTACAAAGGCAACAGTCAAAGATCTCAAAGTTCAGTCTGTCTCATTTACACCAACAGCATGCAAGAGCGAGTCCTGTGTGATTGCCCTTTTACAAAAATCTAATTTATTTAATCATTTACTTACCCTCATGCCATTCCAAAACTGTATGATGACTTATGGAACACAAAAATATTCTCCTGGCTGTTGATTTCCAAAAACTGCACCATAAGGTCCATAAAAGTGGTCTGAAGTCATAGGATATTCAATATTTGCTGAAATTCTTGCCTTAGGCTTGCATACATTCAACTAGGCTCTGTCAAGTTGCATCGACTTTCTTTATTTAGAGAAGAGAACTACTGTCTATGTGTTATATGCACCTTTTGTTTGAGTTAATTTTTTCTCTCTAAGATGAATCAATTACAATTTATCATGCAGTCTTTGAAAATGCTAACGTATTTGGATATTTTACCCAAAAATGAAAATTCTGTGATTGTTCACTCTGCTTCATGTCATTCTAAATCTGTATTACTTTTTATTCTATGGAACATAAAAATATATTTGAAGGAATATTGGAACATTCATATATATATATTTCCATTTACTGGATTTATATTGAAACACTATAATGCCAAAAGTTTTGGGACGCCTGCCTTTAAATGCATGCACATAAACTTTAATGACATCCCATTCTTAATCCGTAGGGTTTAATATGGAGTTGGTCCACCCTTTGCAGCTAAAACAGCTTCAACTCTTCTGGGAAGGCTTTCCACAAGGTTTATGGGAATTTTTGGCCATTCTTCTAGAAGCGCATTTGTGAGGTCAGGCACTGATGTTGGACGAGAAGGCCTGGCTCTTAGTCTCTGCTCTAATTCATCCCAAAGGTGTTCTATCGGTTTGAGCTCAGGACCCTGTGCAGGCCAGTCAAGTTCCTCCACACCAAACTCGCTCATCCATGTCTTTATGGACCTTGCTTTGTGCCCTGGTGGGCAGTCATGTTGGATCAGGAAGGAGCCCTCCCTTCCCACAAAGTTGGGAGCATGAAATTGTCCAAAATGTCTTAGTATGCTGAAGCATTAAGAGTTCCTTTCACTGGAACTGAGGGGCCAAGCCCAACCCCTGAAAAACAACCCCCACACCATAATCCCCCCTCCACCAAACTTTACACTTGGCACAATGCAGTCAGGCAAGTACTGTTCTCCTGGCAACCACTAAACCTAGACTCGTACATCTGATTGGCAGACAGAGAAGCGTGATTCGTCACTCCAGAAAACGCGTCTCCGCTGCTCTAGTTCTTTACACCACTGCACCCGATGCTTTGCATTGGACTTGGTGATGTAAGGCTTGGATGCAGCTGCTCGGCCATGGAAACCCATTCCATGAAGCTCTCAACGCACTGTTCTTGAGCTAATCTGAAGGCCACATGAAATTTGGAGGTCTGTAGCTATTGACTCTGCAGAAAGTTGGTGACTTCTGAGCACTGTGCGCCTCAGCATGCGCTGACCCCGCTCTGTGATTTTTACATGGCCTACCACAGTTGCTTTTGTTCCCAATTGCTTCCACGTTATTATAATACATCTAACAGTTGACTGTGGAATATTTAGTAGTGAGGTAATTTCACAAATGGACTTATTGCACAGGTGGCAACCTATCACGGTACCACGCTTGAATTGACTGAGCTCCGGAGAGCAACCCATTCTTTCACAAATTTTTGTAGAAGCGTCTGCATGCCTAGTGCATGATTTTATACACCTGTGGCCATAGAAGTGATTGGAACACCTGAATTCAATGATTTGGAGGGATGTCCCAATACTTTTGGTAATATGGTGTATGTTTAAACTGAATTGGTGCCCATTGAGGGGAAAAAGAGAGGGAAAAAATAAAATAAAAATTATGTTTCTACAGAAGAAGGAAAGACATACCATTTTGGAATGACATGTGGCTGAGTAAATGATTACAAGTGTAATTGTTTGGGTGAACTGTCCCTTTTAGTTCAACATATGAGCCAGTATTAACCCATTCTAAGCCTGGTTATTCACATATTATAATAATATAAAATTATTCTTCTGATTTATAAATGCTGATACTAAATTCCTGTTTGTTTTCTTTCTACAGGAGTAGAAACCAGCTTAACCTTCAAGAGAGAGAGCACGGACAGCTCAGATGAATCGTCCGGCTGTGTGAATGGCACTGAAGGATTTTACCAGGAGTCCTCTAGACCACTCACACCGAAAACCACATGTGTGGACAAATACTGCCTGAAGACAAAGAAAAAGAAAGGGAGAGTAAAGAATTCCTCCAAGAGGACATTTTTAGATGAGACCAGTTCATCACAAGAGGATGAGTTTACTGAGGAACCGGCGAGGTGGAGCGTTGTCAGTTCCTTAGAGAGAGATAAATGGGAAGTGTCTCTTGTGACTTGCAATGACAGACCACATGTGGAGGTAAAGATTGAAGATGAAACCCAGGAAGATCCTGAGAACTCTGCCTGGGCGCGACCTTTGACCTCAGATGAGCTCTCCTCCAATAACACTGACGAAGAGACCGAAAGCACGTCCTCAATGTCTTTTCAGAGCCGCAGATCCAGCTACGCGGGCTTGTCCAAAGGGCGCTCCAGCATGGTCCTCAAGCTGAGGAAGGTCTTCTACAATGAGGGTCTCGGGGGCAGCGTCCCCCACTACCAGAAGGTCACAGATTCTTCCGAGGCTCCAGAAGGGTTCAGACACACAGACAGGGACCATTACAGAAAAAAGAAACACAAATCATCCCAGCAGCACAAAAGACGTCACGCAGACCGGGAGTTTTCTTTCAGTTCGTACTCTCAAAACCACCCCTACCTCTCCAAAAAACATGGTTCCAAGCACCAGCGCAGATGGGTCCTGCGCTCCGCTGTGCAGTCTGCCCTCCTGGCCATGGAGAACAGATATCCTGAACTGGTGGGGAAGAGGATATGGCACTTGTATGAGGAAAACGACAAAACAGAAGTGTGGTACAGAGGAGTGGTGCTGCGCATCCATGAGCCACATAGCAACCCACTGAAAACTGTGTTTGAGGTCAAATATGATAGTGAGCCCGAGTGGCAGTACTATCTTGAGCTGCTGTTAGACTATCAAAAAGGATGGTTGAAAGTTGAGGACTGAGTCTTGACGGTATTATTGTTTTTATTTCACACCTGAGAACTGAACTGATTCTAAAACTGTGAATATAAGTTGAATTGATGACCGATGAAGCAACAAACGATTATTCGACTTAAGTTTTTAATGAATTTTTACAACCAAAAACTTGACACATTTGAAGTTACGTGGTATGTAAGCAGTGTGTGTGTTCAGTTTCAACTCTTCTTTGTGTTTCTGGTGTCAATGTTTCAGTTCTCGCTGTGAAGTTGTTGGCAAACATTCCCAGCGGCTGACATGTTGGTAACTGCGTGTAAACATTCCATGTGATTGGGATGAATGGAAATACTGTAAAGCAAGATGTTTAACTGTGTACAGAATCATTTTTTATATTGGCTGTTTTTATGTTTTGTACCTGACTTTTAACCCCTTTTGAAAAAATTAAATCTATTTGGCTTGTTCCAATTCATGATGAAGTGCCTAATTTTTTTAATTAAGCATCCTTAAATTGACATTTATTGAGATTTCATTGACATTTAAAAGGGATCTTTAGTGAATGTTTACATGGTGAATTTATTGAAAGGTGTATGGAAACATGTTTCTACTAAGAGTTGAAAAAAGATAATTGCAACTTTATACGCTACCATTTAAAATGGAATTGTTTAAGTTATTTTCTCCAATGCTGCATTTATTTGATACAAAAATACAGTAAAAACAGTAATACTGTGAGAACTGTTAATGAAGAAGTTATTCCAGTGATGGCAAAGCTGAATTTTCAGCATCATCACTCCAGTTTTCTGTTGCATGATCTTTCAGAAATTGCTGCTCAAGAAGCATTTCTTATAAGTACTGTTGTACTTTTTAATCTTTTTGTCGAAATACATTTATCAGGATTTTTGATGGTTCTGAAGAACCGTATTTATTTGAAATAAAATAATATTGTGTAACATTGTCACTTTGGATCAGTTTAAAGCGTCCTTGCTGAATGAATAAATATATATAAATTCCAGACCCCAAACTTTTGAACATTGTGACTTTTCAGATAAAAATGTATTAGAATTCCATAAAGATGAATTTACAAATCAACATTTCTCCTGCAACAAACCCGTTTTAAGAAAATAAAGTCTTAAGAGAAATTTCATTGCGACTTTTTTCTATATCCCATTTGTCTCGTCGGTTAATTTAAATACGAAATAGCGTGATATATTCTACAAGTCTGGCGGTAAATGTTGCTAGCTCTCATAATGTTTCTCATGGGACACAAAGTTGAAGAGAAGGTAGAACAGATTAATAAATTAATCTCATACCTGAACAATGAGCAATATATTCCAGTTCCGGAGGCCATGTTTTACTATCGTCACATCAGCTAAGATTGGTCTCCCTCTGGTGGATATTTTCATCGTGTGAACATTGAAATTAAACTACTCTCCCTCTCAAATGTCTTCCATCTATGTGAAGCCACGCTATCCATGAGCTTTATTTGTGGACTGCATAATCCTTTGGATGCTTTATATAAAGCATAAAATGCTTGTGTTAATGACAAACAATCCAAGCCAGCACCAAACAAACTAGCTTGAAATAAAGACAAAAGCACACAAACTAAAGCAATGTCTGCAACATTTTGCACTTTAATATTTGTTTTCTTCAAAACGAACAACTAATTTCTTACACATTTGTACACTATGTATACAAGAAATCAAAAAAACAAATTAATCGCATAAAGAAAGAATACATGTAGAAAAGTATTAAAAGTTTTTGGATGTCTCAACAAAATGAGAGTAGCTGCTTTTTGTTACCTTGAATGTTAATTTTGGATGCTCTTGAACTACCAGACATGATCGAATAGGCGTAACTGAGAAGCAAACAGGCCAGAAGGAGACACAGACACACACACACACACACAGCTGCATACAGGGGCAGTAAAACCATTCCATGTTTTTGCAGATCACTCCGTGCATACCAATGTAATAGAAACTACAGGGACCTGCAAAATAAATATCCAAACTTGCCAGATTTCCCATTTATTATTTTGCAATATGCTTGCATGAAATGTCTAATTCTCATTTAATAGTCAAATGATATGTGTTAATACCTGGAAGACCATCTCAGCACTCAAAACTTAACATGAAAACAAACTGCAATCATTCCCAGCACACAAAGCAAAAAGATTAATAGGCGAACACAAGAGAATGATATTACTTTAAATGAAGAATGCATTTTAGGACATTTATTTTCATGGCGCACATTTGAAATATATAAAAAGAAAAGAAAAGCCGATATATGAATCACACTTCCAGCAGAAACGGAGGGAGGGGGGGTCACCAGTTTGAGACTGACACTTTGGTGTTGTCTGAATATGCCAACTTGATCTACGATGACACCGTCCCACCTGTGTCTATCCCGGAGCCCTGTACCCCTGAATAGAGGGTCTCAGTGCTTCAATGATGGTCACGGTGTGTCCACACGCACAATTTGTACATTTTTGCATGAACAAAGTGTACACAAATGCAACATCACAGTACGAAGGTTACATCACATATTCCCTGCAAACTATATCATGACTCAAACGGCCCTTTGGAAAACCATCCCGGGTGCAAACGTGTGATTATTTTACACTAAATTAAGTAAATCAGTGTGGAGATAACAGTGGCTTCTGACTGGTTCTGCGGTGTGCCAAAAAAAAAAATGGATCATGTGGAAAATGCCTAACCCTGTTTGTCAATGGCTCAGTCAGAACACTTGACAACAGAAATGTCAAGAAAGCAGCGCAACAGGCCCATCGGTACAATTTCATCTGCGTGCATGTTGGGCGGACAGAAAGAACCTCGAGCCGTCAGGTGCGAAGAATGAACTTCAGAGAGACAAAAAGAAAAAATATAAAAGGTTATATGAGTGAATGTCACTCAGTTTGGCTCTCAGAAATTATTCATATAACTCTTTAAAATCATACGATCCTAAATCTACCTAGGAGGAGGAGAAGGAGAATAACAGCAAAGGAGGCAGAGCAGAGGAAACCACTGCTCTGTTTGAAAACTCTTGGATAAAGCAGCGAACATTAAACTACCCCCATTTCCTCCAACTGTAAAGCCAGAAGCTCCCACAAGACTTCTAGTCGGCAGAAACGCGCCACCTTGGCATGATCTGCTCGATTTGGCAGAATATAGCCCTGCTCCGACCTTGTGGAGCAAAGGGGAGGAGCGGAGGGAGACACACGGACTCCCGATTTACGTCAAGCATATGTCAAGTCCAAACCTCTTTAGAGGGGCGATCCAAGATAGGAAAGACACTCAAATCTACACAGCAAATATACATTTTTTTTTAATATTTGTAAAGATAAATATCTTTTAAAAATGATGCAAACACATGCCACTCTTACTCTTTAACTTCCATGCATATGCATTATTTACAAATTGAAAAATACCGATTTTGTCTTTTTTTTTTTTGGTGTTTTTTGTGTCCTATACCACTAACATCTGTATGCCAAAAAGTCGTCTCCTTACAATCAACCAATCAACATTCAGCAACCCAAACACAGCTCTCGCCAGACATGGTCAGAATTAAAGCCATTTTCAAAACAAAGTCCATTTTCCACACACAAAAAGATTATATAAAATAAATTCAAACAGAACACGTCCACAAACATAACTGATAAGGAGGGAAAAGACTTCCGATGGCAAGATCTTACAATGCGAGCAAAAGGAAGATGCCTTTTTGCTGGATTTCTCAGTCTTGCGCTTCACGCTGCTAACAATACTGTCGAACATGTAATATTTTTATTTGTAATATTCTCTAACTTTCTCATTTAAATATAATTTACTCTTATGCTTTTCATGGAACAAAAATCTGGAAAAAATTATGCAATGCAGGGCGGTTTGCCAGGGAGGAGGCAGCAGAGGTCTGTGCTGCTCTCTTGTCATTGCATCAGCGCTCTAGTGGGTGGAGTTTCTCTCAGAGAGTCTGTGGTGTGGCGGTGTAGTCTCAATCCTCGATGTACTCCCACAGGTCCTTGTCATAGCCTTCATGTACGTGTTGCAGCAGCACTCTCCGTCTGCTCTCACAGTATCTGCACACAGGAGCATCAAAACGCGGATTGTTATAAAAGGAAAAGAGTGTGGTAGAGCAGGGCAAAACAACAAGGCCAGAGAACGAACACCTTGAAGGAAAAAACAAAAAAACATTGCCTTAGATCAGAGGTTTTCAAACTGGGGTCTAGGGAGCTAGAGGGTCTGTGAATTTTTTTTAAAGAGCACCTATCATGGCATTTAAAATGTTCCAAATATTGTTTTAGAAGTCCCCAACAACAGTTTTGCATGCATGCAATGACAAAAAAGACTTTAGTTTTCTTATAATATGCATTTATTTTTACCTGTTTTGACAGCGATTCTCAAATGATTCCTTTAGTGATTCACTTTTCAAAACCCCGCCTTTACGTGACGCTAATCTGCGGTGATTGGTCCGATGACCCAGTCAGTTGTGATTGGTATAGTCTGTGCAGATATTTTCGGAAACGGAACGCCCATCAAAGTCTTATAGTGACAGTAATTTGTTAATATGTGTCAGGAGTTATGAATATGAAAACCGATTCTGTACCGTTTGATTGTAATATGAGCCTCAGCTGATCTCATTCATAAAAAAAACTCCTCTATTCTCCTCACGAAGACTCGCGACAAATCAACATCCCTCAGGGCTTTTAGTTCAAAAGTGTGCAGATGAGGAGACATATTGATAGATTCTCATATGTCTGTGTCAAATTTCTAAACAGGAGTATTTTTTATTCAATACTTCCTCAAAATGCGCAGATATAGCCTAATCATGAGCGATTGAGTCTCTTATGTGTTGTTTTCAATTCATACTGGAAGCCAGAGGGCGCTCTGTGCACATGTAGTCCATGTACAGACAGACGAAGAAGATACCATGTGCCATAATAGAAGTCCATAATAAAAGCTTCCCGAGATCGCAAAACATACATTTGACGACTAATAAACACTCAATCGCGACGATGTATAGTTTGTCTTCAAGCCACTTAGTCTTCAAATGCTCATCGTTGGGCAGATGAAAAAAGTTTGCTTTTGAGTCACACTTCAGAACACAGCGTCTCGTCGCCATGATGTTTTCTAGTTTTCACTGGCGTCTTGGTGCGCAATAAGTGGGCGTATCGTATTCAAATAACTTGACAAGTTGACGTCATCTAGTCAGAGAAAAAGCTTCGGTCTTCTAACGATTCTTAAAAATGACTCAGAGTCGACTCTTACTTTTGAAAGAAAATAACTATATATACGGTGCACTGTCATATTTCAAACTATGCAGGATGTTTTTGTTCACTTAGATCTATGTTACACACTACATGAAAGGTAAATTTCAAAATTCCATGATAGGTGCTCTTTAAGTGAATGTTTTATTATTTCAAAATTTATTTTAGGGACATCAAAGTTAATATATATAATATATATATATTAGTACTATCAAATTGATTAATCGTGATTAAATCGCATCCAACATAAAAGTTTGTTTACATAATAATATGTATATATTATTATATTTATATACATTTACTCCACTAGACCCCTCAAGGTGTGCTGTGGTATCTGGCAACAAGATTTTAGCAGCAGATCCTTTAAGTCCTGTAAGTTGCGAGGTGGGGCCTCCATGGATCGGACTTATTTGTTCAGCACTGTTTGTTCATCCCACAAATGCTCGATTGGATTGAGATCTGTGGAATTTGGAGGCCAGTCAACACCTCAAACTCGTGGCTCCTCAAACCTTTCCTGAACCATTTTTGCTTTGTGGCGGGGCCCATTATCCTGCTGAAACAGGCCACAGCCACCATTTCCATGAAAGGGTGTACATGGTCTGCAACAATGCTTAGGTAGGTGGTACGGGTCAAAGTAACATCCACATGGATGGCAGGACACAAGGTTTCACAGCAGAACATTGCCCAAAGCATCACACTGCCTCCGCCGGCTTGCCTTCTTCCCATAGTGCATCCTGGAGCCATGTGCTCCCCAGGTAAGTCACGCACGCACACCCGGCCATCCACGTGATGTAAAAGAAAATGTGATTCAGACCAGGCCACCTTCTTCCATTACTCGGTGGTACAGCTCTGACGGCTTGCTCTTGGCGGTGGACAGGGGTCAGCCCTGACTGGTCTGCAGCTATGCAGCCCCATACGCAACAAACTGTGATGCACTGTGTATTCTGACACCTTTCTATCAGAATCAGCATTAACTTCTTGAGCAATTTGAACTACAGTAGCTTGTCTGTTTGATCAGACCACAAGGGCCGGCCGACCCAGTTGTCTAGCCATCACAATTTGGCCCTTGTCAAACTCGCTCAAATCCTTACGCTTGGGCATTTTTCCAGCTTCTAACACATCAACTTTGAGGACAAAATGTTCACTTGCTGCTTAATATATCCCAACCCACTAACAGGTCCAGTGATGAAGAGATAATCAGTGTTATTCACTTCACTTGTCAGTGGTCATATGCCTGATCGGTGTACATACATGTATGTGTACAATATATATATCAGGGTTTTTCCTGCATTGAAATTGAAATTGCAGCTGCCAAAACAAATTTTTGTCCCGCCAAAGCCTAATTTGATGAGTTATTGTGATTTATGAGTAGGGTTGGGCATCGAGAACCGGTTCCAACTTGGAACCGTTTAAAAAATTACGATGCCATTGGAATCATTTAGAAATGTTGTTTTCGATTCCGATCATCGGTTCCAAACGCGCAAGTTTTCGGAAGTGCTTGCCGCGCCCGTTTGTTCTGTTGCAGCCATGGAGCACGGTAAGCGGCAATCAAAAGTGTGACTTTATTTCACTTTTTAAAAAAAAGCCTGGGTCGGCACAGTGCAACACATATGACAAACTTATTTCTTGCACGGGAGGATGCACTACAAATATGTGGTGTATAAATTAACGAGTGTAGCGTGTTTGAAATGCTGCGCAGGTCTGTCCTCCTCGGGCAACCCTGCGCTAACCAACGTTATTAAAGGGATAGTTCACCCTGAAATGAAAATAAAGCCTTCTTTTACTTACCCTGATGTTGTCCCAGTGCCCTATGTCCTAAGACATTTAAAATACTGTTCCTGCACGCGCTCCTTCCTATTATGGCAGTGAATGGCGATCAGCTAAAACATTACAAAAAATAAACAAATGTATCACGCACTGATACAGGGAGACGCGCGCCATATGGAAAGTGTTCAGGGGGCACACTATAAGGTTTTGCGAGAAAGAAACCGTATTATTCAGTCAAAACACTGAGCTCGGCCGTTATTCTGAGCGCACTCCTCTGTGTGCACTATGAGCCGTCAGCAGCCGCCGGCGCTCATGCCTACTATAATAACTCGCACTGTTGTCATTGCACCCAGGATAAGCACACATGCACCATTTTGAGAAATCAAGCTCAATAGAAAAAATACGTCTTTTCTCGTCTTTTCTATAACGTATATGATAAGAAAAAATACTAATAATATAACCTCCTTAAGTGAATATTGTGTACCGGTTGTCATGACAATATTGCACGAGGCTACGGCAGCTTGGAGTGCGCACGCCACACACAGGAACACGCGCATTTGAACAACAGCTGGGTGAGTAAAAGATGGCTTTATTTTCATTTCAGGGTGAACTAACATTATCCCACCTCGTCATAATCAGGTAAGTGATTGCAGTGTAATAAAGCCCTTGACCAAATTGCGAATTGTGGTGAACAACAACGTTACTGAAATTATTTTCCCCCCTCGTAGATAAATGTAGCTATACGCAAATTGCCCACGCTAGTAGCAGTCCTAATATGACTGCTGTTAATGCTATTGTTAAACCGGGACTCGGTGTGAAACTCCATTCACCTTTGCAGCAAAGCAAGTGAAAATGCCAGCGGAGAAAGTCCCAAAACTAAAACTCATTATTGAATCAAAAAAAAATGTTCCTCTGTGAAATGAGCCTGTACATGTTTTGACTCCACCCCTCAAAGAATCGGAATCGAGAATCGAAAAGAACCATAATCGAAACTAAGAATCGGAATCAGAATCGTTCAAATCAAAACGATGCCCAACCCTATTTATGAGTGATGTAGAATAGATGACTGCTGCGCTTGTGACAGGGCGCATATAACTGAGTGACAGAGAGAACGATCAGAGAGCTTCTCCCCCACGCGCACTCTCTGGGTCTTCAAAATAAGCACTGTCTCTTTCTCATATTTCACATAATAAATCAAAATATCGGAAGACCGAATCCATGTTGCATGTGGCGCATTTCGGACAATTTTTTCCTTGAATTACCTCTGGGTGTGAATTGCACTCAAAAAACGTTGACTCTTCTCTGACCAGCTGACATAAAGCACCAATAAACGGGAAACAAATTATATCCATTTCTGAAGTGTTTTCTGTGTTGACAAATCGCGTCAGAGAACACAAGTGTGCTTACCCAATTTAGCAAGAGTAGTTAGTAAGAATTAGTTTTAATTATCGACCATATTTCAGCTTGTTTCTGTTGACAATGTGTAGTAAAATAAACAGCCTAAAATCATTTGAATCATCTGCATGAAATTCAGACCGGTCACACCAATACTAACAAAAATCCAGCAGAACACCCGTTCGCAATGTTCAGAGGATTAAACGGACTGAATGAGAGGAGGCGGGGGTGCGGGTCAACTCGCTGTCGGTCGGAGAGGAGAACGCAGCTGATATCGATACTGTAGAACATAAGTATTGTATCGTTTCAGATATTTCAGTATCGATACATAGCGAAATATGGATATTTTTGACAACACTAGTAGGCATACACACAGGTTCGAAGACTCGTTCTCTCGCCCCTTACAGTGCAATTCGGCTAGGTATACATCCGCGCTAGAATATCAAGGTGAAAGTCATCATAGCTTGCGTAGTATAGATCCAGCTCCCAACCCAACTTTGAGAATAGATTAACGGCGATATTTTTTTTATCGCCAGATAAGAGTCTCACGTTAACGCAGCACGTTAACGCTGATAACGGCCCACCACTAATATATATATATATATATATATATATATATATATATGCATGCACAGGATGTTTTAAATGAATCTTAAATTCTTGCTTGTCTTAATTAGACAAATGTAAGTGTTAAACAAAATTTCTATTTGTACACTTGCCTGTATTTATCTTGTACTTTCTGCTTAATGTCCTGCAGAGAATCTTGGGAGATGTCTCGCTCCAGATATCCAGACAGAACCTCAGTGGCATTCTCCAGATCTGCCTGGTTATTCTGTGCGCAGACACAAACCATCAAACATTTAAAATGACAGATTTTCCATCTTTTACAACACAATCCAATAAATTATATTACAAAATGACCATCTCCAGTTTACCTCGAAGATGATAGACTGGTTGTTCTTCTTGAGGTAGAACGCAAAGACGTAGGTGAACATGAGTGTGGAGCGGCACTGGCAAAGCACGTCCACGGCCTTCTTCAGAAACTGCACCTCGATCCATGACATGTTGTGCTGCTGCATCTCCTCCATCTTCTGTTTGACCTGGGCGTACAGCTTGTGCTCGAAGCGCAGGCTCTGCATGTGGTTCATGTAGCGGTTGCAGTAGAACAGGTACCTCTGCAGGGCTGCTCTGGAACGCTGCGCAACACATACAAACATGGGATTGGGAAATCTTTCGAGATTTAAGACCAAATATTGAATGTTCGAACACCAGCACGGATGGACTGACATTATTTACCTCTTGAGCATCCCGGGCCGCCTTGGCATCATCCTCGTTATAGCGATTGCAGTTATACCTATGGGTAAAAAACACATTCCAAGAATTAGTTCTATCAGCCACTAATGTAAGAATACAAATGTAAGATTCAACAAAAACAGTTTACAAACACATCATGAAACATTAAACTCTGAATTTCAGTGGTCATCAGCTGAATTAGTCACATGAGCTTTTCCTAAGTGATGTTTGCAAGTGATCTGTAAACAGATGACTGCATGGAACAAGGAGGAGGGGAAAGCTAGTCTCTGAGCTCTCGGGTTTAAGAGGGACCTATTGATCCCAGACGTGCATGTGTAAACGTTGCCTTGGGAAAAGGTAGAAAAGTAGCATTTCGGTTCATCTGAGAGAGTGTTCAGGGAGTTTTCACTTTCTTATTATTGGGGTGGGAAAAAAAGAGATTGAAAGTAGTACAATTTAGTGTTTATTTTTTGTTTAAATAATGTGACAAGAATTTCATAACATTAAAATACGAACATAACGAAAGACCTTTGCAGTGGATCACCAACGTTTTTCAGTTTTACAGTTCACCAAATCGGACTGAATCGTAAACGGTTCGCGTCTCGAGTCAGCGCTGATCCATAATTTACTAAAGTTACTAACTTTCTGACATGAGTGACAGCCCCTCCGACTAGAAATAAACGAATAACCTGAAGTATATTCTAGTAACAACAGTTCACCCTGAACTGAGACATGCTGAGAGAACTGATGAGAAGTGAACACAGGTCCATCGTCTCTGGCAGACTTGTGCCTGCTCGTGCCTCGTTAAACCACGCCCCCTCCGCTCATTTAAAATGCAAAGATATCAACCAATCACAACAGTCAGCGTTTTTACTGAAGTCTCACAGCAGACACGCCTCTTGTAACAGGGCCTTCAGCCACAGGGCAAACAGCAGTATAGAAAAAATGCCTTTTATTTCTAAATTATGACATTTTATGATGTAAAAATCATACTAACAATAAAAGTAATGCCATGCCAAAATGCCATGCCATGGGACCTTTAATGTTTATTGTTACAATAGATTGTTAGACTCAAACTGCAGTTAGATAACGTGAACAGCTACTATATCCAGATGCTATCGGTCATATTTCAACAGTTTTTAGTCTCTCTGAGATCTTTCTGTCGAATGCGTTTCTATGAAGTCAGCCCATTCAAGGAATAAGGTATAACACCTATGAATAATAAATATGAATAACGCCTGGAAAAAAAGAGTTTAATTAAATTGGTCGCCCTGTTTTTTTTAAACACTATTTAAAACTTCTTTCTTGGGTTAAATTCTGTATATGCTAGAATCCTTCATTTATCTTCACCTGTTGTGTATGCTTATGTGAGACATAAAATAACATTCGGACGTTAACAAAATTTAAATTATAAAATAAATTACCACTAACCAGTAGATGGGGGAAGAGGAACACTTATTGGCTCATTAGCAATTTTTTCTCTTTTTTTGGAATGATTTTTTATAGATCATCCAATCATTATTATAACATTAAAATATATATTTTTGTTACTTTATTTGTACTGAAGTGTTAAATATACAGGCTAATTGTAGGGAAAATCACAAAGTCTCAAAAAACTTCTGACTAAACTTAAATCTTTATTTAAATTGTCTCTGTGCTTTGTTTGTTATGATGAGATGATTTGTAGATAATGGGAAGATTCGTGTAAAACTTAAACTTGCATTAAAATTCATTCAGCGTTTAGAGACTGTATAAAACTTGTTTTAATCTATATGGATTCTCATTCCTGGTAAATTAAACATATGACTGGTCATTATTTTCAACAGAAATGCCCGTGATAGGCTACAACACTCAACGCTGTAAAATCATGCACTCACATGACCCAAATAAAATAACTAGATCACTCAAAAAAGACATTAACGTTATCTCTTCTTTATCTCTCCCCAGAATAAAATGCTACTGTAAAGCCTAGTCGAAGTCGATGCACATATTGTGTTAAAATTTACCAGAAATTGCTGCAAATATAGTGAAACGGCTGTCTGTCCTGCTTAATCCTATTCAAACAGATTGACAGCGCGGAGTAGTGGCGGCGAGATCAAAGAGTGTCGCAACTCTCTTTTCCTATGGCTCTGGCCATACATTAAGACACAAAATGTGATTGGCAAGTTTAGATACTATGTATCGAATCAATAAAAGTGATTATCAGCTGGTTGCGATCAGTAGCCGATAGTTTGGAGCATATACAGAAACTAAAGGTTTTTGCATCCATATTTGACCTCAAAGCTTATAAGTTCCAGTTTGGGAACCACTGCAATCCTTGCAGATATGTTCTTCATCCTAACAGTCTAAAAGGTATGAATATTGTGAAGTCTTTACTACCTTAAACAACCAAACAAATAAATAAAAAAATCATCACAAATTCTATATTTATAAATATCTGAACCTACCAAGCAGAGCCATGCGGCTCCCAGGGCCCCAGGCAAACCCAGCAGAATTCTGCTTTGCAGTTCTGGTTCCGACACACCATGTGGTTGCAGCCACCATCTTTCTCTATGGTGACGTGGCATTTCGGACATTCCTGCAACACAACAGCAAGACGGCTGTTATTCATCTGGGTCATCAGATGGCACAGAGAAAAATCCACCACATCAAAGTGAGGGTCCACTGACCTTTGTATTTGCTGCAATCCAGTTTGATGTCTCACTGTCATCATCACATTTTTTAATCCATTTCCTTAACCACTGGGATCGAGAGGTAAAATAACAGAGAACAATACAAGAATCAATTCACTGTAACAATTAGGACAACTAAAAAGTGAGCTATTCATGACACAGAATATTACATACAAACATGCACAAGAGCAGGGACTTGAAGGGTTAAATGTTCTCTCTCAATGGAAGATGATTGTAATCCCCATATGAGAAGCACAAGGGACTAGAAGATTCCTTTGTTTTTGCCAAGACTACCCCCACAATAACAAGACAAGTCTCTGAAGAGCCTCTTAATGCTGAGAGTAGGAGAGGTGGCAGGCTGCTAGCTTTCTTTGTTCAGATAGAAATAACTTGCCATTCCAAATTAACATTTTCCCTGCTTTCTACACTGTAAATGTGAATTACTTTTTTTTCCCCCAGTGCTCTCCTTTCAGAATGGATGTCTATTAAAAGGTAGGGTAGGCAATGTTTTTCATAAACACTTACTGGTTGAAACGCTCTTCACATCCTGATAGCAATCAATAATAGAAGTAGTCTAAATATTTTTTTTACATATATCTTCTGTGGAAGTCTCGGGACCAAAATATGTTCGTCCAATCATTGCATTCGGCCCGAATGCAATAATAGGATGTACTACCTGCCTGTTAACCTTTGTATTTGCATATCTCTGTGCACCCTGCTCAAGCAGACATGACACGTCATCAGCGCGTTCCATGAGGCTATGCAGAGTTGTAGACAGATGTCAGTCACTGAGCGCTGCAAACAAACAGCAGCCGCCTTTTACAGTTCCTCCTGAACCAAAACAACAAGCTTTTGCTGCGTTCACACCATAACTACCGTAATTAAGAGATGGCAACCCATGATGTTCTACTCTGAGCACGTCCTCAGATTCGTATTTATGCATTTCTATGGCAACACTATCAACGCAAAATTAAAGCCAGCACTTTTTAAGTTGTTTACGTTCATTAATATTGTAATGTTATACATTTTTGCAGACTCTACTCTGATCATGTTTTGGAGGAATTGTGGCTTTGGGGAGCGCTCTGAAAGGAGGGGGTGGGATCTTAGGATTTCAAAGCTAGCTTCTCCAAAATTGCATACTCTGCCTTTAATGGCAATGGAATTGTGCATTCTACTTATAAAACAATATATACTCATTTTGCCTCAGTTTTTAGACAGAGTGGGTTTTTTGCACATACAGGCTTTTGGTATTCACATCAATATAAAAATAACTAAATAAATAAACAGTGTGTATTTATAGAAAAGTATGATTCAGGTTTTTCAGCCAGAAATAACAGTAAATGTACTAAACTATGAAAAGAAGACATTGTTGAATATAAAAAAAGCTTGTCTCGACACAAAACCATGACTAGATATATTTATATATAAACACTGATAGCATTGTTGTGCAATTCTGGTTTATCTCAAGGATTTTTTAAAATACAATGTAGCCTCAACATACCTTACACTTCACTGGATCGTGCCAATTTTCTCCACAGTTGAAGCTGCAAATGAATTGAGAGCACATGAGCACTCTCTCATCTAGCACAAACATAAACATAAAAAACACAATCTCTTTTAGAAGTGTGTGTGTGTGTGTATATATATATATATATATATATATATATATATATATACCACATTTTCCTCTAATGGCTCTAATGAGTCTTTGCTTTGATGGCTGGTTAAGATTACCAGTGCCACCTAGGGAACATGTCTCCTGAGTTCTAGTGTCACTGGCTTGATCAGGTCTTCCCTGAGCTGTTGGAAGCCCTAAACCTGATCTGAGGTCACGTACCAAAAGTATTTGATCTCATTAGCAGTTCAGTCAGTGTCTTACCAAAACTGCCGACCACACTTGCACCGAACCGGTTTGGCATCTGGGTACTGTACTTTGACAACGTGATGACAGTCAGGTGCTGGACACCATTTTAACAGTCTGTTACACTGCAGAGAAAGAGACCAGAATAAACCTAAAATGTACAAGTCACAAGCGAAGCAATTTCCATATCTGATGATTCATGTTATCCAGCATTATTTGAGAAATGTCTGGTTTCAATAAAAGCAAGGAAACCTGACCTTTAGTACAAATTGTTCACATGGCCAATATCACAAGTTTGCTTACATTCAATGACCAAGAATAATTGCTTCACTGTATTTCACAACTTAAATTAGCCAACATCTTAAAGCTTTATTTAGGTTTTTTTTTTTTCAAATACAGATTACACTATAAAATAGAATGGAATGAAATCCCACCTCTACAAAACTATTGGTTATTAAATGCTGGTACTTCAACTTCACTTTCGAATCTGTAATCAGTCGCCTGTTGAAAGAATTGAGATATATTTAGATACAAAAACAGACATGCATGCTTCTACTTAATATACTTATTATCCACCAAGAACCACAAAGAGCATATAAAAAGGATCAGAGCCTTTACTTGCATCACAAAAGCAGCAGGGAGATCATATGTAGGTTAAGAGAGCTGTGCAGATCCAAAATAATCTAACTGAATCGACAGGAGGTGCCGTGTTGTGACTCACACCTCCAGCAAAACAGAGTGTCCTACTTCTGACTAGGAATAAACTCTCATATATAAATCAGCTCATGTAGGATAGCCATAATATACTTCAGAACAGACCATTAATAACGAATCCAATGAGGCTTTTATATATCATGAGCGATGGAGACGTGAGACAAAGAGAGAGGACATCGACTACCTTTTGAAACTATTTTAATATTGAGATTAAGATATTACTTTTATCTAACTGCCTACATAAAGATTATGTTACCAGAGAGGAAAGAGAGAGAAAAAAAATACTGATTTATTTCTCAAACACTTACATGACTGTGTTGTCATCCACCAGAATATCACAGCTATGAGCAGGACAAGAAATGGTCTAGAATGGAAACAAACAAGCTTGTGTTACAATAGGTCAGAGAAACAGAAAAAAATGTCAGTTGACAGAAAAAAAATCTGCTACAGCCAGTGTGAATAGCTAAATAGCTAAAAACAAAACCGCTGCAGTATTTACGTCAGCCTGTCAGAGTGATGGGCTGCTTTCTCGTGTGTATTTGTGTAAGCGCGAGTGCTCTCTGAAGAGAGTCTGCACCTAATGGTAATTTGGCTGCATGCATGAACTGTCTAATACACTTCATGGTCAAAATGTTATAAATATAGTCGGTTACATTCATATGAGAGACATAAACAGTCAGGACAAAAACAGTGTGTCAAAACATTTGATTTGTGCATTAGACCTTGCAGTGTAAATGCACTGTCAGTTATGTTTATAATATTAAGCAAGCAATATTCACATATGGTTAATTTGGTACTTGAAGGCTACACTACCATTCAAAAGTTGAATGGTAGATTTTTCTTGTAAAGAAATGTATTTTTATTCAGCAAGGATTCATTACATTGATCAAAAGTGACAGTAAAGACGTTTATAATGCTACAAAAAAGAAAATCACACAAATGCTGTTCTTTTGAAGTTTCTATTCATCAAAGAATCCTGCAAAAAATGTAGTGTGGCTTTCACAAAGATATCAGTTTTCAACATTGATATTAATAAGAAATGTTTCATGACCAGCAAATCAGGATATTAAGTGTGATTTCTGAAAGATGACACTAAGGACTGGCATAATAATGCTGAAAATTCAGCTTTGCCATCACAGGAATAAAATATTTTTTTAAATATTAGAATATAAAACATTTACTTAAAATGGAAATAATAATTTCACAAAATTACCGTTTTAACTGTATTTTTGATCAAATAAATGCATCATTTTGACACACTTTCTGTAAAGCTGCTTTGAAACAATGTGTATTGTGAAAAGCGCTATACAAATAAATTTGAATTGAATTGAATTGAATCATCGATGCAGAAACATTACAGATTTCTTTATCTTACCGACCTGAGACTTTTGAACTGTAATGTATATTATTCATCATCTTCAACTTTTTAAATAAAGGTGTTCCTATTAGTTTTGCTGTGGCATTAAGAGTCATGAAATTTCACTGGTTTGGTATCAACTACTGACATTTTGATATCATAAACCAATCTAAAGGCAATGTGTACTAAGAGCTGGAATATGTACCTGTCCCATTCCTTCCTCTATGATTTTGGTGGTTAAGTAATCGCCCCAGCACTGCATGCAGAACTTGTGCCCACATTCCAGACCGGTGAAGTACTGCAAAAGAACAGCCGACACCAAATCCACATAAATCCAAAGAGTTACAAATAATAACACAAGTTCTGAGAACAGTGTAAATGTTTAAATACAATTTCCATAGGGCTGGGTTTAAACTATAGATTTATCGACATTCCATTCTATGCAGTTGATGAATGCACAAAACATTGAAGCATGCCTCCCATCCTATACATCACAATAAGCATGGTTACTTTTGATATGAAACAAAGTCTCAGCTTTTGAATTCTGTCAATTTTATTATGAAATTCAAACAAATTCCGTTTAGGGGCTATTTAATGTGACGTGACAGATTGCTGTAGCTGCATCAGTTCAAATGGCACATGAACATCAGAAGGTATGTTGAAAGATATAGAACGACTTACTGAAACACAAATCATGTCTAATGCAGTCGCTCAAACAATGTTTCAACAGCAGAGATATCAATAAAACAGCTGGTACACAATATGTCAGGTAACATTTACCTCAGAAAAGCCATTCAGTGACCATAAACTCATTAGTCAGCAAGAAAAATTAACTCTAGAGTTCATTATAGAGTTCACTATATTGCATATTCATTGTATTTTTACTTAACCTGTTCGTCAATATTATGTTGGAATAAATTTGTCATGTTCAAGAATTTTCTCGTGGTGCCCCCCTCAGCACTTGGTGCCTTACGCGCAGCGCGTGGTGGGAGCGGCGGCACTGAGTAAGCTAGATCGATATCAGGCATGGTAAAACATGGTACTCTTGGTAAATCAAGAAAACAAGATTTAAACAATAAGACTGTGTTGAGCTATACAACAATGATTAGTTTTCTGTTGATTAATGTACCCAAACAGTTGCTCACCTGTCTAATAAAACACACAATATATTAAAGCATCTTTAAAATGTAACAAAATAAAAATCATTGATAGGCGACGCATGTCCTGGTTAAAATTGATGTGTTTCTCTGGATGTAAACATTCTCTGAAACATTTGGGAAATATGTCACAAGGCAACAAAACATAACATTGTTCTAATCGTTTTTGGATATTTTAATCCAAAAATCATACATATTGTGCCTTTAATTTTAACCTTTAATATTATATTAATGAACCAACTGGGGTTCCCTGCATACTTTACAACATTAGTTGAGAGGATTATTTTTTTCCCTAAAGAAAATTTGCCATATATATTACATGATACATACATATTGAATCGGAATTGGTACTGAATCGAAATGTGAGCTTGTGAATCGAAATCGAATTGTGAAATTTGTGTCAATACCCATCCAGCCCTAAATTTCATGACATGAAATAGCCTAAGAACTGAATGTCTTTCTTTCTTTTAGGGTGGATCTTGCAACAGAGACTCAATTGGAACTTTAATATACAATAATAGAAGTGACCTAAAAAGCAATTAAACAAATTCTAGCTAACAGCTAGCTATCCAGTGTTGTGTGCCCGTGAAATACAATGAGCCTTGTTCTCTTCAACAGATCGATACAACCAACAACACTGTTGTTTTGGCTCAGAAAGGGATCTTACGAAGCAGTTCTGACTGAACAGGTGACAGAAGAGTCAGCCATAGTGATTATCTACTGCTCCTACAAAGTATCCCGTTGTCATGCGTTTTATAGTCTCAGGCCCCCTGGTAGTAAATGCCTGGTTCTCTCTCTTGGGACAACAGACAATGCAGGCAAGAACAAATCAGCTTAATATTTGTGGTAGGACTGACGCAAGCAGAGTATTGCTTACAACAACATCACAAGTAGTTTAACAGCACTGTGCAGACGGCACTAATGGTATTTAGGGAACATCCCATGGGAGTAGAGTGGTGGTCAGCTTTATGAAGCAACACATAAACATTGTAATCTGAATTTGACTTTGGGTCAAATGAATCATCCTAATAAACTGATACACTTCAGAACTCAAGATATAAAACTGATGACAGTTACATTTCCTAAAGAAGTTCGCTGTATAATGTGACCCCCAACTGATCCTTTACTTCGAACAGACAAGCAGTTAGACAGGAAATGTCACTGGTTGCTATTCCAGTTAAATAGTCACGATTCAAAGCAATAAACATCACAGTTTCCAAATCCCTGCTGTTTAATCCAGAGTTTTCTTTCAGACAGCCGCTGTCTCTCATGACAAAGCTGATCAAAACAATACATGCATGCATGCCACACTAAATCTATCCTTTCTCTGACACACACACACAAGATTTCTCAAGGTTCCCTGCAAATCCAAAGACTCGCCTGGTCCTCTCCTCGGCTGCTTGCTTTATATACAATTTGATTTGAGTAATCCAGTGAAGAGATTACTGGCGAAAAGAGCTCATTAGAAATCCTTCCTGATGGCTGAGACACTATAGTGTGTCGCACAGAGTGGCAAACACAAGATATGTCCAAATAATACTGCATACCACCTTCACACAACCCACAATGCAACAGCATCCCATCCATGTGGTAAACAATCTGTTCACACTGCTAAGCGATTAAACAGATCCACTGAAATAAACAGCCACAGAAGGAATCTGCAGACATTGCATTTTATGCAATGATTTTGGAAGGAAATCTATGGATATAAATCTATTCTGTAGAATGGATTTAGATACAGTAAATACACAACTGTGCAAAAGTTTGGGGTCCAATTGCTTTTTTTAAATGAAAGTAATTACAAATTTATTTAGCAAAGACACATTAAATTGATCAAAAGTGACAGTAAAGTACACTGCTACAAAAACGATTTCAAATAAATGCTGTTCTTTTGAACTGTCTATTTAATCAAAGAATTCCAAATATTAAGCAGCACAAATATTAATGAGAATGTTAATATCAGTTGAAATTATATTAATAAGATAAATATATTTAATTATATTATTTATCATATAATTATCAATAAGAAATATTGCTTAAGCACCAAATCAGCATATTAGAATGACTTCTGAAGGATCATGTGAGTAATGACTGCTGAAAAATCTGCTTTGCCATCAAATTAATAAATTACATTTGAAAATATATTAAAACAGAAAACATTTTTCTAATGTATTTTTGATCAAATAAATGCAGTCTTGATGAGTATAAGAGACTTCTTTCAAACATTAAAAACCCAAAACCCAAACTTTTGAACAATAGTGCATGTTAAATGGGGCTGAGAGTACCACACCTTTTTGACTAAAAGTATAATCAAATTAGCCAAACCGTCTATCAAAGAACATTCCAGGGATGGATCCATTTCCAGACACAGATTCTGTGCAAGTCCGCTAATAAACTATCAGCACAGCAGCAGTGGAAATAGATTAATCAGATGCAACGAAAGTGACTGCGCTGGGGGTACTAACCGAGTTAGGATAGTTGAGATAGCAGATCTGACATGGCATGTCCTGTGCCGACGATCTTGTGTTCATGAGGCGTGTCCGAGACTTCTTGCTGGGGTTTATAACATGACACTCTGAAAACAGCTTGTCCAGGTTACCATCAAAGTACCTGCAAAGAGATAAACGTCAGATTTTTCTCAAACTTTGCTGGTTCAGTATTGAATAGAGGCAGGTGTTAGCTGATTAATAATCTGGTGGGAGGGAATAGAGTAGACCACAGAGAACAATTACCTTTCCATCAGCTTTTCTTTGTCCCAGTTGAAATGACTAAGTAATATTCTAGTGATTGTAGCAGGATTCTGTAACAAGAGACAAAGGCATACATTGTTTCATATACAGCAATTGTGTGTAGACAGATATAGTTATACAACAGTTTATATAAAGTATAGTTTGTTGTACGTAATACTTACAGATCAGTTATACTTTTGACGCAAGTCAAAAATGTTAATAAACTACACATTGATTTAATACTTAAATAATTGCTAAATTAATATTTTTTCAGGAAAACAACTGATATTGATTATTGACATGAATTATTGAATGTCCTCCATCTATTATAATATATGTATGAATGTATTTATACACACACATATATTATATAGATGTGTGTGTGTGTAATATATGTGTAATACATATACATATGTGTGTGTAAATACTTAATTACTAATGTCAAACACAGTGCTGATTGCCTACAGAACAATATAACAAATACTAACCCCTAAACCTACCATAACTTAAACTTAACCTGGTTTGAGAAAAACTATATCTATTGGATTCAATTCAGTATGTCATTGCGACACAGACTGCGAGGACATCTTGGGTTTGTGGCATGAAGGACAATGCTTCAAAGAGCAGCAATGATATGATTTTTTTTAAGACAACAGAATTCAGGGAGAAAAGCCTGTACTACAATGCTTGAAAAAGTTTATCAGAGTGTATATTGGCAGAAAGTCCAGAGGGATACGAGGAGACATAACCAGCTTAACCTTCTGAATTTCGCAACCACCCCAATTTGACGTTCCTGAAATAAAGCAGGGTCTTCATTGGGTTCAGTTGTGAAAGCTTGTACTGCACTGGGACAAACAAACAGAATAGACTGTAATAGATATACTATAACATGTAACCAAAAGTGAGCCACGGCATCAATCACTTCAACTTATCACAATAACAGCATAAAAAGGCGTTTGCTGACTGCATAGGAGGAGCAAATCTAATAAATTGGCGCAAAATCTGTAAATTAACCAGCATAAACAAAACAAATCAATCAAAACTGCGGTTAGCAGAGTGAAATGTCGAGCTTCACGAGACTCCAAACAGCCTGTGGCTGTGACTCTGCAGCAGAAAGCAGACTTCAATCATGACTCAAATTCACTTTGATGATCTATTTTTGTGCTGTTTAATCAAACATAACCAGCCATGATGAAGCATCGGCTCCGCCATGTTGTTGTCGGGAGCAACTAAGACTAGGTAACTCTCACATGCTAACGCCACCTAAGCCATATCCCAGTTAAACAGATGATAAAGGGGACACCTTCTTCTTCAGAATATCAACAACCAGCCCTCAATACATATGCCACATGTGAAGACATCGCAATGTAGTTTTTGAGATACTTAAACTGGGGCGGTTTGTTCGTGGTTAGCTTCCTAAGCTAGTGTGACCAGGAACAAGGGGGATCTAATAAAATGGAGAGATTTACAACATTATTATTTTCTTGACGTGACTTGGTTTATCATGTGCTCAGATGCAAACGTTCTGGCAATACAAATGTACTTTTGTTTAAACGAAGCACATTAAAGGGAGACATGTCAGCGGGATTTTATATGCAGGTGAACTAGAAGCTAGTTAAGCATCTTATGTCATTACTGGATGTGTTAAGGACAGGGAAATGACTGGGTTGACGCAAACCTGCTCCTTCATAACGATGGCCATGACCATATATGTGTCCTGTTGACGCAACGACACTGTGTTTTCATTCACTTTGGTTTTAAGGACAACTTGTGGCTTTTTCACGTCTCTTGTGCTGCCAACGGGGGGCAAAGTTTGCCAGAATGATGTAAAAATCTCCTCTTTTGCTATAACGGGTATTCCAGGGCTGAGCCCAGGGGGTGCCCTGAAAACACTTACCTGGATGACCTCGTTGACCTCCCTGATACACTCGACCATATGCTGCAGGATCTGCTCGGCGGTAAGAACTTCAAAGCGGTAGTCTTCCTCATCCTGCCCGGGCCCGAGGCCGCTGCCTCCCGTCTCCCCGCAGTCGTCTCGCTCCCCGCCGGCCACAACGGGATCAACCAACTCCACCTCGCCGAGCTCCAGGGTGTCGTCCGCTGTCTCATCTTCGCCGCTGTCTTCGCTGCATTCCTCTTCCTCGTCGTCGAATTCGTAATTGTAACCCTCGTCTGAGTCCATGACTGGGTTGCGTTTAATGTAGCGACAAGCCAAGTGAGAGAAGTTCGATGTGTATTATTTGGCAGATAGAGCAAACCAAAACGAGAATACTTATTTAGCTTGCTAGCATTCCAGTTTTTCCAGCAGCAGAGAAAACAACAACAGAGGAGCGACGCTGCTGCTGGGCCAACAAAGAGACGCAGCGTCATGGGCCGACGCTGAGTGACGTCATGTACGTGACACAAAACAAGGAAAGTCGTTAGGCAGCTGCATTCAAATGTTTTTTTGCGATCATACACTAAAGTTGAAAATACACAAAACTACACCAACATATTTTGAAGAACAAAAATTATTATCTTTGTATATTTTGTGTTACATTGAATATATTACACATTTACAGTTATACATAGTTGTTTTCCCATTGTTTCTCTTGAATATTGTTCCAGAAGAAATTGAAAACTATAATGTGTGGTAAGGATTACTGTATCTCATGTAACATTTTATTTTAAAGATTACATTTTGCATTGAAAATAAATATATAGTACAGCTAATAATTATATTCGATAAACAACATATACGAAATGTACCAAATTTCGTACGTTTTATAAATGAGAATCTTATAATTCCATTGCAGGGTGGTTATGTATCTTTCTGTGTTGTTGTGGCATTGTATTCTCTCATTTTTTATTATTTTGTTGTACATTTTTACATTTACATCTTTAAAAAAGAATATTTATATTTCTTTATTATAATATTTCCTTCTTTAAAATAATGTGCATTGGGATGTTGGGGAAAGGAACCAGTGTGTCGAAATAAGAAAGAAGGGCTATATCTAATAATGATTATATTATATGATATAGATAAATAAACGTGATTTCCTGTCTCTCCACAATAAAGCAGGTCATTATTAAAATTATGACAGATTTGACCTATTTTCTGAGTGGTGCCTCTTGGTATGATCTTGTCAAATGCGTTCAACTTGAAACACTTATCGCCTGACTTACTAAAAGATCATTAATTAGAAAAGGCAAAATGAACCACAACATGTATTTAACCTCTGTAATGGTCCGGAAATAGCATACCTTCTTTTCTTTTTTTAGGTCAAAGAGGCGGAACTAAATGAAAGTAAAGTTGTTTCTACCGGACACATTTCGAACAAGTACGCGTTCTCCCGTTGCCGTGGCAGCAGCGAATTCAGGAAGAACGTTCGGGCGATTTATGATGGATCCTCAAGAGACAGGTAACGTTAATTAATTGTTTTAAAATATCAAAAAATGTGCGAATAAAAAATAGTCGACTGTATCTCCTAGGTCACGAAACCAACCGTTTGATTATGCACTACCGTCCTGGTGT
Organism: Gobio gobio; assembly: GCF_949357685.1. Taxonomy (NCBI): domain Eukaryota; kingdom Metazoa; phylum Chordata; class Actinopteri; order Cypriniformes; family Gobionidae; genus Gobio; species Gobio gobio. The sequence continues at coordinate 43,111,770 of NC_137115.1, read as the reverse complement.
CTTTAAATCTCCAGTGCGTCAGCCATGCACCTGCACTACTACCAGCTAGCTTACTCAAATCTTGTCAGACTAGTTTCATGATTAAGATCATATCTGTCGCGGATATTTAAAATTCTATCTGTGCATTTTGTAACGTTATTTACACTTTTTTTCTCAACACAAAAGATCTACTGAGTGGCAACGAGAACATAGTTGAAATGCAGAATTTGGAAGAAGAGGACTTTGCTGTTTCAAAGTGAGTTATAAAGATATAAATATTGCATGTAACTTTATCAAATTTTCACTTCTTTTATCTATACTATTTTGTCTCTCCAGGTCATCAGATGCTGATGCAGAATTTGACATGGTAATAGGGAACATCGAGGATATTATAATGGGTATTAATCTATCTATTATTATTTTTAAATCACTTAAGTCACTTATGACCACAATTGTAAATAATGAATATAATCTAGTAGAATTTATTTTTAACAAGGGTGAATCTTACATATTCTGTCAAGGACATGTCCCAGTCAATTTTCGTGAGAAAATGTACTTAAGGGGATAGTTCACCCAAAAATGAAAATTAGCCCATGATTTACTCACCCTCAAGCCATCCTAGCTAGGTGTATATGACATTATTCTTTCAGACAAATACAATCAGGAGTTATATTAAAAAAAATCTTGGCTCTTCCAAGTTGTATAATGGCAGTGACTGGAAGGATGGATATTTTTCCACAAACCCATCATTTTACTTCAGAAGGCTTTTATTAACCTCCCAGAGCTGTGTGGAGCACTTTTTATAATGGATAGATGCACTTTTATGGACTTCAAAACAGAAACAGCCATTCATTGCCATTATAAAGCTTAGAAGAGCCAGGACATTTTCTGAATGTGTTCGTCTGAAAGAAGAATGTCATATACACCTAGAATGGCTTGAGGTTAAATCATGGTCTAATTTTCATTTTTGGGTGAACTATTCCTTTAATTAGTTTTAATTTGATAAAAAAAAAAATATTCTTTTTTTTCCTTATGGTTCTGGGTGAAATATGACCTAGTTATTACTAACACATGTAATTTTCTCCACAGAGGATGAATTCCAATATCTTCAGCAGTCTTTCATGGAGAAATATTACCTTGAGTTTGATGACTCTGAGGAGAATAAGCTCAGCTATACACCTATATTTAATGAATATGTATGTGATACTTTGAGCTTTTTTTAATCACGTTCATGACCCTTGTTGAGATGGAAATATTTAACTGTCATTTGTGATTTTTTTTTTTCAGATTGAAATCCTAGAAAAGCATCTGGAGCAGCAGTTGGTAGAGCGAATTCCTGGATTCAACATGGATTCCTTCACCCATTCACTTAAGTATGCCGAATTCATCAGCTTTTCTAAATCCGAGTATAGTGGCTGGACAGTGACTGTCAACACAATGTATCTCAAAATATGCAATACAGACAATAGCAACCCAGTCTAAGGCGTTTTCAGTCTTTTAGATGCCATGGGCCCCTAAATATGATCATGTAATGTTAGGGACCCCCATCCTTAAAAAAAAAATCAAGTATAAAGGCCCAGTTTATACTATTAAAAATTATATTATAAATATGTGTAAAATAATATTTGGAAAACATTTATTTTCTATTACATTACACTTTTTTTTATTCAGTATAGTACTGTATAGTGTGTTTTTTGTGATAATTTTTATTCTTTACTATTTTTTAAATCCATTATTATTTGTTTATTTTCTTTAATCTTTTTTATATTTATTTTGAGTTTTTCTCTAAACTAGAACTCCTTTGGGGCCTGGGGTGGGGCAAAATATCGATAGGGCAATATATCATTGTCCTTCTCTGTGCGATACGAGAATTGATACGCTGGTGCCAAATATCGATATTTTAATTAATAAAATAAGGCGCTCTAAATAGAGTTCCTTGTTTACTTCATGGCTCCTCGAGGTGGCACTCAACACAAGAATGAGGGAAACGTGAACATTAGTTAACTAGCCTTATAAAAAGAGGTTTTTCACGGGATGGCGGACAGCAGTGTGAGTAAGATGCCCAAGCCACTTTAAGTCCAAAGTTTGGAAAACCTGCACTTAACCGTTTCACAGGCATTTTGTTTTCATAGTTAGACAGATATCGTGATCATTATAGGATTGTCTAGCAATATATTGATTATCGCAGAATTGCTGTATCATGAGCCATGTGTTGTGTTGTATTGTATCGTGAGGTACCCTGTGATTCCCACCCCAATGGAACCCAGTTTAAAATGTCTTCTTACTGTAATACGCATCATTTACCACTAGATGGAGGTATTTACATATGATGGTATTTGCATAGAAAATTACTCCATAATGGTGACCATTACTTTTTTATGTTATTTTTTTCAATTAGACAGCACAAAGATGAAGTCTCAGGTGACATACTTGACATGCTGCTCACTTTCACTGACTTTATGGCCTTCAAAGAGATGTTCATTGATTACAGAGCAGTAAGTAAAAATATTTTTTTCCTTTAACCTTAGGATAGGATTTATAATGTAAAATAAGGTGTATTCCGATTCTTCTACAGTTTAGAGAAAGGCTGTTCTGCCTAGTTCAAATGTAATTATTGGCTATAATAAAATAATCTGAAACTTAATCACCTACTACAATGAAACATTGGCCTACTTTTATACTACCATGAACAAAAGCCATAAATGTGCCAGAAGTCTGTGGCAGAAACTCGTTTTCCCCAATCTTCTTTTTATAGGAAAAGGAGGGTAGAGGATTGGACCTTAGTACTGGACTGGTGGTGAAGTCATTAAATTCTGCTTCAACTTCACCTCTGACCTCCAGCATGGCCTCACAATCGAGCTGAACCAATGAAAATGGGGATTTCATGTAAATGAACTTGATCAACACAATGATAACTCCCATTTAAAAAGATGAATATTCATTGAAAATTCCTTTCCGACACATCCAAAACAATCATTGTTATACTAAACTGACAGAAGGGAATCTTTGTTTAATTTAGGTTAATGTTTAAACGTAAAATACAACGGTCAGCTCACTCGGTATGACTCTTCTAACAGTATTCACATGATCTGTCACTAAATCCAGACTGAGTCTGGATCAGTTCTTTTGTTTTGGCCTACAGTGCAGAAAAACACTATTGCCATTTCTGACCAAGTTGATGTAGAAAGTTGTAATGAGCCTCAACATCTCAAAGCTGCCACTTTATTGCATATTTTCATGCAAGAACCCCTCCATTTTATATCATTAGATACCTAAATAATTCCTTTCACTTGACAATCAAAAAGGACTTTTTTATTAAAAAAAAGTATTATACAATGTGCCTGATATGACAACAGTTCTAGAAGACCCTTTTTAACCATTCACGAGCCCAGGTGAAACATAACATCATTAAGAAAAATATATGTTTATACAATTACCAGAAACAATGCAAAAATCTCATACAGCTTTTCAAAATATGTTTTGTTGATGTATACAGTGCAAATTTCAGCCTTCTTTACATAGAATGTGTTGTTCTTACTAGATGAATGTTGCGTAATTGTGTATATTTGTTTATTTGTATATATAGACATTTGAGCCTGCGTATGGAATAAATAAATACAATTGTTCTTTAATGATTTTATCAAAAAAAAATTATGCTCAAAACAATGAATCAATTACATTCTTAAGAATAACTTTACAATAATGCAAGAATCTCACCACTTAAATACATATTTGCTCAAGTCAGTTTGTGTATCTTACAAAAATAGTACACTATTATTCAAATGTTTGGGGTTGGTAAGATTTTAATGTTTTTGAAGGAGTCTCTAATGCTCACTAAAGATGCATTTCTTTGATCAAAAATACAATAAAGACAGTAATATAGTGAAAAAAATTATAATTTTAAAATAGGATGTATTCCTGTGATGGCAAAGCTATTCTTTGATGAACAGAAAATTCAAAAGAACAGCATTTATTTGAAAAAATTGTCACATTTTAAATGTTATCACTTTTAATCAATACCTCCGTGTTGAAAAAGTAATAACTTCTTTAAAAGAAATATATATATATATAAAAAAAAAAAAATCTTACGGACTCCAAAAAGCTGCACGTGGAGGGTGACTCTCAGTACACATAATGTCCATGTTACAAACCATCTAACAATTATGTTGGCACCATTATACAGAAGTGTTGACGGATGTTCCTGAAGAGGATTTTCAGCAATACCAAATAATCAGAGTAATATCCTCTTGGAAGTGTCCTCACATGGGGTATGACAGTGTTAATCAGAGGATGGTCTACACAGGCACTGTACTCCCCGCTGCGTTTTGCCCTTCACCCTTCCAGCCAAAATAGGCAAAGTAGCAGCTAGTTGTATATAACAGGGTCACCACTATGGCAAAGAACTGCAAGAAAAAAAAGACGACGATTTGACAAATTGTACCAAGTATAAGACATACGCAGTTCACAAAAGAAGATGTTATAAAGAAAGAAAAAAAATCATCCATACAATGAAAGTTAATGGGGTCCAATGTTGTTTTGAGCAAAAACAGTTGAACATTCTTCAAAATATCTTCTTTTGTGTTCCACAGTAGAAAGAAACGCATACAGTTTGAACATCAGTATGAGTAAATGATAACATAATTTTCAATTTTGGGTGAACTATCCCTTTAAGGACTTTGAGTGAGCCATAATACAAGCTAACCCCCAGATAATGATTTCAGGGCACATAACTGTTTTACATGCAAGTATATACGCAGTCATTGAGCAGATATGTAGTTTTAAAGATGCTGTAATAATTTAGAGACTTAAGCTGTTGACCTTTACACAGGCAGGAGGTATACATTGTGATTACACTCCTCCACTGTAGAGCATTATAGGTTTGTCATGTGCTTGCTGCACAATTTAATCTGGACTCTGGCCGGTTAGGTTTTTAAAGCCCTATAAAACACGCATACAACTCTACAGAGTTTCACATTGTAACCATCTCCTAAAAGCCTTTTATTTGTTCTATGACACTATATTGTGTGTTCCAGTGAGTGAATAAACATGCTTTATACAGTTATAAGTGAAGGCTCTGCTTCAGATTAGATGCTTTGGCATAGCGACTTCTATTTTTAATCAATATAAACTTTAAGAAGGCCCTATCTACAGTACACTGAACGAGAGATTTCTTAATGTTTTTGAAAGAAGTCTCTCAGGCTCACCAAGGCTGCATTTATTTGATCAAAGTTAAATAGTAATATTTATAAAATATTGTATTTTTTTTAAATAAATGTTTTCTATTTTAATATATTTTGTAATGTAATTTATTCCTGTGATGGCAAAGCTGCATTTTCAGCAGCCATTATTCCAGTCTTCAGAGTCACATGATCCTTCAGAAGTGCTTTGGTGCTCAAGAAACATTTCTTGTTATCAGTGGTGATATTTTGTGGAAACCAGGGTACAATTTTTTAGGATTCTTTAATTATTAATTTCTTTAACCAAACTTGTGAACGGTAGTAATTTGTTAGGTCTTGAGTGTTGTTGACATCTGAATCACCTGACCTGTTATCAGATCAGCTTTACTTTAGTCAGACACACCTCTTTCAGCTCATAGTATGTAAACGTGTAGAGTGCGTTCAAGAGATGTTTTCACTCACTGCAGAAGTTCCCAGATGACCACGGTAAAACCCGCCTGGAACGGATGCAGCATTCGTCAAAAAGGCAGTTAGGTATAGAACAGCTGCGGCTAAGTAAAACACCATGAACTACAAGGAAGAAGGGGAGACAGGATTACAAACTTGATTTGACCGACAAAGCCTTGATTTAAATATGTTATCTACTCCATGAGACAAGTGAGAGTCTCACCACCAAAGGCCAGGGTATTGAGGATAGACTTTGATGAAACCTCAGCAATAGCACAACCAACAGGGCGATGCTCAAAAGCCACAGTGTCACGCTGACAAAAAGGACCCAGCCATAAGCAGAAAAAGAGGAGTATGGAGTACTGACGATCAGCGCCCACACCAGTAATCCAACAACCTAAACAGAGGATGGAGATGGTCATATGTTAAACGTCAATGAAAAAACAGTTACTTAAAGGGATAGTCCACCCAAAGATTCATCAGTTTTTGTCCATACAATCAAAGTCAGTGGAGACTAAAACAGTCTTTTCAAATGATCTTTTGTGTTTCACAGAAAAAAGAAAGCCATACAGGTTTCAAAAGGACACAAGGGTGACTAAATTAATACACAATTTTCATTTTTGGGAAAATGAATCCTTTAGTTTAAATCAAGAAAACCTTTTAGTTATCATTTTTAGGTGTAAGGGTGTTGAATTACTTTAGATGACACTATATATGCTCTGAAACACGTGAGCTTTAAAAAAAAGTGATGCAAGTGTGAATCATCCTGGTGATGTTCATTGGATATCTAATCCTGTCAGCAATTACTGATTTGAATTTAGCATCATCATATTTAGTATTGGAAGTATTGATGTATGTCCTAAGGAATGTTTTCAGTTATACATTTGAGAAATACAAGTACAGAAAATACATATACAAAAATACTATTTTTATATGAACAGGCTATGTCAATGGCATCCATTTGTATTTTGTACAATGAATATCAAAAGTTCATAATGTATTATTCATCTGATAAAGGTCTCAGCTTTCAGGCTATGTGTCTGACACAAGATACCTTCAAACAACAACTATGACTTGCTCCAGAGAATAAAGACTAAAAACAGACATCTCGGGTCCAATATTCAGTAAAGCTCAGTAATATTACGTATATTATTTACTGATTCAACACTGATTACATGAGTTATGTACTTGTATTGAGGGGAGCATTTTTAATTAGAGGTCCTGACCAAATAACCAATGAGAAGACAGATAAGAGGATCATCTTCATAAATACTAATAATCAGAAATGTTTATTGTAAGATTAGTTTAGTTTATGTTCATTTATGTTTGCTCATATAGTCAGATAATTATTTTTCTGTATGTTGTCTTGATAGTTGCTTGTTCATCAATACGTACAGCTGAATGATGTTTCTAAATAACTCAGAGATATAGACTTGGCTCAATGTAGAAATGCACCTAATTCAAGTACCACAATGTAAACATTACATCTACGTCTATGTAAACTCTATAAGCATGCCGTCTGTGGTAATAAATCTAACAATGGCATAATATCCTAGTTGTATGAACCATTATGACCATAATCCATAGTACATGGGCATGGTCAGTTTGTTTTATCAACTAACACCTACACAGTCTCAGTATTTCTCATACCGGCATTATTTTTGAAGAATAAAGAAATAGCATAGGAAAGTGGCTATGAGTATATGATGAAAGGAGAAATGAATAGTTTTCAAAAGCAAAAAATACTTTAACATATGATAAAGCATGGGAAATTACAGTTTTCCAACTTACAATCTCAGCCAAAAGTAGAATACCAGGAATGCTCTTGATGAAGTTCATGTCAACACTTGATGGGATTCCATAACTTCTTTGAGGTTCTTGTGAGCTGGTCTGAGTGTTGACCTTACCAGGAAAATCTGCCATTTCTTCTCAGTATAAATATGAAAATGTCACTTTAGAAAAAAAAGAAGGCATGCACCTGAGTGGAGACACACCAGAACAGGTAATGCAGGTGTTGTCGCTACCTAGAAACTCAGCCTGAACAAATTCTATCACGCCCTCTCTCTCTCTCTCTCTCTCTCTCTCTCTCTCTCTCTCTCTCTCTCTCTCTCTCTCTCTCTCTCTCTCTCTCTCCACCTTTGCACACCTACAATGTATTTAGTGTGATCATGTAGGTTAGGTGGATACATCTGTTTGACAAAGTAATAAATAACTTCTTCAGTAAGCATAATCAAGTGAGAACCCTCGCCCTTCCTATTGTAAAAAGGGAAACAGCAGAATAGCAGACAATAGAAGTAAAAATAAGGGTTAAAACTGTAAATTATCAGAATCATTGACAGAAGAGGACTTTACATGTACACAAGCATTACAAGTAAAATTAATTCACATATTGTATATTTATAACTATACTGTATATGCCTATGAGCCTATGATCTTGTTGGTGGACTTTGAATGTTAAAGCAATGCACACAAAATTTAACCTAGCTATTGTAGCTATTGAACCTTCCTGTAGCTATCTAACCTTATCACTTTATCAACACAGAAACAAGCGAAAACACTATCACTGTAAGTAATGTCTACTTTTAACATTCATAACATTCGTCATTAAATTATTAAGACTGTTGGTTGCAGAATACTCTTCCTGTATGCAATATGCATTGCATTCCTTGCTTTGAAACACTTACATTGTATAAAACAGTTAAAAAATAATTATTTAACGTCCGTCTTATATTATCCACTAACCTGCAGTCATTTTTGTATTGTGCTCAGTTCATCTTTAGCCCCTTTTCTGCTGGGGACAGATGTTTATTTTTGCTGATATCTCTGTGAGGTATAAAACGGACTTTGGTCCTTGGAGAACCATCCAGTTCACATTTTCAGCAAAAAAAAAAAAAGGGTTGTCAGAAGTGGGATTCGAACCCACGCCTCCAGAGGAGACTGCGACCTGAACGCAGCGCCTTAGACCGCTCGGCCATCCTGACACACAGACTTGTGGGTAATCTTTGGCCCTCTAGTGGTGGTGACTTTATTTTTCTTACTTATATTTTCAGTTTCCTTGATCTAAGTCAAAATCAACCATACAGAACATTTATATAATATCCAGCGAGATGTTATTATTTAGATGATATACTATATTATAGTGTTTTAGAAGGATTTTTTTTTGTCCTGTGACATCTATGGTGGCCATTTCTATAAAACCAAAAAAGAACATTTAGCAGAATTCAGTGAAGCTTGGATAAAAACGGAAAAATAATCCCAAACCTCTACGCACTGATAGAAATAAACGTTTCCCTTTATATTTTTATAGCCTTTATTAGATAATTTTCCCCTTAAAATGATTTCCATGGGGTATTTTTTTAACCTATAAAAGGGTAACATTTCTAACCTTATTAAATGTAGAACTAGTATGCTTTTTATGCTCTTTCGTTCAAATTCCTAATTTTATTGCAATTAGAATAATAAGATACTATAGGGCTGATACCAATCACATACATTTCAGTATCAACAAAATCCATCTTTCCACTGCAGAAACGGCACAGCATCTGAAGTGGCATTTGGAAGTATTTACACTGACTGTTTAATGCCGCTGGGAGACAGAATAAATGCATTAACACTGCAGTTACAGTTGCATAATAATGTTATGAGATTATTGTTTTAAATATATTGGTAACACTTTTTAAGGTTTCATTTGAACTAAGAATGAACAATACTTCTACAGCATTGTTTTAAAAACTTAGTTGATGTTAATTTCAGCATTTACTAATACATTATTAAAAATTAATCTTTTATAATTTTTTCAAAATTATATTGTATTTGTTAACATTAGTTAAAGCTACACTATGTAACTTTTCCGTCCACTAGAGGTCGCCTGTTCAAAACAAAGGCGTAGTTTGATGACGCCACGTTTGAGCGCAGAATCTTGGGACATGTGGTCTTCACCTCACAGCCGGTGGAAAAGAGTCAGGATAGGACTCTGGCAGAAATCATGTTCATGGATGCGATTATTAACATTACTGTAATATGAAGCAGAGCAGGACCGAGTGTTGTGGAGCTGAGCAAGGCCGCAGGAGCGATTGAAGAGCGGGACTGTTATTATGGCATTGTCGCCACTTCCTCTTTTCCAGTCATGAGTATGAGGTAACGCAACACTGTTTATCGTATTAGATATATCTGAGTGTGTTGAAAAGGAAGTTATGATGTTCGCTCGGCGGCTGCTATGACACACTGCAGTGAGAGTACAGCGTTTCTTCTAAATAAAACCGGAAACTGAGGGTAACGCAGATATGGCGCAATCGACAGGCGACTCCCTCAAACGCATAGCTAGCTCACACGCCACGGTTCCTTGGTTAAAATAGCAATTTCTCACGATTTACAAACAGTTGGAAACATTTGGGATATTCTAAGTACTCAACTGAACAAAATATATAACACTGGCCTAGTGGTTTTTGGATATTTTACTGCAAAAATCTTATATAGTTCACCTTTAGTTAATGCACTGTGAACCACTAACATGGATAAACAATGAACAGTTGTATTTTGATTAACTAATGTTAACAAAGATGAAAAAAATACTGCAACAAATGTATTGGTCATCATTAGTAAATGTAAGTTAATACATTATTGTAAAGTGTTAGCAATTTACACAACAATGAAATAACACTTTAAATAATATGAAGCCGCCAGTAGGTGGCGTCAAATCACTTATAATGAAACAGTCATTGACTACGTTTACATGGACAGCAGTAATCTAATTATTGAGCTTATTCTGAATAAGAGAATAATTCTGATTAAGGCGTTTACATGAGATGCTTTTAGAATATTCCGTTCATGTTCCCATTTTACATGTTATAGAACATACCTCTATTAATGGTACGTCATTACGTCCCCATGCCACGCTACGCTGTCCGACGTCCAATCATACTTGGCGACTTTCGTGGGTCTGTTCAAATCAATAGGCTCAGGCAACCCGCTGTAACTTTACCTGCGGGTGTCGCTGTTGGACAGTGTTACTTTATAAAAACGAGTGATTTTTATACTTTTTAATGTAATTTATATATATATATATATATATATATATTTACGTTGTTTTATTTTTGTAATATTATATATTGTGTCTTTCAGGTTTTTGTTTTGAAGAGACACTACCCATCTTGCCTCCTTCTTGACAGCCTACATTTCGAATAATAGCTATGATTAATGATGAAAATTAAGGCTTCAAAATCGTGATTGTTTAGATTATTTTTTTCTGCCGTCGAATCATAGGCGTTCACTGAATGACCCTCGCGAGCCTAGAGGTTCCCGGCCGCTGTTGTAAGCAAACAATTATGAATCCGGGATTACAGATACAAACTTATTGTATTTTACTTTTACAATGAGCAGAATTATTACAACACAAAGAAAATAAATATAGAGGAGGCCGTGTCAGAATGAGCAGTCAAGCAACACACGCACCATTGCAACACGTCATGGCAACGACATTTCACAGAGACTGACAGATACGTAAAAGATAAATGGGAATTTGAGAATTTGAGCGCTTTGTTACTGTTTTGTACGCACTGTTATATTAATTATAATTCAAATTCTGTTTTATTTCTCACAATATTATTGATGATTGTTGAGAGGGACACTTTTGATACATTTTTAAAAAGGGCAGGGGCTTGAGCTCCCAAAGCCCTCCCCTCTGCACTTGCCTGGTCTGTGTGTGTGTGTGTGTCCTGTCACAAAATGCGGCGAAAACTCCTACACGACGTTAATAGTTAGATTAAGGTGTGTACATGTCTACAATGCTCTCCGATAATGCGACTAAAATAGGCATACTCCACATGTCTTAATTAGATTTTTGTTTAATTCGAGTATGGCTTTAACCGGATTAAGGTAATTAGAAATCGCTGTTTACATGGGAGCTTCTTAATCAGAGTATTGTCTTAATCAGATTAATATCGGAGTATTGTTGTCCATGTAAACATACTGAGTGATTGGTTTATTCAACCGAGTCATTCAAAACGGCTGATTCATTCAGGAATGAAACTGTAAACACCACTGTGTTAATCGGAAATGCTATGGTTCTGCTGTGGCTTTGGATAGGCCTTGTGTACAGTACATTTTTGTCCATAACAAATTGTTTTATTTGATTGTTAAACTGCCCATGTTTGTACTTAAAGGGGACATATTATGCAAAATTCACTTTATATTGTTTTTGAACAAATTTGTGACCGCAGTGTGTGCACAGAACCACTAGACTGGGTGAACCCAGCCTGATCTGCCGGCGATTTGATTTCGCCCTGCAACTCAATCTGGAAACCTGTACATTCATTTCTACTGCTTCTGTTACACTTTTGCGGGAACCAATCACAGAGACTGGCTTATCCACCTGGCGCGCTATTGGCGGGTTTAACACGATGACAGATAGAGAAGCGATGGGTCGTTGCCCGTTTATCACGCCTCTTGTGGTCTGATTGGTTGAAGGACTATCCAATTGCATACAGAGTCATTTAATTTATGCTCGTTTATCACACCTTTTGAGCAGTAGAAAATACTGTGCAGACTCCCCAGACCAATGTTCAATCTTAAATTGAGCTTGGTCTGGTGATAGCCAGACAATAGAACCACCCTATTGTGGTAAAAATGTGTTTTCAGACGGACCATTAAAGAACACAACACACACCTCTCGCGGACATTCTGTAGAATTCAACCAATCAGTTGACGAATCAGTTCAAACCTCCTGAAGTGTTTTCGGAAAAGTGTGCCATATGCATCAGGAATTTCAGCCAATGGTCCGTGGGCGTGATAATAACAGCATATAAAGCAGTAGCCTGGCTCCACCCTCCTATGTACTTCCGCTCAATTTTCATTTTCAGTTTTTAATGAGCTCTTAATCATACATTATGACTATTGAAGCTTGTTTACGCACCACAGAATAAAAAATAAAAAAGGTAATTGAGACTTTTTAATCGCGCTATTCTGACTTTTTTTCTAAAGTTATAAATTCAGAAGTGTGAGATATAAACTCGCAATTCTGAGAAAAAAAGTCAGCCTTTTTTTCCTCAGAATTGGACTCTATAACTCGCAATTGCGAGTTTATATCTCACACTTCTGAGAAAAGAAGCAATAATTGCAAGATATAGGCTAAACTCGCAATTGGTAGAAAAAAAGTCAGAATTCGCAACTTTGACTTTATTACACACAATTGCGAGTTTAAATCACGCAACTTTCCTTTTGGGCCAGTATTAAACTCTTTATTAACTTTTTAATCTTTTTTGTTTTTGTCCTGTTTTCCATGACATTTTACATTTTCTTTAATTTTACATGCGTTTTTGTAAATATGACATACATTTTCCAGGTTTTCCAGGACGAGTGGGAAACCTGGTGGTAGTGGAACTAAACTGAATAAAATTACAATTAAATGTCATTTCTTTAGTAGCAAAATACGTATTGTGATTCTGTAAACACATTTCATGCTCAATAAAAAAAACATTCGTCATTAAATTATTAAGACAGAATACTCTTCCTGTATGCAATATGCATTGCACTCCTTGCTTTGAAACACTTACATTATATAAAATAGTTAAAAAATAATTATTTAACGTCTGTCTTATATCATCCACTAACCTGCAGTCATTTTTGTATTATGCTCAGTTCATTTTTAGCCCCTTTTCTGCTGGGGACAGATGTTTATTTTTGCTGATATCTCTGTGAGGTATAAAACGGACTTTGGTCCTTGGAGAACCATCCAGTTCACCTTTTCAGCAAAAAAAAAAAAAAAAGGTTGTCAGAAGTGGGATTCGAACCCACGCCTCCAGAGGAGACTGCGACCTGAACGCAGCGCCTTAGACCGCTCGGCCATCCTGACACACAGACTTGTGGGTAATCTTTGGCCCTCTAGTGGTGGTGACTTTATTTTTCTTACTTATATTTTCAGTTTCCTTGATCTAAGTCAAAATCAACCATACAGAACATTTATATAATATCCAGCGAGATGTTATTATTTAGATGATATATTATAGTGTTTTAGAAGGATTTTTTTGTCCTGTGACATCTAGGGTGGCCATTTCTATAAAACCAAAAAAGAACATTTTGCAGAAGCTAGGATAAAAACGGAAAAATAATCCCAAACCTCTACGCACTGACAGAAATAAACTTTTCATTTTATATTTTTATAGCCTATATTAGATACTTTTCCCCTTAAAATTATTTCCTGGGGTATTTTTTACCTATAAAAGGGTAACTTTTGCTCTATGCTTTTTATGCTCTTTCGTTCAAATTCCTAATTTTATTGCAATTAGAATAATAAGATACTATAGGGCTGATACCAATCACATACTTTTCAGTATCAACAAAATCCATATTTGCACTGCAGAAACGGCACAGCATCTGAAGTGGCATTTGGAAGTATTTACACAGACTGTTTAATGCTGCTGAGAGGCAGATTAAATGCATTTACACTGCAGTTACAGTTGCATAATAATGTTATGAGATTAATGTTTTAAATATATTGGTAATATCTCCCGTGATTTCTATGGCCCAAACCTCATTATATGAGTACGTTAATCACATCAATGTATTATTCCAGCGGACACATTTTCTCTACACACACTGCAACGGTCAGAATATGACGTCACACTCTAATCGTATGCTTTAAAAAAACATAATGCTGCCTTCACATGCTTTCCTAATTCCCACTTTAGAAGTCGTGATTACGAGCTTGTTGCATTCAAGTGCTTTGTTGTCGGAGTGAACAGGAATCATGGTGGACACCAGGTTATTCTTGCCTATTTATTGGGGAAATCTTATTAAAACCAACATCATGTAGTCTCCCATGCACCGACAACCATATAAACATTCCAGATTGTCCGCTTTCTGCTGATTCTGTAATTTCAGTCAAATGCAGGTTATTTTCGCTGTGTACCAAACATACAATACGCTTCATATGATTACTCTTACATGAAAATATGTACTACATTAATGTCAAGACAAGACGACCTAGCTGTTTTGGGAAAAAAAATAAAAATAAAACCACACCTGCCACAGCTGTCTAGTTCTCCCCGCCACCATGTTTAAAGTTTATGACACGCCCATTTCGGGAATTGGGGTATCAATTATTTCCGAAGTCCGAACTTCCCAGTGGTAAACACGACATCAGAGGGCGTTCATGTGCAATTTTTACCTAGGAAACTCGTACTTACGATAATTCCGATAGCACGTGAAGGCAGCATTAATTCAACATATAAATAACGGTTTTATTACAAAATCAATTACTAAATGATAAAAATTAATAAATGTGAACGAAAAAAAACGGCACCCCAACTTCACGTGATTACTTTACTTGCGGTTTATGTTCGAATTACTTGCGGTTTATCTTAGAAAACATAACGTTAACAACTGTGTTTATGTGAACTTTGTGTGTTTTTGACAAAACCGTGTGTGTATTTGACAGTTTAACCGCGATAATACGTGAAAGAGAAATAATACTCACAGGACGCGTCGTCTTGCATCCAGCTTTCCGTGCAGTGTCCACGTGCTTCGTGTGCGCTAAGAAATCATATATCAGAAGTTTAGACGGATATGGCTTTAAAACGCATGAAGATAGTAAACTTTCTTGATGATGAAGAGCTGTAATGTCACCTGACCATGACCTCCATAGAGATGATAATCAAAACCAAATTTTATATATTTATGATATTTTGTTTTCGGCAGAATATCTGAAGCACAAAGCTTCGCCCTCTTCTGGAAAGCGGGATGGGGGAGCACCAGCTCATTTGCATTTAAAGATACATGCACGAACACAGCATGTGTTTTCTTTCACTCAAAAATTGGCATTTTTACAGCACGGTATAATAATAAAAGATATCTGGGGTATTTTGAGCTGAAATTTTACATACACATCCTGGAGACACCTAAAACTTATATTACATCTTGTAAAAAGGGGCATTTAGTTCACCTTTAATACTTATGAGTTTGTACTTATGCTGCCTTCACGTGCCATCGGAAATTTGGTCATTCCGACTTCTGAAGTCGTGGTTACGAGCTCATTTCATTCAAGTTTCAAAATGTGAGGGCGTTCATGTGCAATTTTTACCTCGGAAACTCATATTTACGATAATTCCGAGAGCATGTGAAGGCAGCACGAATACATCAAGAGTTATGCTTTAAAGATAAAACCCATTTAGAATTGAAAAATACAATTCTAATAGGAAAACTACAGAAAAAACATTCTTTAAAAAAACACGTCTTACGTCAATGGCAAAAGATAGTAGGTCTAATGACGTTTACTGTAAGTGGGACATTGCAGGAAGTTTTTTAAACAAGGTTTTAGCAATCATTTTTACATATATAAAAATATTTATCACTGTGTCTCACCTACTTTTCAGATCCGTTCCGATACGTCTGCAGTAAAAATGCTTCTGTAGACAAGAGGTCTGACAAATTACACTACCTAGCTAGACTATGCGAGTTGAACCTCTGAACTTTCCTCTCACTTTACATTCATTCATTTAGCAGACGCTTTTATCCAAAGAGTTACTAGTATGTTCCTCACTTGCATGACGATAACTCTTTGATGATAAATCGGAGAGTAATGTGAAAGTCAACAAAAATCGGTGTTCATGATCTGTGTGCTTGTTTTGTGGAAGAGGTGGTGTGGGTCTATTTCCTGAAAACTACCCTTTCCAGCATTCCTCATCTCAGTGTCACATGCACAAATAATGTTTTTTCTCCATGTGTAGGTGTGGCATGGTGTAGCTTCCCATCATATAAGCAAGACAGAGATCCTTCTGTGTGCCTGTGTGATCCAAAAGCACCGTAGTAATGTCACAGCATGGTGAGAAGCCACTGCCGGAGAGGTCATTGTTCTTCCAGACAATACAGCAGACACATGACTTTATTTTGGGAAAGAGAATTCTAATGATCTATGTGACTCCCAGTTGTTAAAAGTTTAATGCTGTCATAACATCAGTGAGGGAGCTTAATGGAATTTAATTAACTCCACAAATAGTAGGGAAATTTCTCACAAAATTATGTCAGAAGTTTTAGTTGCTTCCACAATATGACTCTTTGACCTCCATCTGACACCAGACATTTGAATGTGCATTACACTTTACACATTATAGATAATATATGGTCAACTGCTAAATCATGTGTTACTCAATGCATGTTTTACATTCAGTTGTACAGAGAAGTTTTGTAAAGGAAATACTTTATTTTGAGTACATTTAGTCTCTGAACATGCTGTTGAACTTGGAAAAAGAACTGAACAAAAGTCTAATGCCTGATTTTCATTTTTTTATGCCAGGAAAAAGTGTAGCCTTATAAAATCCAACATTTGAGGCCGAATTCACCTTACCCGGAACTTGTGTTAATTTGGTTTGTCTTTTCTCCCATTGCTTATAGGACACTTACAGAGAAATTAAAAATAGAAAATAACTGAGGGAAATAGAGGTGGAGTAGATCTAGGGAATAATATGTGTTACCCAACCATCAGAACCTCTCTTTTTTAACAAAGGGCCCTGTGTGTGACCCTGGCCCTTTTGCAAAAGAGAGCGTTTCCAGCAATGACGTGATTCAAAAAATTACGCAAGTTGTAGTAAATTCCCTAGCCTTGTTCCTTTTTCCACAGAGGCAGAGGTAGAGCTTACACACAGATCACTCTCTGTACACACTTAGCACTTCTGGCTGCTTGAGGATCTTGTATGTGTGTGTGTGATGTCAGAGGTCATAAAGGCCACGGAGAAGATGTGTGAGTCAGGGTGTGTCTTATGCAGAAAGGAGGACAGTCAACGATAGAGACGGTGGGGCGTCAAGGGGCGTGGGCGCCCTTCGCTATAAAACGGATCCTAAAAAAGCAAAGGTTACAGCGAAGACAGTTGTCTTGGACTGGACTACGGAAATTTACAGAAAACGTCAAGAGCAGGATTTTACAAAAGAAGTGTCAGGCTAAATCCATCAATGGCTAGGCATAATGGTAAGAAAGTCACTTTAATAATATAATATATTTATATTATTAAGCTCAAAGTCAGAATTAAGTGTATTCATATGATTGAGAGCTAAAATACAGTGTGCTATTTGGCATAAGCACCTGTTACACATACTTGCATTATAAATGAAGTATGTTTTGTTTACTAAATAATTTCTGTAAAGATTGTTTTGTAACGTATTGTGAAGTTTATAAATGTAAAGTTTGTAAGTGAATTCAAATATATTACATACACACAGAAAAAAAGGTGTCAAAATTGTACCTTTAGGAATACAACAGCTTGTCGCTGGGGCAGCACCCTTAAAAAGTCATCTTTGTACCTTTTTTACTCCTAAAAGGTGCATATTAGTACATTAGAGTACATGAACGTATCTTAAGGTACTACTATGAACCTTTTTGTGGTAAAAAAGGTACAAATATGTCCTTTTAAGTGTGCTGCCCCAGCGACAAGCTGTTGTATTCCTAAAGGTACAATTTTGACACCTTTTTTTCTCTCTGTGTAAAGCAGTCTGATGGAGTTTCGCCAAGAGGGCTGGCATGATACTTTTCCATTAGTGGAGAAAACTGCAGGTTTGCACTCCAAAGCACTTTTTAATTTATGTTCCACTAATGTGTTGTTCACCCTGGTTCAAATGAAAAATATATTACCCCTTTTCAATAAATTATTTTATTTCTCAAACAGCAAAATTATAAGATGCTAAAAGTCCAAGTGAAATATTTCTGGTGGTAAAACTTCAGTTGGCTGTGTTTCCTGTTATGCAGGTGGGTTAGAAATGCGCTGCATTGTTAAAATAAATATGGAAACGGACCACTGACTTGTTGGCAGACTGTGATATTTTATTTGGTCGATAATCGGATCGCTTTGTGAGGTCTGAGCTTTAGCCTCATCTTGGAAAGCAAAAAAGAAAGTAACATGCTTGTAACATTAAAAGTAAATGTAGCATCAAGAAGCAATAAGGAGGATCCAAAGTGATTAGATAGAAATGCGTTACCACACACATTAGACATGTGATGTTTTTTATGTTTTTTGAGAAAAACAGTTTACACCCTTGCAACCAAAAAATTTGAAACTTCACACACATCATCAGTTTATTGTCTTCCTTCCTAAAAACTGGCCTCATCTCATATGCAGACTAAACATTTTGAGAATAAGAAGGTTTGAAAATATCCATAACTTGTTCTTCAGTGGAAGCAAGAACATTTGACTTTCTGTAGAAGTTTTTGCTTGCCTTTGATTAGAGCCAATGAGAGCTTTAAATCTTTAAAAAAGTCTTATTTGTTTTATTTTGTCATAACTTTTCTGTCTCAGACTTTTAGACACCACTGTACGTATACAAAGATAATGTATGCAAATATAATGCAAGACAATACTGCAGTTAATAAGAAAATTATTTAAGATGATAGCTCACCCGAAAGACAAAGGAATAGGTCATGAAACACTTCTTGAGTGTGAAATTTCCAGTGCATATCTCAAACTTGTCAGCAAGACTGGAAAACAAAAGTTTCTATAGGCAACCACATCACTTATCTATCCCATAATTAAAATAAGTTTAGCCACCCCCAAAAATTGCATGCAATATTCATTAACAGAGCATTTAGAGGCTCAATACAAACAAATTATTATTTAAAATATTGGATATTTCTTTTGTGCCCAGCCATGCGGAGTGATATCGATCTGCAGTGTTCTGAGAATAACCATGCTCACCGCACAGAGGAGATGGACGTGGAGCGTCTGCTGGTGCGCAGAGGTCAGCCCTTCTCTGTAGTCCTGCAGTGTACTGAGCACATCTCACAGATCCCAGACCACCAGCTCAACCTCATACTACACCTGGGTGAGTAATTTGATGGAGAGAATAACATATTAAGCAGTGAGAAAGACAAATAGATGGCTTAAAGGTTTTGGACAGTAAACTTGAATATGTAATAATCTTAGATTGATCGGTATAGTTGGAGTATAAGACTTAGCTAAATTTAGTGGTCTTTTAACCACAGAACTTTTCAAGATAAAGAAACATGTTTTTAAATCTTATAAAGCCATATTTATCATCTAATGTATATGTTTGTGTGTTACAGGTAAGAATAATGAGGTGGTCTTGAAGGTTACTGACTCAGAGCAGGATCATGGGAAATGGTGGTTCAGTCAGCGTAATGCTCAGGGTGAGGTGATGCTAACTGTCCACAGCCCAGCTGATGCTCCTGTGGGTCTGTACAGCATGACTGTGGTTTTGCTCTCAGCTGATGGGCAGATCCTGGAGCAAACCAAGCCTCAGACCTTCCACCTGCTTTTCAATCCCTGGTGCAAAGGTGAGCATTTAAAGGGATCGCTCACCTGACTTTGTTTCTTCTTCCATACAACGTTTTTGGTTTATTTCTCACACAACGCTATTGTATAACCTGAAAGACTTGGAATATGGTGCTAAAATTGCATTGATCGCTGCTTTTTGTTATTTTGGAGCTTGACAGTAGGCTATATTGTTGGTGTACCTTGTAAGACAGAATGACAATTATATATATATATATATATATATATATATATATATATATATATATATATATATATATATATATATATATATATATATATATATATATATATATATATATATATATAATGATAATGAGACAGATAAATGGTATCATTGGAATTACATTCAGAATGTTTCCTTTCCAGTTGATGAACAATAAATTGACAGGCAATCAGAAGCCACCCGAGCTTGGGCATTTAAAGCGGAAGATATTAAACGCTGTTTTGGACTTCCCTATTCTCATAAAATAAGTATAGTTCTCATTATAATTATAACCCCCTTGATGTGAACTGGCCTTAAAATGCACCAGTTCTTTAAAGCCGGGTGGTACTTACAACAGTTAAAGGGTTAGTTCACCCAAAAATGAAATTTGACCGTTCGCAAAGACCCACCCCCTTTAGTTGCTGTTGCACACACGTTCTCATGTAAGTTAGAGAAAATATCGCTGACACTGACACCAGTGGCGTCGCACCCGAGGAGGATGTGGGTGTTTTAACACCCACTTTTCCCGGTGAGAACCTGTTCAACACCCACACTTTTTCTGCAGTTTTCCCGCAGTTTTGCACAAACGCTTTAAGGATGCCACAATTCTCATTATAATATTAAACCGTTTGGTACGGCATTCACGGTTCAATAAGCGCTTGCGAATTGCGTTGTTTTTTTTCCAGTGTGCCTGTGAGTCTATGCGCTGATATGAGCAAATATCCAATCACTATACAGTGCTAGACACGCTTGCAATGCTGGTGTCAGAGAGTTATACTCACAGAACACTATAGTTATTCGTAATCACGAAAGTTCATTATTTGCATGCGTTTTAAAGCCTTGCCGGTTATTCGCGTGCTTATGCACCGTTTTAACGCGCAGAGCGCGCGCACTAAACGCCTGTCAAACACGTGATTACTGGACTAAGTAGTCTTACTGCGCTAATACTGTCAAATACACACAAGTTTAACATAAACACAGTCGGTTATGTGTAAATTGAAAGTAAAATCGGTGTGTGTCAGTGTGGTCTGTATGCACAGATCACGTCTTAAATTGACAGCAGCAGTAGTGAACACGCTGTCCTTAAAGGGACAGTTCACCTCTAAAATTCTGTCATTATTTGCTCACTCTAATATTGTTCCAAACCTGTATTCATTTCATCTGTTGAACACAGACAGCTGATGGTAGCCATTGACTTCCATGTTATTTCCTACTATGGGGACTTTAATGTTAATACAACTACAAAAGACATAGAAAAGCACTCTCTGTTCTTGACTGAAAAATATTAATACAGTAGCTTTAATAAGAATCAATTTATTTTATAGTGAAGTCTATGTAGTGTTTCATTTTTACATGTATTCATTACATTTCATACTTAAATGCTGCTGTACAGCTGAGGTGCCAGTTTAAATCTTTATATATATATTTATTTTATATTATACTATATACTAGGAATGTGCACAAGGTTTTTTTAAGTAAAGTTTTAAGTTTAAGTAAGTTTTTTCAAGTCTTTTATTAGCATTTTTATGCTGCGTTCACACCAAACGCGAATTGAGCGTCAAAATCGCGTCTACCGCGTCTAGTTTCACGCGCGTACATTTTGAATGCATTCGCGCGTCAGCAGAGAATTGGACGCGCGTAGAAATCGAGCGCTGGAAGCGAAACTGACGCGCGTTCAAGGCACTCCAGGAGAAATATGTCATAAAACACCACTCTGCCTCTTTTCATTTTCATTAAACATATATATTAAACATTAATAGCCATACAAATGTGGTCCAGGCAACTCCTACATTATCTTCACTGCATGTATGTTTAAATATCCTTAAAATATAAAGTTAAGAAACTTCTCTTTGCCCTCAGTCAAAACGATTTGGCAGACAACAAATTATATATTCATGAGAGCAAAGATCGCCCGTTAGATCCACACAAGACGAACCACTACAGGACATCAGAGCCAGCGGCAGACGCCAGAAGGACTGGCCGAGGAAAGGCTGCCTTCGCTGGGGTTATGAGCAGTGATTGCCCGGTGATCGCCTGGATCTCACAACTCCAAAAACACAAGATTATTTTTTTTAAATAGGCGCTCTCTTTATAAATAAACCACAGATTTGAGCTTTAAACAACTACATTCCCACCTGAAAACGTCTTAAAACTACATTTTGTGACACAATAGTACTGTTTTTAATTTATGCAGGGTTTCTCATACACGTCACTTTACCACGTGACAGCAGCGAGCAGGCTCCTGATTGGTTAACGCGGCGCGAATTGACGCCAAAGTTCAAATTTTTCAACTCGGGCGTCAGACGCGAATTCGCTTCAAACGCGTGAATGCACAAAAGCACCATTCGCGTGTAACGCGCGTATCGCGCAAGACGCTCAATTCGCGTCCAATTCGCGCCATTCGCGCGAACTGGACGCGCGAATGAGGCGGATTCGCGTCCTTCGCGCCGCGCGTAACGCGCCTTCCGCGCCGCGGGACCTCCAGACGCGCGTCAACGCGCCTTTCCATTGACTTAACATTGAAATCACTCGCGCCTGACGCTCAATTCGCGTTTGGTGTGAACGCAGCATTAGAATAGAATAGCAAAAAACTGATGTGACTAGCCATCAGAACCCAACCGAACACCGTGGTTAAAAAAAACCGAGGTATGTATAATATATATATTATATATCTTGTATGTTACACATTTTGTACCCTTCTGTCATTGTATTCATCGTTTTTATTGTTAACAAACAAACCACATCCATCCCCCACACTTTTGAAAAGCTTGCTACGCCTCTCCTGACAACACGCCGACAGACAGGACAGAGCAAGTTACTTTTGATATGAAACAAAGTCTCAACTTTGAAATGGTATTTTTTTAAAGATATTTAAACAATAAATACCGTTTTGTGGCTCTTTAATGTGTCGTGATCGCTGTAGAGCCTCAGTTAAAGCTGCTCGTGAACCGATTATCTCTTCCTTCTAGTTCATTGATAAGCATGAAATAAACATGAATGAACACTAAAATAAATGTTGTTTCAACCGCGGAAAGACGTTAGTATACACCGTTTTTCCACGTTCAAGTCCACCGACGTTAATCTACTCTCCTGACTGAGCACTTTGTAGGACAAAACGGCAGATTCGGCGACGTGATTGGTCAGATTACCTGTCAATCAAACTTGCGGCGAAGGGGGAAAAACGCACCCTCATGTCGTTCCAAACTCGTAATACCTTTGTTCATCTTCAGAACACAACTGAAGATGTTTTTGATGAAATCCGAGAGTGTCAAGGCCCAGAAAGTTACCACTTTCAAGGCCCAGAAAGGTAATTTAGTAAAGATATTGTTGAAATAGTCCATGTGAATACAGTGGTTCAACCTTAGTTTTATGAAGCAACGAGAATACTTTTATTGTGCGCAAAACCCCCCCAAAAATAACGACTTTCTTCAACAATTTCCGTCAGTGCTTCCGGGACATTAAATCTGTATTTCGCATAGATTCTTTATGCACTAGCTACACAAATTGGGATTAAAAAGGTAATCTGAATGTTATCATGTTTTGTCAAAACAAGAATAGTTAAGTGAAAGGCTATTGAAAAAATAATAATAATTCACACCAGCGAGAGTGCTGTTATACCAAATTCAAAAGAATGTAACATGATCATTGTGGCCTTACACACAAAGCTCAATTCTATTTCTTCCTGTAGATGACTCTGTGTACCTTCCCAGTGAGGAACTGCTGCAGGAGTACATTATAAATGAAAACGGGATCTTGTACCAGGGCTCATGGGATGATATCACCACTGTGCCCTGGAACTTCGGACAGGTAACCTATAAATTATTTCACATGTGCTCACCAAAGATATAAGATCCAAATTTATACAGTCCCTATATATGTAGACAGTCTTGTGGTCAGTGCCCTCTCTGAGAAAGTGTCATGGCCTGAGATGACTGACACACAGTCAGGATTTATGGGTGATGTTGCATGGTGGTGGAATTCAGATGAGGCAGAGTGTGAATTGTGGCAGATCGGTGGCAGGAGAACCGCAAAGGGCTTGTCTGCTGGTTAATCACTTACTGTGGATGTCAAACATTTCGGCAACAATGTCTGTCTCACAAACTAGAGGCTGTCCCCTTTCAGACTGGGGGGGGGGGGGGGGGGTCAAGAAAGAAAAACTTGATTCACCAGATTAGGTGGGGTAACTATAAGTGCTTAGCTTTCTCTGTAAAATACAAGTCAGGCAGCATTTACCACAATAATCTCAATCATACAAACAAAATATGTGCTGTTATGTGTAACCGGTCCTACTGGACCCTCTCCGAGTGGGATTCGAAACTGGGATCTCCAGCGTGGGAGGCAACAAGGACACTAAAGACCGCAGCTGCTAGTGTACCTCTTGAGGCCAGGAGAGTGAGGTTTAAACGCACAGCTCTTACTGGCCTATGTCTGTTACACCCACCCCCCTAAACCTTACTCCCATCCGGGTCCAAGTGGGTTTCGAACCGGGGTCTCTAGCGTGGGAGGTGGGCTAACATGGAGACTAAGGACCGCAGCCTCTAGTGTCAGTCGCTAACACGCCTCTTGAGGCTAGGGGAGTGAGGTTTACACACACAGCTCTCTAGCCTACATCCGCTACACATTTTAAAGGGTTAGTTCAAGCAAAAATGAAAATAATGTAATTTATTTCTCACCCTCATGCTGTTCCACACCCGTAAGACATCCGTTCATCTTCAGAACACAAATTAAGATATTTTTGTTGAAATCCAAAGGCTTAGTGAGGCCTGCATAGCCAGCAATGACATTTCCTCTCTCAAGACCCATTAATGTACTAAAAATATATTTAAATCAGTTCATGTGAGTACAGTGGTTCAATATTAATATTATAAAGTGACGAGAATATTTTTGGTTCTATATATTGTTGGAAAGTCTTTGTTATTACTGAGTCAAAATTATGTTATGTGATAATCAACAGCATGTCACTGCTTACTTTAACAGTATTTAATTCTGAATATTAATCTAAGAAAAACTCTATACCCCTCCGTAAGCATACTTATACTAATGCAAGCAAAACAAGATGTTCAAATCCTTTGCATTCTCTTTTTCAAACAGTTTGAGAAAGATGTGGTGGATATTTGCTTTGAAGTGCTTGATAATTCGCCTGCCGCCATGAAAAACTCAGAGATGGACATTGTCAACAGAGCAAGCCCTGTTTATGTTAGCAGGACTATTACTGCCATGGTAAGGCA
The DNA here is from genome assembly GCF_949357685.1 of Gobio gobio. NCBI lineage: Eukaryota > Metazoa > Chordata > Actinopteri > Cypriniformes > Gobionidae > Gobio > Gobio gobio. The sequence goes on along the minus strand of NC_137115.1, from coordinate 43,086,464 downwards.
TTTATTAACATGGCCATTCACTGTCTCCACCTCTTATTATAATGCTAGCCTAATCATATTTGCTCAGGCATACATTTAAATACACATAATCTGCGTTAACAGGTGAATGCTAATGATGACCGGGGGGTGATATCTGGGCGCTGGGATGGAAAGTACAGTGATGGGGTGGCACCCACACATTGGACTGGCAGTGTGCCCATCCTGAGGCGCTGGAGTGAGGGTGGAGCACAGAAAGTACGTTATGGACAGTGCTGGGTGTTCACAGGAGTGGCATGCACAGGTGAGAAAAAAATAATCTGTGTCATTGTTTCCTGTACCACTTTTCAGCCTGCATGCATACAGTGTGGCCAGTGTTGTCTGATTCACGAACAAATGACTCGCCGGTTCTTCACATTCACAGTGAACCAAAAGTGCCTAACGCGATCAGGGCAGCCCAATTTATGAATAGACTATGAGCTGGTTCTTTATAATGAATCAAATTATACACTACCAGTTCGATTCATGACTGTTATGAGACGGTTCTTTATGGTGAACCAAAACATACACGACCAGCAGTCCGATTCATGAAGTGACTCTTATGAGTCCTTTTAATGAATCAAAAACAGTGCAACCACTGTAGTCTGATTTCCGAATGAATGAGTAGTTTTAATGAATAGTTCGGGTTAGTTTGAAAAATTCTTCTCTGAACAGAACTACAAGAATACTCTACTAGGCTACTATTTTTTTTGTCTATGCCTCACACATGATCTGTAACGTTGCCTTTCCACAGTCCTCCGCTGCCTTGGCATTCCAACCAGATGCATCACTAATTACTCATCTGCTCATGACACCAATGCAAACATTTGTGTGGATTACCTTTTCAATGATCAACTTGAAAGTGTGTCTGAAGGCAGGAAGGACTCCATCTGGTAAGTTACGATATCCATATAAAATAACCCTTTCTGTATGACAACAGTTGTTTCATTTCTATCTAATTGTATTTCTCCTAAGCGTTTTTAGGAGACAGAGTTGATACTTAAGGCATATATACTCGAGTATATAGACATGATACTTAAAGTAGAACTCCATAAAGCTGTCTCTTTACTGAACTCAAACCCCCGTTGATCCACTCCCCTCATATACTGATAACTCTCCTACCTCACATCCGCCTTCACTTTGTTATTTGCACTACCGACTGTTTATTACAGTCACAACTGTTTACTTATTCATTTTGCACTACCATACCTTAACTGTATTATGCTCATTTGCACTGCTGACTGTTATTTACAGTACCTACTGTTTACATTTGCATTTTGCACTGTACTTCTAACTGTAATATGCAATCACTTTCCACTGCACTTTTACACTTTTTTTTTTTCGGATAGCTTCTGTCCATAATTTATTGCACTACCTTAATCCACTGCCATATTCCTCATTTTAGCCTAACATATCATTGTATACCTCTATCTGTAAAATTCTGTTTATAGTAATAGCCATCTGTATATTATATTACATATCCACCTGTAAATTCTGTTTATAGTAATAACCATCTGTATATTATTCACTGTACATATTCACCTGTAAATTCTGTTTATAGTAATAACCATCTCTCTATTTATAGATATATTTATATATACTCAGTACATATCCATGTCCTGCACTTATGCAAACGTTGTATATCCTGCACTTGCTGCTATTGTACTTCTGGTTAGACCTAAACTGCATTTCGTTGCCTTGTACTTGTACTAGTGTAATGACAATAAAGTTGAATCTAATCTAATCTAATAAAGTTATAAAAGTATAACTCTGAGCAAAAACATTCTCCACTGTAGTCCCTGATAGGCATCATCCTTTTTTTCAGGAATTACCACTGTTGGGTTGAGTCCTGGATGAAACGCGATGACCTCCCAGAAGGTTACAATGGATGGCAGGTGCTAGATCCAACACCTCAAGAAAGGAGTGATGGTAATCATTCTTATTAGTAAGCTGTATAGAAAACAAGAAAATCAAGACAACATCTTATTTCCCCCATCTCCTAGCATAAAGCTGGTATATTAGCTTGTTTGCCTACATCCTCTTCTTCCATGTTCTTACAGGAGTTTTCTGCTGTGGGCCTTGTCCAGTCCGCGCAGTCAAGGAAGGAGATGTGGGGTTGAAGTACGACACCCCATTTGTGTTTTCTGAGGTGAACGCAGATCTGATTTTCTGGATTGTTCATCCAGATGGGGAACGATCTCAAGTGTCCCAAAACAGTAAAATTATTGGACGGAGCATTAGCACTAAGAGTGTGTATGGAGATTTCAGAGAGGACATTACTGCTAATTACAAATATCCTGAAGGTAATGTTGAGTTTACACTTTATTGAAATACTTTATAATGAACTAAACAAATTTTTGATATGTGAAAGTTGTTCTGATATTAAATTCTGCATGAAACGGAAGTTGCAATAGTCGTTTCTTTCTCATTATGCCGTATCTCAGAGGGAAACGGCTTCTTGTACACGAAAAAATGTAGGGTGGGACTTGATTTTTGTCCACCGGGAATTGATTGGATCATTGTGGTTGGCTATTGCGGTGATGTCAAATGAGTGACAAGCTGTCCCGCTCTCGCGCCAGTAAACATGTTAGAGAAGAGAAGAGATGTCACTGCAAAAGGGAGGGGAAGTTATTTTGATTAAAGATTACGAGGTACATTAATAATAAATAAAAAAAAACAATGATGTGCATGGATAAATCATATTAAATACTGTAATTTTCAATAGAAAAACCGGAATTGTCCATTTTGATTTCATGGTGACTTTAAGTCTCATATTCTATTGTACCTGAAACATGTATTACTTTATTCATTTATATTATAAAATGTATTATAATAAATTTGATTAAAATTGTCTTGATGATGCTGGCATAAAATGGAAAGATATTTCACTGGTGAATTATTCACAATAAGACTTATTGTTAAGAAAATCATTTTATTTATGTCTATGGCAACTGATTCTGAAATTTTGGCATGTGATATTAATCAAATTCAAATGCTTTTCCCCACCACAGGTTCAATGAAGGAGCGAGAGGTTTATAAAAAGGCAGGAAGACAAGTGGGCCAAAAGAACGAAGTCCCAGGACAGCTTGAGCTTTTCATCAAGCATGCTCCAGCTATCCACGGGACAGACTTTGACGTGATTATAGAGGTGCATAATGCTGGTAGGGAGGATACAGATGCACAACTCACAGTCATGTCGAACGCAATAACCTACAATAGTATCCACCGTGGAGAGTGCCAGAGAAAGACAACCTCTCTCAAAGTGCCAGCTTACAAAGGTAAGACTGATTAGGTACCCTGAATTATGTTGCACATAGTGGCATCTGCAAACAAATTTCACCTCTCATTTAGGGCACTTTGACAATAATTACTAAAATATCTTTGCATATTTTTTTAGCTCATAAAGAAGTATTGCGACTTCAGTATGACCATTATGGGGCGTGTGTGTCTGAACATCACATGATAAGGGTCACAGCCCTTCTCCAACCCACTGATCAAGACAACATCATCCTGCAAGAAATCAACATCCCCTTGAAAATGCCAGCACTTCTTATCAAGGTAATAAAAGGGATAGCTTATACGCAAAAAAAAAAAAACTCGTGCCATCCCCGATGTATAAGACTTTCTATCTTCGTATTCAGATAAACATAATCAAAGATTTTTAGGAAAATAATCCATCTCTGTAAGTCAATATAATGCCAGTAAATGGGTGCTGCTCGACTTACATTTGAAAAAACACACAGCAGTCATGACGGTAATCCATAAGATCTGCTCATAACATAAACACAAGTGCATTATGAAGTTTGCATGAGAAGTAACGCGGAAGCACAGAGGACAGCACTTACATCACGTCATAACATCCCTCTCATGAACACCCAGCAGGCACACAATATCATAAGACGTTGATATTTGGTTGCGACGTCAGGTGACCAAAATTCAATGTCAGCTCAATGTCTAATGCCAACGCTATCTCGAAGTCCAAAACCGTTGACGTTGATATTTAGTTTTTTTTAGGTTGTGTTGTAAAGTAACCAAAATCCAACGTCGAGCCAACATCTCAAACCAACGTCGTAATGACGTCAGATACTGACATTTAGTCGTGAGGTATAGTGACCAAAACCCAACGTCTCCTTGACGTCATAATGGTAATGTCCACACAACGTCAAATTGTAACATCATTAGACATTGTTGGTTATAGGTTGTGTTGTTAACTAACCAAAATCCAACGTTGAGCCAACGTCTCAAGCCAACGTCATATTGGAGGATGACGTCAATATGATTTTGGGTTCTGACGTACACCCGATTTTCATTTTCAACCACAATGCAGTCTGTCCGACATTGGGGGTGTCATATTGACGTCCGGTGCCTGCTGGGCATATGACAGTAGAGCAGAGCAATGATTTATAAATAAAAAAGTTAAAAATCTTCGTATTTTTCTTACACACACCTATCATTTAGCTTCAGAAGACATTGATTCATCCACTGGGGTCGTAGGATCACTGTGTATGGGTTTTCAAGCGTCAACTGAGAGGCAACCATATGGATTCACAGAGATGGATTATTTTCCTAAAATGTTTTATTTGTGTTTATCTGAAGAAAGAAAGTTATATACATTGGGGATGGCATGAGTCAATGAGAGAGGCTCTACTGGCCACGTTTACTAATAACCGACATTTGTTCTACATTTCAGATTATTGGAAATGCGATTGTATCACGTAAACTGACAGCGCACATCTCCTTCACCAATCCTTTGCCGGTTAGTCTTCACCGAGGCGTGTTTACCGTGGAGGGAGCAGGACTAACAGAGGCCAGAGAAATAAAAACACAGTATGTACTAGTTTTAGAAAATACTCAAGTAAGAATTCAAGGATACAAGTGCATCAGATATGATCTTGACTGTTAATGTCTATACTGTATGTCTCTCTTTCTCTAGTGGTAAGATTGAACCTGGTCAGGCTGTGACAGTTAAATTCTCCTTTAAACCCACCCGTGCTGGCATGAGGAAACTGCTTGTCGACTTTGACTCAGACAGACTGAGAGATGTCAAGGGAGAAGCCTCGATCATTGTTCGGACAAAAATGCGTAATATGAATGCTGTCCCAGAAATCTAGGCAACATGTACAATTCAGAGAACCAAAAATCATTTAGTGTGCTGTAAATGATACAGTTAATGGGCTCATTATACTTGGCTTGCTGACAGCAGTTTTGCTTGTTACATTTTGTTTGCTATTTGTTTATATAAAGAGCATGCAACGTTTCCTTTATAACTGCTTTATGATTATAATGATATCTTTGTATGCTTTCAAACAGACATTGAATATAAGATATTTTTCTACACATAAAATGCCCAGAAACAATTGTTTATTGTACACTCTGTATTATGCTGTTGTTGTGTTTGAAATAAAAGTTATGTAATAATAATAAAATATATCTGCATGTAAAAATGACTGCTAGATATATATTTTATATTTGTCCATCTTTTTGTTTAGCACTGTTTATCAATGTTATTTTAGGTTTGGCTATATTATAATGTATGCTTGTTCACTTGAACTTGCATTTGTAGCATTTGACAAATGGAACTATAGACTTGAGAAGTAAATGTGACTTATACGATGATAGCTAAAGAGTAACCTTACCAGCGAGCAGGTGACATTTATTACAGGTACATTTCTGAGTAAATAATAACGCCATTATTGTTGTGTGAATAATCAACTCTCTCATATGGGATACGGCTTAACTCATATCTACACTATATTGCCAAAAGTTTTGAGAAAAGCAGCTGCTCAGCCATGGAAACCCATTCTATGAAGCTCTACGCACTGCTCTTGAGCTAATCTGAAGGCCACATGAAGTTTGGATGTCTGTAGCTATTGACTCTGAAGAAAGTTGGTGACTTTGCGCACTGTGCACCTCAGCATGCACTGACCCCGCTCTGTGATTTTACGTGGCCTTCCACTTCATGGCTGAGTTGCTGTTGTTCCCAATTGCTTCCACTTTGTTATAATACCACTAACAGTTGACCGTGGAATATTTAGTAGTGAGGAAATTTCAGGAATGGACTTATTGCACAGGTGGCAACCTATCACAATACCATTCTTGAATTCACTGAGCTCCTGAGAGCGACCCATTCTTTCACAAATGTTTGCAGAAGCGTCTGCATGCCTAGGTGCATGATTTTATACACCTTTGGCCCTGGGAAGTGATTGGAACATCTGAATTCAATGATTTGGAGGGGTGTCCCAATACTTTTAGCAATGTAGGCCCGGTTTCACAGACAGGGCTTAGACTAAGCCAGGATTAGGCCTTAGTTCAATTAGGACATTTAAGTAACTTTTATAAACGTGCCCAAGAAAAAAACATTACTGGTGTGCATCTTGAGACAAAACAACGCCACTGACATATTTTAAGATTTGTCAGTGCAAGATTCTTTCAGTTAAAACAGCTCAAACATGCATTTTAGTCTAGGACTAGCTTAAGCATTGTCTGTGAAACCGGGGGATAGTGTATTTCTTCCTACTAATCCTGACCCCTTAGCTTAGAAGAATATGGGGTTGTTTGTACATAAACAAGATCTTGATCGCCACCTGCTGTGAGGAAATACTTACTGTAATATACTTTTGGTTTTAACTTAATTTTATTTATTTTTTGCATTATTTACGTTAAACGTTTACATTGCAAACATTGTGAAAGATTGAAGGATCATAGTTTTTGGATAATTTTTGATCATAGATTATCATAGTTAATGCTGCATCTGTTAGAATGCTTGTACTATAGCCTAATAATAATAATAATTATAATAATAATAATACGAAGAAGAAGAAGAAGAAGAAGAAGAAGAAGAAGAAGAAGAAGAAGAAGAAGAAGAAGAAGAAATATACTATTAGATTACCATACATAATAATCTATTTAAACAAATAAAATATTGCATTATTCGAGCAATGGCGTACGCCATTGATTCTAGAAGAACCTAGCAGAAATTCCTATAAACCAGGAGAAAAAAAGCAGATTGTAAATCACGATTGTATGACAAAATAAAGATAATATGAACGCAAATATCACTGCACTGTTACTTTATCATTGCATCATCCAGTTCCGTCCTTTGCACAGTTGACATATCCAGTCCCGTCTTTGTCTTGATCGACAGCATCCTAAACCAATAGAAACCACGTACACTGAAACATTGCTCTTCCTGAACCAATCATCTATGTTGTGGGCGGTACTTCGCAGACTCTCTTTTGGTTTCACCCGGCGTGGGAAGTAGTGTGACTGGCTTCTGAAGCGGTTATACGATTATTATTCGTAAGTTTCATTAACTTTATATTTGTTTCATGACGTCATATGTAAATCGTTTTACTATATGTCTTTACGGACTGTATCATGAGACTATGAATCCAGTTATATGTTGTTTTAGTGAATGACTGGATTGTCAGCTTAGCTTTGTCTCGTGCTTAGAGGAAGCATGCTAGTGTAAAATGAATTTGAAAAGACTTTACTATTCACCGCGTTGTGTATGTTACCTTGACATAATGACTGGGTTACTTGTCTAATACAGAATCCCGGTAATGCAAATCATGATGGAGATGTTGATGGTGCATAAATCACACTAGCTTGCATCATACTGTGGTCTATAGGGGTTTGGCCTATGTCAGTGCACTGGTTAACCCAGCAAAAAATCTGATTAATTTATAAATGTCTGAAGACTACTATAATGTCATTTGCGTTTATATGGTTCTGTATTTATGTGAATGAGGTTTTGCAGATATTCTTATTGTAGTAAATTGGGTTATACTTCCTCTAGGATCATAGAGCATCATTATCTATGGCTCTTCATCTCACATTTTTATGTGCCAAAGCTTTCTTCTGTTGTCAGGTGAACCTCACTGTGTGTAGGTCATGGTTTGTTGACTTGTTTTGCTCACTAATGTTGGTGCATCATGTTATGTGCCTATTTCTCGTGTCCTTAACAAAGCATTGTTAGATGCATTTTACACTGTATTGTTAATTTTTTTTTTATCCAGGACTCAACAATAAGGATGTCCCACAAGGACAGTATTTTCTTCTGAATTTTTTTTTTTGCCAGGTCTTTTCTTTAAGATGCATTTAATCTCAGTAAGAATTGTATTAGTATATTAATAAAAGGCTACTTAATATGTTCCACTTCACAGCCCTGTGCTTTGTATCACCACTACATTTACATTTATTAGTTTTTAGCCGACACTCCTATTCAAAATAACTTGAGGGAGTAAAATAAAAGCCATTTATGTATTTACAGTATATGAATCTATAGGTGTCATTAAGTTACATTATTATTATTATTATTATTATTATTATTATTATAGTTAATATAGATTAAATTTTTCTAACAGTTGACGAATTATGGTATTCAAGGAAATGTTATAAATTGTGATGGTCTTGGAAGCATAATGATAATGATATATAAATATCAGTATTTATCCCCCAGGAAGTGTTCATCGGAATCTACAGCTAAAGTTTTATTTATTGTTATTTTGCAAAGAAAATTTAATTAAAACATAAAATATATATTCTGACACACATAAAAATATAATTTCACAATTGCAATGTGCCCATTAAAAACATTGACAGGACAAGTTAAAATGTGTTCCATATTGTTGAGCTCTTGTATAGATTGTAAATTAGGTTCTATATTTTAAAATAACTATTTTTAAGTCCACGTCACATAGCTAGGAAATTCTGCTTCTCAGTGTGCAGATGTTGAAGCAGTTTATTGTTCACAATGTATGCGGTTTCTGGCATGCATGGCTGGGGGGGATTATGTAATTGTCATTTGGAAAAAGATGTCTTTATGTTTTGGATAAGTTGTTATGGGAGTGGTGCTGTAATTACTTCAGGGATGTCTGTTGTTTGCTGCATACTGGCTCCACCTGCTGAGGAGCTTCCTTTAATAGTCCAGTGAGGAAGATTCAAGTCCACTATCTCGACATTCACATGCAATTGTCACATTTGGTAGTTGCACAGAACTTTCAAATTGGTTATGAAACAGCCGTTACCATCCACTTATTCACCATTGTAAAAATTAATGATTTTGAATGAAAATAATTCATGTAATAGCCTATATATTGCCAAAAGTATTGGGACACCCCTCCAAATCATTTAATCATTCAGGTGTTCCAATCACTTCCATGGCCACAGGTGTATAAAATCAAGCATCTAGTCATGCAGACGCTTCTACAAAAAATTGTGAAAGAATGGGTCGCTCTCAGGAGCTCAGTGAATTCAAGCGTGGTATTGTGATAGGTTGCCACCTGTGCAATAATTCCATTTGTGAAATTTCCTCACTACTAAATATTCCACGGTCAACTGTTAGTGGTATTATAACAAAGTGGAAGTAATTGACCCTTCGCTAAGCTCTGCCCTCCTTAGTTACTGTTGCTACGCCTGACAAGCTTTTGCGCCTGGCACGTCTATTTCAGTAGGTATACGCCGATGTCAGACATTCCCAAGGAGATAATTCGTAATTTTTGGCGAACAGGTAAAATATCTGAGAGAGCAAGACTAAAGGGACTGCAGTATGCATTCGAGGGATATATCCACAACATATTATGCGACCGATTAGAGAATAATTTAATCAAAATTTAAGCTAAAGCTTGTAGGTCCCAGCGCAAACAACAACCGCCTCATATGCTGACCATTCAAATGGGAAACACAAATTGAGGAACAGTTATGTTCATGCACAGCAAGGTAAGTGAAATTAGAAAATAATCTAATAATTATAAATCAAACAGCTTATCCATAAATCTTGTGGTATAAAAACAAGACATTAGCCTGACCACTTTGCAATGATAACATTCTCCCGCTTATATTTTATATATAAGTTATATATTCTCCACCACTGCTTGATCCACAACAATCTGATGGGGTATTTTGCACTGTAAAATCGTTTTCCCCAATAAGAATACTCATTAAAGTTACACTGAATTATTTCACAAGTCACAAGGATTTTTCGATGCGGTAGCATGGATCGATAGATATAGCTATAATTTTTGCGCTACGGTAGGAAAATCTGACAAGGTAGGACAAATCGACAAAAAAAAATTCCACCCCCATTACGCTTCTCTGTCTGGCAATCAGATGGACGAGTCTGGGCCAAGAGAACGGTACTTGCCTGACTGCATTGTGCCAAGTGTAAAGTTTGTTGGAGGGGGGATTATGGTGTGGGGGTTGTTTTTCAGGGGTTGGGCTTGGCCCCTTAGTTCCAGTGAAAGGAACTCTTAATGCTTCAGCATACCAAGACATTTTGGACAATTTCATGCTCCCAACTTTGTGCTGGGAACAGTTTGGGGATGGCCCCTTCCTGTTCCAACATGACTGCGCACCAGTGCACAAAGCAAGGTCCATAAAGACATGGATGAGCGAGTTTGGTGTGGAGGAACTTGACTGGCCTGCACAGAGTCCTGACCTCAACCCGATAGAACACCTTTAGGATGAATTAGAGCGGAGACTGAGCCAGGCCTTCTCGTCCAACATTAATGCTTGACTTCATTTATGCGCTTCTAAGAATGGTAAAAAATTCCCATTAACACACTCCTAAACCTTGTGGAAGGCCTTCCCAGAAGAGTTGAAGCTGTTATAGATGCAAAGGGTGGGCCAACTCCATATTAAACCCTACGGATAAAGAATGGGATGTCATTAAAGTTCATGTGCATGTAAAGGCAGACTTTCCAAAACTTTTGGCAATATAGAGTATATTCACAGATGACCCCAATACATCTGAAAGAAAAACATTAGTAGGTTTTTAAGGGCTAATCAACATAAATAATTATTAAATATGATTTAAAGGTAACTTCAGGTATGTGTTTTCCACTGGCATAATTTCTCTGCATGTCTTTGCCTAGCAAAGAGGATTTTGTCTGTTTGGCGGGTTTGCAAGCTTTGCTTCCTCATGAACTGGGTTCATCTTTTGAAAGTCCCGGTATGAATGCAGTGATTGTGAGGTGTGCAGATGTCCATAACAGATTCTTGATTGTAGACGGTTTACAGCACTACAAAGGAGCTGCATGTTTACTCCACCCACTGTTTTTGTAAAACTGGTTTCTGACTCACTCTGTATTTGTATATATACCCTAGTCCCCTGAGAAAAACACAACCAGCATGGACTCTTCGCTTACTGCTGCACAGATCCGTGAGAAGTTCATTGACTTCTTCCGCCGCCATGAGCACCAGTATGTCCACTCATCAGCCACCATTCCGCTAGATGACCCCACTCTGCTCTTTGCCAATGCCGGGATGAACCAGGTAAGGAGATTTTAACCTAGTTACATAAATGGGTGTCTAATTTGTTATAGAAAATTAATAGTCACCTCCATCTTCTTAATAGTTCAAGCCCATCTTCCTCAACACCATCGACCCATCCCACCCTATGGCCAGACTTCGGCGTGCTGCAAACACACAGAAGTGCATTCGTGCCGGCGGCAAACACAACGATCTTGATGATGTTGGCAAAGACGTGTACCATCACACTTTCTTTGAGATGTTGGGCTCTTGGTCCTTTGGAGATTATTTCAAAGTAAGAGATGGAGAGAAAGGTGTTGTGTATTGTAAAACCATGTTGTATCTCGTCATAGTACCGATGCTCTTTTTTTGTTGTTGTAATTATGTGCTGCAAAAATGATAATGGAATCCCTTATCCCTCTTTGCATCCCTTTATTTCTTTCTGGCCCATTCTATTTCTAGCACCTGGCCTGCAAGATGGCACTGGAGCTGCTGACGCAGGAGTTTGGCATACCTATTGAGCGCCTCTATGTGACTTATTTTGGTGGTCATGCTGATGCTGGCCTGGAGCCTGACCTGGAGTGCAAGCAGATCTGGTTGGATTTGGGGTGAGTACAAAATATGCACAAGGTGTAAAAGGTTTTTGATGTGAAATAGTAAGATATTTCTAATTTGTCTCAACTTGTCCTAGAATGGAGGAGAGCCGTATTCTGCCTGGCAGTATGAAAGATAATTTCTGGGAGATGGGTGACACTGGTCCATGTGGACCGTGCAGTGAGATCCACTATGATCGCATTGGAGGCAGAGATGCCTCCCACTTGGTCAACATGGATGACCCAAATGTGCTTGAAATCTGGAACCTGGTGTTCATCCAGTTTAACAGGTAAACTACTGCTCCTTGTTAACTACAACTAACAATAATAAACACTTTAACTTTTTATTATAAGTTCATACATGCTTATTAGAGATACTATTTTTAGAGACACTTCTTATGTAATACACATTTTTATTTATTTATCAGTATCAGCCTATATTGGATATTTAATATTAAGTAGATTAATCTTCCAAAAATTATTTGAATGTTTGATTCTTTCAATGAATATATGTTAAATGATTGTTTTTGGTTTAGTATGAATTTTATCCATTTGGTTCTCACTTGAAAAGTTATATCTAAATATAATTTATAAATAACATATCAGGGATGGAAATTAACTTTTTTGTCCACCGGCCACTGTGGCTGGTGGATTTCAAAATCTACCAGCCACTCAATGTTTTTACCAGCCACTTTCTTGTTTTTAACCGATTAGTAATTAATACTACAAGCTCTACAATACTTAAGCAGTTTATTTAATCTCAAGTCTCAATTAAATACTGACATTTTCTCTTCCTCTCTTATACACACACAAACCATGAACTGATATACATTTCATTAAATGAGTAGGGCAGATTAATGGATGTGGCATTTGGATGATTCGTGGTCTTTTATGGCTTCCAGTTTTAGGTTTTTAGTCCCAACAATGAAACTATTAGTTTTGGCATCTTCTGAAGCGTGTTGACGACACACTAGGGTTGCCACCTTCAGTGTGGCAAAATAAGGGACACCCATTCACGACAATATAAAATGTTATATTATTTTACATTTGATAATTTAATTTATTCAAAAAGAACTCTTTAGTAGCCTATTTGGTGCACTTTAAAGGGATAGTTCACCCAAAACTAAAACATTCTGTCATCATTTACTCTCCCTCATGAGGTTTCAAACCTGTATGAGTTTCTATGTTCTGCTGAACACAAAAGAAGATATTTTGCAGAAAGTTTGTACCCAGGCTGCTTTGGGGGCACCATTGACTTCCATAGTAATCTTCCTGTGTGTTCAACATAACAACGAAATGTATACATGTTTGGAACAACTTGAGGGTGAGTAAAATAATGACATCATTTTCATTTTTGAGTGAACTGTCCCTTTAAGCAGTCATTCTGAACCACTAATCACTTTTTTGACAATTCTGACAATTCTATTTTTTTATTAATTTACTTAAATTATGACTATATTATTATGCAATTATTTGTCCCACTTTTATCTAAATATTATTTTAATAAATGTCAAACTTTATATGGCAGGATTATTTATTATGTATGATTAAAATTATACATTAATAATAACATTAATTAGGCTATAATCTATTAATTTTAACAAGTCTAAAATATATATAATAATTCTGTCTGCCAAGCTCTGATAATGTATGGAATTAATATTATATAAATATATTATCCATTTAACATTAGGCCTATACCTTTAGAAGCACGGATGTGTCTGTCACATAGACCGGTCTGTCAGCGCTGCTGCTTTAAGTCAGACAGTCTGAGCTACTGAAATGCTTCACTGCAAAGTGTGTAGTTCGCCTGAGGTTCATCACGAGTTACTGGACAGACCCATTGATACCTTTTTTCTATTCAGGACGCGACGCGAGCTCGATATGTTTTTAAAAAACCGCGCAAGTTTACAGCTCATGTTCTCGAGACTCCGCCGCTATGGCAACAAAGCCGCTAAAACGCAACCACGCGCAAATTAACTTCTCTACTACTTATTGGGAATTTGATTTGTAACGCCGCATTTTTTTGAAGGTGTGCCTCCTCTAACAGTAGGCTATGCTATTTTTATTTACCCGCCACGGTGGCCGGTAGGTGAAGCGAGTTTACCCGCAACAACACAAAATCACCCGCATTTGGCTGGTGGCGGGTGCTAATTTCCATCCCTGTAACATATATAGATAACATATAATATATGTATTCATGGAATTGCATTAAATTGATTAAAATAGATGTTTAGGGAGGTTTTTGAGCACAAAATCAGCATATTAGAATCATCTCTGAAGGATCATGTGACACTGAAGACTGGAGTAATGTTGCTGAAAATTCAGCTTTGCCATCACAGGAATAAATTACATTTTAATATCTCATGCTTTTGGTCAAATAAATGCAGCCTTGTGCTCAGTGGTCTCTTATGCTCAATTATAACGTCCCTGAACTTTTGAACGGTAGTGTAATTTCATTATTGGCTAGAATTTTAACATTGGTGCTATAGTGCAACCTCTAATTCTATACACAGATACTGTAAGTATTCACATATTGTTCTAAACACATGGCTTGGCCTTTCCATCAAGGGAGTCGGAGACCGTGCTAAAGCCTCTGCCGAAGAAGAGCATTGACACTGGGATGGGATTGGAGCGCTTGGTGTCTGTACTGCAAAACAAGATGTCCAACTATGACACTGACCTGTTCATCCCTTATTTTGAAGCCATTCAGAAGGTACAAGCATAGAAAAGCATGTGAAGCATTACCAAACTCTCTCTTTGCATGTAATTGAAAAAAACGTCTTGGTTCTCAGGGCACAGGTGCCAGGGCATACACAGGAAAGGTTGGCGCAGAAGACACAGATGGTATTGACATGGCATACCGTGTCCTGGCTGATCATGCCCGAACCATTACTATTGCCTTGTCTGATGGCGGCAGACCTGACAACACAGGCAGAGGGTAAGATGATGGTGTTATTGTATGCCGTGTACTTGATGTATACTCAATGTATGTATATGTGACCCTGTTTTTGTGTTTGCAGCTACGTGCTGAGGAGAATTCTACGTCGTGCAGTGCGATACTCTCACGAGAAGCTGGGAGCACAGAGGGGCTTCTTCGCCTCCTTAGTAGATGTAGTGGTTGGGTCCCTGGTAAGGCTTCTACCCTCATTACTTTGTTCATTAGGAACCCCCTATTTGCTACTTTGACAGTTATTCTAAGTGGCAGCCGCTGCACTACTGAAATGCACTTTCATTAAATACAGTTTCAGTTCTATTTTTGATGGCATTTAATGGTTCATGGCTCTCTACAGGGTGATGCTTTCCCAGAGTTGCGGAAAGATCCTGATATGGTAAAGGACATTATCAATGAGGAAGAGACACAGTTCCTCAAAACCCTTAGCAGAGGACGCCGTATCCTGGACCG
This sequence comes from Gobio gobio, assembly GCF_949357685.1. Classification (NCBI taxonomy): domain Eukaryota; kingdom Metazoa; phylum Chordata; class Actinopteri; order Cypriniformes; family Gobionidae; genus Gobio; species Gobio gobio. The sequence continues at coordinate 43,071,200 of NC_137115.1, read as the reverse complement.
CAAGATTCAGAGTCTTGGAGACAGCAAGACTATACCAGGTAAAGCACACACTACCACAAAGAGTTTCTCTTAGGGCGTTTTCAGACCTGTAGATCATTTGCTTTGATCCGAAACAGGGACTTAATTTGTTACAATCTAGCTTTTTCTTCTTGGTTCAGTTCGCTTTTCAAAGCATTTCAAAGCGTACCAAAATGTGTTCATGTCAGTCATGTGAGTAAAACTGCCCTCTTATTGGTCAGATATTCTTATTGGCCCTCTGCGTTATCCTTCAAGATAGACTGATAAGTTTGCCCCGCAAGCTTATTGTGGTTTTATCTGTAGCTGTCATGCTGCTTTATTACCACTTGGTTCATTGGTCCTTTGGTTCGGATTGCTTTCTCACCTCAACCAAACCACCCCAGAGTTTGTTTTCAATCAGGCTGAGACCACCTCATTCAAGCAATCTTGGAGCAATCGTTTTTGTGCGGATCCGAGTCTGATTGCCATGTTCATACATGCCTAAACCAAACTAAGGATGGAAACACACCAGGTTCCCTAACCAATGCTTCAGATGAGCCAGGTGCCAAACCAAACACCCTTAGATGAGGTGCAGGGATGTCACCTTTTGGCGAAAATCAGTTTTAAATCAAGAATAGGTCATTTAAGTTTTTGAAATTGGAGGGAAGGAGTTTGGGTCATTCTCATTACAATTTTGGAAATGTTTATAAATTTGTTGTCAACAGAAGAGAGGCTTTAGGATTTGTGTTTTTCTGCATGTGGCCTGAGACTGAATTAGAGCGTTTTTTTTTTTTTTAACTCTAAAACTATGTGGAGTCTAGGATCTAGTGAACCCACCCATGTCATCGTGCTAAATCAACTGTAAATCCACATTCTAAAGCTGATATTTACATTTTTATTCATTCATAATAAATGTCATTGTTTTGTGTAGGTGACACAGCCTGGCTGCTGTACGACACATATGGTTTTCCTCTGGACCTCACGGCCCTGATCGCTGAGGAAAGGGGAATGGGGGTGGACAGGCATGCCTTTGAGGAGGAGAAGAAAGCTGCTCAGGTGGAAATCAGTTTATATTTTTATGCAGTGCAATTTCCATTAAGCACAGAATTATTTCATAGTTATAAAACACAGAGGACTGAAAACCCATGTTTTATACTTTCAATTGTAAAGTTTTGGCTCAAATTCACTTGTAGCATTTGATAGATTTGTTTATTTTCACTGTGTTTTATTCATAATGACAGCAAAGCTAATCTAAATGTAAAATAGACAGAAATGAGCATTCACAATTAAAAATCCTGTATTAGCGAAGATATATCCAATGTTAACTGATTAACAATAAGTGTTTTGTTTATGTAAATGGGTCTAATTAAAAACGTGTGTACACAGTTGAAGTCTCAGGGCAAAGGCTCCGGGGGCGAGGACCACATCATGCTGGACATCTACGCCATTGAAGAGCTCAGAAACAAAGGTGTCGCTGCCACTGACGACAGCCCCAAGTACAAGTACACTTCAAATGAGAAGGGCAACTATGGTATGAATTACACCTTAGCTATTCCTGTTGGGTTTTACGGTTTGATAATGTGTAGGTTTTCATGCCTGTGACATTGTGTGTCCCTCTCAGAGTTTGAACAGACAGTGGGCACAGTGTTGGGTCTCAGGAGGGAGCGTGCATTTGTTGATGAAGTGACCACAGGTCAAGAGTGTGGTGTGCTGCTCGACAAGACCTCTTTCTACGCCGAGCAGGGTGGGCAGAGCTTTGATGAAGGCTACATGCTCCGAGAAAACGACTCTGCTGAGGATGTAAGAAAGAGAGCTGTTGTGGAAAGAACACCTGAACTGTTTATTTATGCTTCATTTGCTGTCATGTTTTATTTTGCTGTTTCAGAGGATGGAGTTCACTGTGAAGAATACTCAGGTGCGTGGTGGATATGTGCTGCATATCGGTACAGTATACGGCACTCTAAAGGTTGGAGACCACCTAACTCTGCATGTGGATGAGGTATGTAAAATGTTTTTACAGCATTTGGTTCAGACAAAAAAATGATGGATAGGATGGAACATAATGTGGATTGAGAGAGCACAGAATGCAACTATTTTTTTCTTTTTCTTCTTTCTCAGGCTCGTCGTAGGCCCATCATGAGTAACCATACCGCCACACACATCCTTAACTTTGCTTTGCGTTCAGTTTTGGGAGAGGCAGATCAGCGGGGCTCTTTGGTTGCTCCGGACAGACTGCGCTTTGACTTCACAGCTAAAGGTGCAATGAGCACAGATGAAGTGCGGCGCACAGAAGAGATCGCCTCCAACGTGATTCGCGACGCTAAGGTCAGGGCCATTCAACAGACTTTTAAAGACACTTTTCAATGAAACATTCATATTCATACCACTTGAAACTTTCTCCACATGTATTCACAGTCTGGAAACAAAACGATAACCTATTGTAAGTTATCCTGTTGTAAGCAGAAATATAGTTTACGTGTCCCTGAGAACACTTGTATTCTTTTATATTTTCTCTTACAATTTGAAATGCTCTCTCTTTCTTCAGGCCGTCTACGCTCTGGATGCTCCCCTTGCAGCAGCTAAAGCCATCCAGGGTCTGCGGGCAGTTTTTGATGAGACGTATCCGGATCCTGTTAGAGTGGTGTCTATTGGCGTCTCAGTGGAGGAGCTGCTGGCCGATCCTAACAGCCCTGCAGGCTCACTCAGCTCCATTGAGTTCTGCGGTGGAACGTATGAACATCAGAATTTAATAATATAAACTTCAAATATTGCAGAAGTGGCCCACTCAGCTCCTCGCTTTCATTTATGTGCAGCACATCTAGGTTGTGTTTACACTGCAAATCTTAATGCACAGATCATATTTTTTGACCATATCCACACACCAAAAAAAAAAAACATTCACAGACACGACTGGTTTCCGATATCTGTGTTTGCATTAATTCCTGCTCAGTTATTGTCAGTTAACGCTTTACTATGCACATGGCAGACCTTCTGGTTTTGAATGGCTGTGCTATTAAAATTATTGACAGGGTTCCCACGTTTCTTGAAAGTACTTGAATTTCAGACACATGGATTCAAGGCATGTAAAGTACTTGAAAACAAACATAGGTCCTTGAAAGTGCTTGAATTAAGCATGAACTGCATTTTGTTAGAGTAGCATGGTGCTATTACAAAAATTGGCCTTCATGCGTTGGCAAAGCCAGAACTAAACCTCATTACGGGAGGAAGCTATTTCAATATATTTTTGCTGTTCTATAAGCGCCATCTACTGTCAAAAGCCCTATTCGGGTGATAATTGTTTCTCATGGGGTCATAAGGTATTTTCATCCTTGACAGGGGCTAGTCGGAGATTTTATTGCCGCCCGAATCCAGAATGTCAGTGTTTTTCTCCCACCACCCGCGAAAAAATCCACGGCCAAATTACCTATTGTTTTTAGACAAACACCAAGGACGTGTGGTCATTTAATTGCCGTTTGAATCCACATCTCTGAGTTTACAAGATGAGATCACTTCAAAATGCACTGTTTATATCCTTTTTGACCACTGCAGGCCACCGTACGGTTGCGCTTTGCTGCAATTTGGATGCATTTTAAAGATCCAGACTTCCATTACTGAAATGCTGGCAAGTATTTACAAGAGCAATATTTAATCACCGCTCGAAAAAGAAAAAGAAAAGCACGTAAACATTTGAAATGGGCCGTTATACCGACAGCGATTATATGTGTGCAGGTCTTAAAAGCCTTCAAATTGATTTTTTAAAAAGTACATACAGTTGATTTGATAAATAATTTTGCATATTTTTAATGCCTAACAATGAACTTGTCCATATCTTTTCATTTTATTGGAAAATTCATGTATACAATATTATCTCTATATTTTGATGTTTTAATTAAGTAATGATTTATAAAAAAGAAAGCTAAAACTAGTGTGAAATAAATGTTAAAAGCAGGAATAAGAGAGCTGCAAACAAACTGCATCTCTCGTTAAAACTCGCTCGCTCTTGTACACCAGCCTCTTTCCTCATTGGATTTTGTATAATTGCAAATTTTTCCTCATTGGAAATTGTATTTTAGTTGTCAGTATATGCCTTAGCGTTACTGCATTAATGATAGACACAGGTACAGTAGGTATTTGATATATTGGCAGTAACACACCCACCTTTATCGTATTTATTGTGCTTGATTTAAAATAAAAGGTACTTTAAAAAGTCCTTGAAAGTCCTTGAATCTGGTGTTCATGAAAGAGTGGGAACCCTGTATTGATATAATTTATGTCGGGTGGCCATGATAACAGCTGTCATGGATGTTTTGCAGCGCAAGAACTGACTGAACGGATATAGACCGGAAAATAACTGTAGTTTTTGCTTATTTTCTCTATGGCTCGTTAGATCTAGAATTCTTAAGTGTAATAAAGTTGCGCTGTAAAATAAAATAAAAATTAATGACGAGAGAGAGCGAGCATGTGAGTAGCCTAATAGTGAAACTTGTTGGTTTAATTACAGCAAAGTTATCACCTCATTTGCTTAGAAATATGATGTAGCTTTCAGTAGTGAAGCTGTTTTCTTTTTAAAACTCACATGGCAGAGGTTGAAAACCAGCTCATGAATGTTTCTGTGGGTGTGCAATTTCTTTCTTTCATAAAGTTCCCACCTCAATAAAAAAGCTGTGAGTAAGCGCATACAGACAAATCTGCTTCATAATACAACATTAAAAAGCTATCTTTGTGGGCAAACTTGTCGCCCTCGCTTTGTGGTGGCTCGAAATTCAAAAGGGTATCAGATATTTGTGTTTAGACATAAGTTGGATGTCTGGATATCGTATATGTATCTGATTTAAAACCACATTTGGAAGTGGCTCCGATCGGATGCGAAAAAATAGGATCTCGTGCGGATTTTTGTGTTTACACGTGTGCAACAAATTCCGATCTGTGTCAGATGTGATTAAAAAAATAAATCTGATTTTTGATGTCAGTGTAAACGCAGCTTTAGATTTGTGACTATGAACAAAAATGATCAACTTTATATGTAATATTCTGTTTTTTGTTCTGTCTTCTGTTTCATGAAAATTACTAGTAATAAAAAAGTACTGATGTTTTTATTAATGCAATCAAAATGTATTCGTATGGCTACTCAGTTTTCTTATTGATCATTTTTACCCATAGGCACCTGCAGAACTCTGGTCATGCTGCTCCATTTGTGATTGTATCAGAGGAGGCCATCGCTAAAGGAATCAGGAGGATTGTGGCAGTGACTGGAGCAGAGGCTCAGAAGGTATAAGACGACATGGCCAACATGATTATGCACACACACTTTTGGACTGATACTTTGTATAAAGTGATGTAGGGTAGGGGAAATCTAGAACCGGTTCTTGCTTGTCTGATTTGAATGTCATGTGAAAGGAAAACCTGAAATAATACAAGGATTAAATGTTCTTGCTGTTTGCACGCACCGTATGACCTCGGTGTAGTATGATTAAAAAAATAATAATCTTTTGAGCCAGTTCAGTCATGAAGACGTACTCACAAGACAAGACTTGTGAGAGTCAATATAATTACTGACTTATAATCACAATGTGTAAATACACATTCAGGTCAGTAATTTGTACAAAACATTACCAAAAATATATATATTTTTTAACATTTTAATACTTTAAGTACAGTATATTTCAGTAAATACTTCATATACAGTATACAGGACCAATTATTGGTGGGGGAATCATTTAGAATAATTCAGTTGATTCCCATTCCTAATAGTTCTTGACTGGTTGATGTTTTTGTTGTCAGGCCCAGAGGAAAGCTGATGCCCTGAAGCTGGGTCTAGATGCCATGGCAGAGAAAGTGAAGGCTCAGACCTCCCCGAATAAAGACGTTCAGAAGGAGATTGCTGATATGACAGAGGTGAGTTCAAATCAAAAATGTTCTGCTCTTGCTTGTCTGGTAGAAACTTTTCTTTTTTTTAAGTGTTCTGAATATGTGTATGCATATGTGTATTCAGTCCCTGGGTACTGCAGTGATCTCTCAGTGGCAGAAGGATGAGATGAGGGATTCCCTGAAGGGTCTCAAAAAGATCATGGATGACCTGGATCGTGCCAGCAAGGCTGATGTACAGAAGAGGGTAAGAAAACATGATTCAGATGTTTGATGGTCACAGAGATGTTTGGAAAGTCAAAGTGATCAAAAATGATCAAAGCTGTGAACACGCGTGGTTTTAATTTTAGGTCCTGGAAAAGACGAAGGAGATCATCGATAGCAAACCTAACCAACCTCTAATTGTGATGGAGATGGAGAGTGGCGCATCTGCAAAGGTAAATGTCCTTTCAAATTAGGACTCTATAGTTGAAATGCAGTTTTTAAATAGTCTTCAGTGAAAGTCTAAATGATTCCTCTGTGCTTCCACAGGCTTTGAATGAGTCTCTGAAGTTACTGAAGACAAATTCACCACAGACTGCTGCTATGCTTTTTGCTGTGGACAACGATGCAGGAAAAATTATCTGCTTGTGCCAAGTGCCTCAGGTAAATGGGGTCAGAGAGAAATTTCTGTAAGGTGGCTGAGGGGCTCTCTTTAAATATTTAGATTAAGATCTACCTTAAAGCTCAGGATTTCTATTTGTTTGAAAGAAATTCATATTTTTATTCAGCAATGACGCATTAAATTTAACATAAGTTACAATAAAGACTTTTACATACTTAAAAAAGTTTTCTATTTCAAATAAATGCTGTTCTTTTGAACTTTTGATTCATCAAATAGTCTTGAAAGAGTTTAGCAACACAACAGTTTTCAACATTGATGATAATAATAATAAGGAAAGCTTTTTGAGCACTTAGGGCACTTTCGTCCACACGGAGACTCGTATCACTTTATACATATACATTTTTTATCGTATTGGCGTTTCATCCACACGGATCTGGTGTTTTGGGAGACTGAAACCGCTATTTTTTGAAACCGGGTCCTAAAGTGGATAAATCTGAAACCGACACCCTTGCGGTTTCGTGTATACGGCCAATCCGTATATTTTGTGAAACGGTGATGTCATCACACCACGTCCTGCGCGGGGAAGACTTGAAGGAATACAACTACGGGCACTGGGCATGCGCACATCAATACTGCGTTGTTTAATTACTGTATTTGCATTATTGTAAGGGTATGTTTAGGGTTGGGGTAGGTGTATGCGTTAATAAAACACATCTTGTAAGTAGCAAATGTATTTATTGTTATTTTATTGTGAGATTTTACCTCACCTCCGACTGTAGCCATACCCCTTCTAGCCACAACTCTTCTTCTCCGTTTTTTGTGTATTTCTGGGGCAGAATTACAGTGCCACATACTGGCCTGGCATGTGTACTACATCGTTTTGAGCCGTTTTCATGCTCTCGTGTGTACGCAGATATTTCTTGAAACGAGGAAAAAAAATCGTATAGGGGAAGTTCTGGCTTCGTGTGGACATGGCCTAAATCAGCATATTAGAATGATTTCTGAAGGATCATGTGACACTCATGACTGGAGTAATGATGCAAAAAAATCAGCTTTGCCATCTCAGAAATAAATAACATTTTACAATATATTAACTCTTTCCCTGCCAAACCAAGAATTTTCCATTATTTGTGAGAAAACGCTTCCCCGCCAAACAGAATTTTTCACTGTTTTTTCACGGTTTCACAGTGTTTTCACGGTTGTACGATAGGGGGCGCTATTACGCATCTTCTGAATGAGTACAGAATCTCCTGATCAAAACAAAAAAACAAGTAAAATGTAAAATAACGTGATCATCAACATTAAACATCATATAAATCAAAACTGCCTAATGTTACTGAACGAAATGTCGAGTTATAGGACTGTGCAAGTATTGATGGACTCGATCTACTCCATCTGTGTATGATCATCTGATCTGGATGTTGGGCCTAGTCTTTGACGACAACGTGATTTTTTTTTGTTCAGCTTTTTCTTCAAAATTATGCTTTTTTTTATGAAACTTACACATATTTAAGTGTTGATTAAAAAAGGAATGCATGAAGCTAGAATAAAACGCTTTTTTTTTTTTGTTTAAAAGCAGAGGGTCTGCTCTTTCTTTTGATATATTGCATGCTGAGATATTCGTAAAACAAATATTCTATGGGCCATTACATTTTTGTGAAACTGATCAAAAACCCTGGCGGTGGCTGGTAACTTTTTTTTTTTTTTTAAACACTGGCGGGGAAAGAATATAAATACATTTGAAATTGTAATAATATTTCACAATATTACTGATTTTATGTATCTCTGGTTAGACTTTTCAAAACCATGAAAAAAATCTTACTGAACCCAAACTTTTGAATGGTAGTGTATTTAATACACATTCCTAACTTTATTGTGAAGGATTCATCAGTGTACATCATTATGTTCAGTGAAATGTAACCACTTGCTTTTCAGCTGACCTCAGAAGTAAAATTGGTTTAAACACCCTTTTGTGTTCACTTTGATGTTTAATGCTGGTTAAATATTACTTTGACTAGCATGATACTAGAGTAACATATTATTGCATATGTAAAGCATCAATTTAAAATCACCAATTTGCTCTTGGTGTGTTTCCAGGATGTTGCGAACCAGGGCCTGAAGGCCAGTGAGTGGGTTCAGGAAGTGTGCCCTCTGCTGGATGGAAAAGGAGGCGGTAAAGAGATGTCTGCCCAGGCCACGGGTAGAAACACGCACTGCATACAGGAGGCTCTGCAGCTGGCCAATGAGTTTGCCCGCCTCAAACTGGGTGAAAATTAAGGACAAAGAGAGCTAGATAGTTGTGTAGATGAGGTTTAATCTGGAAAAAGGTCCTTATTTCGGTCTTAACCCTCTTCCTGTCCTGTTCCAGCTATGCCTGCTAAATTTACAAACTGGACATTCCAGGCTGGTAAATGTAAAAAACTGTACAGAAATGTGTCATTTGTCAATTATGGATAGGAAGGGAAATAATTAGCGCCCTCTCTCACTTAACTAGGTCACCGCAGGACTACATGAGTATATATCAACTGATCCATCAAACCGTCCTGACTCTTTGATGCAAAGCACATGGGGCTATGCATGTTTTCTGATTGGATGATTACTTTTAGATTTACAGATTAATGTTGCTAGCTAAAATCGTCCTCATGGCCATTATCTTTCTGAACATATGAGGACCTAAAAAAATTATCATTCTATTAGAAGGTATCTTTTTATCATAAGATTTTCATTACATTTGTAGAATTGTTGGTCTGTCTCTATCAGGGTGGATGTGATGATATTCATGTCAACACTTAACCTTTCACTAGCTCTTGTAGCATCTGTTTTGGGGAAATGAGCCATTTATCACCTGTCACATGAAATGTATCGCTTGTTAACGATAATAAAAAAACTATGATTTCAAATGCATAAATGACTTTTCATTGTCCTGTGGAATGGTGTATATTTGAATGTGATCGTGATTAAAGCTACTGCTTATAATTATTTCAGCACACTTACTCCCCTTTGTCCCTAGTGGGACATAAAGCATCAACGATTTGCTTTCACTTAGCTTGATCGTTGTTTGCAGCGTGCCTCGCCCTATGTCAGACCCATCTTCAATTCTGCCATCGCTGTGAGTCTCCAAGACCTAATGCACGGATCCTATTGACACGCATCTCGGTTTCCCAACTGATATTGTTCACTTAAAGCATAACTAACTGTGTTTACATGAATATCAAGACAGCCATTTTGACATAACTGTGTGTGTATTTGACAGATCGATTGTGTAACCAGGCACGAAACTGAACGGAAGGGATCTCACACTTTCAGAGAGGCAGCTTGTGCGCACGTTTCGGTGTGTGGCAGACAGCGCAAGACTGCAAGGAGTTGTTTTTTGCAAGTTATTGCATTTAATAACTCATTTTAACGTCAAGCAAGTCACATAAGAAACAGTCGTGTACCCAGTCTTTTCTCTGTTATATGCGTCGACCTAAAACGTACACTTTTCACAATGTTGAAGTAGCCTATTAAAATCGTTCAGATATTGCGTGCGTTGTGATATTTCGATATATTGTGCAGCCCTAGTGTCCATCTCAGGGCAGTCTTTGGGATTTGGGCCTGGTCCATTCTGAGAATATGTCCAAGCCATCAGATGCGACTATGCTTGATCTCCATTTGTTCTCCTACAGTTCTTCATTGGTGATTTTCATAGGCCAGGCCGTTTTTCTTGCTGATGAGGCTTCTTAGGTAAAAGTGTTGACATATTCTAATGGATCATTATTGACAGTGATTGGTGGGTTAGGGATGGAATTAATGCACATAACTTTGGGCTTGGAATGACTGATGTTCAGGCCCACCTGCATGATGAAGCAATTTAGTCTTGCTCTTTTTTTGTGTGTGTCGAGTTTTTGTACTACAGCAAGGCCATCTGCAAAGTCAGCGTCTTCAAGCTGTGTAAAGGGGTTGATACAGCTCTGCCACACATCGGATTTTACAGGGAACCATTCTGACGCTGCATTTCTGTATAGAAGAACACTACTGATGACTTTTAATGGGACAGAGCAAATTGATACCACGCCAATTGTCTCCGCTCTGGAGATCGCCTTGTGGAGTTTCACAATACGGCCTTTGTTCCAGTCATCTAAATGTACCTACATTAATCAATAATTCATCAAATTCATTTTAACTAGATCCCTACTTGATATAATACCACTCGTGCACAGGTGCTGCTCAACCATCCAAACATATTTTGAAAACTAACCGATCATTCTTGTTATATAACACATTCTGAACTCTTACATTTGAAATGCAGAATATGCTTGTGTTGCAGTTTCTATAAATGGGTGTACAAGACTTTCAGACATATGCTCCAGTCAAGCTCAGACACAATAACTTTAAACAATGACAAAAGAATGAAAAGGGCTTAAGTTAGTCAATGGTGAAGGAGTCAATGTTAGCTTACACAGGGGCAACCTCTAACATGAAGTTCTTACAAAAGTTTGGGTAGGACTTGATTTTAGTCAGTCCTGTTCCCCAGGTACAAACTATGTACTTATTATGGTAATTACAATAACTGGGTTTTAACTACACTGTTAAACCTTGCTGCAAACAAACATACAAATTCTGACAGTAACATACTATTTTCCATTGAAACAGTAATATACTGTAGAAACAATGCATTCTGAGTAATATTTGTTGTTTTCAAGAAAATAGCCTACTGGAAAATACTGTGAGTTAACAGCGCTCAAAGTTGACACTCATAGGCTGTGTTCTTAATCACACCCTATACCCTCATTCACTATTCCCTACATTAGTTCACTAATAGTCCACTTGACAGAGTGAATGAAAAGAAGTGAATGAACATGAACACCTGACAAGCAGAATAACTGAAGGACAGAGAAACAAGAACAGAACGAGACGAGCAGAAACACAAATACAACTGACTTCAGCCACACTGAGTGTGAAAACAGTTTACAAACCAGTTTGACATTATTTCTTTCATACAAAAGTTTGTGCAAAAGTTCTTGTTGAGAATCAGTTGTGGAGTCACCATCATGGAGATCGGTATTTGCTTTAGTTGAACCCTTGACTCTTTAGTGTTAGTTTTTCTCTGGCTGCCATGACAGTGAGTTTGCAAGGCACATTTGTTATGGCAAGAAAAAGCCAAGAGGAAAGGTGATCAGGTGTTTTTTTTTTTGCTGTTGTGACGATGCAATAGTGGTCTTGGACTCGTCTGATTCATTGATGTCTTTCTGTGTCTAATCTTTCATTTTATGGTTCTTTTAATTTTATATTTATTGATTATCGTATCTCTGTGATTCTACAGCAATGTTTCATTCATCAGTTATTTTGAAGAATATTAAAATTATACTGTGCACAAACATTTTGAACTTCATCATCACTTATACACACACACACAGACATCAACAATCAGCATATGAATCTCAACAATGGTGACAATCAAAGGTTTCACGTCACAATCATGCTGGGCACCAGCACAGTTCAAAACTCCCAGCATGCACTGCAGTATGAAAAAATTATGCAGCTGAATTATCTTTTTTTATTGCCACCATTGAGATTCGTGTACTTTTTGATATCTGTGTTTGTCTAAATGATCCTGTAGCTCTCTTTTTTGTGCCTTTTTGTTTAAATCCTTATTTATAACTGATTACTGTTGTGTAAAGTAATAAGTCTGTTAATAATGTAACACTTTTGATAAAGGATTGAACACTGGATGAGATCAATGAATCAAGAGACTATTTGATGGTTGTATCATCATCAATGCATAACAATCAGCATTCAATTACCATATTTTTTTGCCATAACAAATGTGCTAGCTTACCACCAAAAAGTGTTGCTAGTAATTTACTGTTAATTGTACAGTTATTTACTGTAATCTACAGTATGTTACTGTAAAAATATCATGCATTAAATTAAAACTCGATTTAACTCATTTAATTTGCAGAAACCGAAATAGGCCAGTTGCCATACAAATTTATAGTATTTATATTGTGCTCCTAGACCGTAAAAAAAATATGGACGATGCCACTTCATTCTATTTTTACAGTAAATGTGAAGCCTCCGGAGGTCTGAATATGGCGCTGACATCTTGCGCAGTATTGGGGTCCGAGTCTGTACAGTAGTGAGCAGGAAGTAGAGCCGCGATATCAAAAGCCCGTCCACACTCTCGCAGATGCAGAACAATTCATTGTCTGTGTGAAATAAACAGTTATGGAAATGGAAAATCCTGTAGTGTCCACACTACAAAGAGTAACTTTGACACAGTATTGCAGTGAGATAATGAAGTGATTAATTAAGTGATGATTGAGTATTAATGATGATCACCTGCTGTTAACAAGAATCACTGAAAGAAAGAGGAACAACTAGAACAGAAAAAAGAGAAAAACAAGAACTACAACTGATGTCCAGCCATCACACATTATTACTCTTATTACTAACCAGTTTGAATTATATTTTGTCACAAATCTATAGAAGCTCTTATTGTGAATTAATTAAGCTGTTTAGATGTTGATTTTTTATTGAAAATATTTTTTAATGTCACCATGATGGTGATCAGTGTATGCTATAGTTGAGCTCTTGACCCTTGACTTTTTAACAATTGTTTTTAACAAGTGAAGTAATAAGTGAAGCTGGTAAAGATCTTGAGAGATTTAATGTATTTTATCTTCAGTTGATTTAATCTAAGGCTGTGGCTGGAAGTCACACAATAGCAGCATTTTCTTAGTGATGCTATTTACACTAAGTGAAAATAGTGATGTATTCTATTTACACCATGTAAAAGTAGCAGTTCTTTGCCATATGTGTAAATAGTAATTATATGCTATTTACACTTCATTTTGGCAGATACTTACCATTTGCACCTCAGTATCGTTGTACATTAACAGGATGCAATAATAAGTGTAAATTATATTTATTAAAATTATTAAATGGATGCTGCCTTAAATGGGACAATAAAAGCCATCCTTCCACTAACCCACCCTAATAAATACTTTTATAATTATTAAACATTTCGTTAGGCACTTTATTTCCACTTTTAGAACAAGTAAATGCCTTTCCGATGTGATATGTGATGGGAAAGGAAGAAGAGCTCGGCAAAAGGCGGATTTGAACCCAGGTCGATCGCATCAAAACCTAGATTCAGGAGCCTGTTAATGCTCTACTTACCACCCCATTCAAGACGATGGTTTATGTGTCTTTTTTAATCTTGTGTCACCCAACAGTTAGTGTAAAGGGCGCTTGACAAGATGCGCTATTTGCACTTAACCTTTACTTACCTTTATAATCCGAAATGTCCATTCAGTATAAACTCTTTAGTAGTCGGCAATACGAGGATGTACAATGCTTTTCACACTTTAAATAGTTAACCCTGGGTCATTATAAACCCTGGAAAAACGGCTCATAATTTCACACTGCTCAATTTACCCGGGGTTAACAATTGATCCTGGTTATTCATAAAATGACATTTCACATTCCTAAACCCTGGGTTAACGTTCTTATTTGCATATTTGCAGGGCCAGTGTCATTGATTGGATGAAAGCAGCACGCAACCTGTTTACATAAAAGCTCTAGCAATGAATGGATACTTCGGACTATAAATGTAAGAATGAAAGTCTCTTCTTCATTCAAATTGTCGCGTTTTCTTTCAGCATTTGACCTTTTCCCACTCAAACACTGAACTTACTGTTTATATACAATGTGCAGAGTTTCCTTCACTGTACAAGCACGCAAATATGTAAGCCTACATAGCATATAGTTCCCTTTCGAACGGTCAGTTTGTACTGCGTCTTAAGACGCTGTATGGGTAGGTTCTCCTACTCTCTCTTGTAAGGAGAACCTACCCATACAGCGTCTTGAGACGCAGTACTCCTTCCCTTATCTCAGGGAACCGAGGTTACGTTAAGTAACCGAGTACGATTTATCATAGTATCATTTGACAGTGGTAGTGAGCAGCTATGTATGGTTTTACCTGTGGTTACCAATTCTCTCTGTCAGAATACTGAAATAGCCTATAATTATAAATAAAATAATTCTTACCAATAGTTATATGAACAAGTATAATTCATACATTAGTTCTAAGGAAAAAAGCTGTACACAGTAAATTAGCAAGTATCTTCATACTATTAGGTACCACATTTCCAAGTAAATACAATACTTTTTTTAGGTTTACTTAAGCATATTTATTGAAACTGTTATGTCTAACCCCGGCCCACCTCAACTTTTGAATTTGACAATCCCGCCCTCGAATTAAGCTAATTGAATAGCCCTGATGTACACAATTGGTTGTCTGTTGCTAAGCGTCTAGCTGTAACATTCTAACACCCGTTTCACACTATACAAGATAGGTGCTAACTAACCCTGCTCCGGAGTACGGTTTCAAAACACATTGCTTTCATAAAAGCGGTGTTTAGAACGACGATAACCCAGGGTTAAGCGCTCTTTTACTGAACGCTTAAAAAGGTTATTTTACTGTCTATGGGTTAAGCTCAGTGTAAAAAAGCCCTAGCTTTTACATAAACAGGTCACGTGCTGCGTTCATCCATTCAATGACACTGACACGCGAAGAACCATTGTTTATTACGGATGTCTGTGCTGTTTTTTTATACAGCATTACAAAAGAATAACAGGAGGACAAATTGTTTACTTGTAAATAAATGCCCAAGCACACAAAGAGACAAATCATTTTGAAATGTGTTTATTTCTTACAGTAGCATAAAGATTAAAAACAGTCCATAATTACACAAAGACTGTGGTTGTGAAAGGAAAGAAAAAGCACTGACCAATAGTCACTATATCAACACTAATGAGAAGTTAATGAAAGCAAACACAGTGGCACAGTGAGGATATGTACAGTCTGTGTTGAAAGATTCAGAACGTTTCCTTCAAATGAAGAACAGGATTCAACATTATTTAAGTTGATAGTTTGTTCTACTCAAATGGACATATCTAAATACTGTAGCCTCATTTTCAACATCATCTCAGTTGCTGCCATTTAATTTATTTTTTAAATTATTACAAATCGAAAGGGGAATCTACCATAAAGCCTTTCAAAAAAGGTCGAGAAAAGAAAACATTTTAATTGCATCACTCACTCAACACTATCCTGGAGGCACAATCATGGGTTTGATTGTGGAAAACTCAGCAAAAGAATGATGAAAAGTGAAGCAGTCAAGTCTTTACAGGCTCTGTAATGTCCATCTCTATCAGTACTTTACAGTCTTACACTTTGCAAACAATTAAGCAAAAGATGCTACAAAGTCCTATAAAGCTCTCTCAATGCGACAGCACTAAATTATTGGTCTTTGTGGATCCTTGTTAAGAACATTGGCAAGAGCATAAAGAGAACAAGCCAATTTGGAATTGATCTTGTCATGCAATTTGGCCACAGAACATTTCAAATGGAGAAGGTGGACATAATGTAGTCTTTCATAAATTGTTTGAGTAGGTTTGCCTTAATATCAGAGTATATCCGGCAGGCTACGATCCTCCTGTGGCACAAAAACAAGAGGAGAAACATCCCTCATAGCCAACTAGTACAATCTAGGGATTACGGAATACGGTTAAGAGAAATTCAAGAATTTCAAGAGCCAAATGTTCTGAACAATACATAAACAGCTTTAAAAAATTAGGATTAGTAATTGGATGAAAGTCTTTGGTGACCAACTGCACGTCTCAATATGCTACCTATGAGATGGCAGCCATCCTACGTGTCCTTGATATTAGAATTTCACTGTGAAACGCCTAATAATAATCCCTCAGAATAGGTCTAATACAATAAAGCCACTGCAGCGCTGTGCATTTAATATTCCCCGGTATATAACCGTCAAAAGACTATTACGCTTTGACAATGTATAAAAGCACTTGTGTGCCACAAGTCTAGATTATCTAAAGGTTCGGGAGACTTTTCCGAAGTGACAGCGAATGCAGGTAGGTAGCTCTTAAAAATGAAGAGGGGAGAACGTTTTCAGGTGAGAGAGCTTTTCCCACACTGATCCCGAAGGCACGGCACACAGGTTAGCTTAAAAGTAGAACAGACAAGAGGATGAGATGGTGGCGCGCAGGAGAAGCCGTGAATCATGTGTGGGTGTAGGACAGCTGGTGGGTAGACGATCCGTGCCCAATTTTAGAGCCCAGATTTGTGCACATGTGCGAAAGTGTGTCAATAAATGCTCTGTAAGAAGACTAAAGCAACAATAACATGTGTTTATGCGTCTTATAATGAGGTTAGGGGTGCTCTGGAGAGAGGATGTGTCCAGAAGCGAGGACAAGGCACCCAAGCATGTAGCATATGTGCATTTGCACACTGAAATTGCTGATATGTCTACATTTTGAACTACTGCACCAAAAAGTCACAACTTGGACTAGACCAGAACAGAAAGCTACGGACTCCCAAAGGGAAATGGTGCTGAAAAAAATACAAGAGAGGGGAAGAAATATACATCATATTTCAGTGCTTTTGCGTTCTCTAGGAAATGTTTTACGTTCCTCTGAGAAACCTTGTATTCGCTTGCAAAATCTCTGCATCCCAGAGAGGCTTTGTGTTTGCTCACAAAGAACTAAAGCGTTTCCCAAGAGAACCAAACATTTTGCGAACTAACAAAAATTTATCGGAACGCAAACATTTTGCAAGCTAACGCAAAGTTTCTTGGAGACGGGCAAACATTTTCAAGCTCATTTTGTCCAGCGAACACAAAACATTTGCGATAGATCACAAAAGCATCAAAATAATTATCCTCCCATCTCATTTTTTCCCCAATCACCATTTTCTACCTCTGCAGAAAACACGTGGCGTTCACACAGCTTTCTTGTTATACTTTGTACGGTCTTAAAAATGTATAATGCAATAAATTATACAACAAAAACTATACAATTTTTTTTTAAAAAATCACCTATTTTTGATGGTAAATGACTGAACAGCAGCAAAGAGTGTCTACATGCTTTCAAGAAAACATTTAAATCAATGAGATCCATCAATTTCTGTCTGTCAGCTAGCCCTAAATTGTCTCGTAATACATCAGGCTTCATAAATGAAAGCTTATATTCTGCTTCTCTCAATCTAACACTTTTTGCAGTTGCTTTCCATCATATAACACTATTACAGTAGGTTAGATTTAAGATAGTGTGCTGTAAATCAACAACAAAGCTCTACTATTGTTCACAGTGCATCTCTAGAACAATCACCACAGATGTATTAGTGTTGGTTTCTAAATGTACTCCACATATTTTTTATATATTGGTCATATTGGACTGCGTCAGAGCTTTCAGCTCCTGTTAGAGTATGTCCATCCTCCTACTCAGACCGGAGGAACGTCAGAACTCAGTACTCAGTAATCAGTACTCAAACGCAATTAGTAATAAACGAACCAAAAAGACAAAGTTGTTCAGACTGATACAAGCACACAGTGATAGCAAACTGTTAGCAGGATCATTTCAAGCACAAACTACTAAATAAAATATATCTTATAAGACACAGTAAAGCTTGGTCTACACCTGGTGACGTGAGGAGTAGTGAAACGGCCTGCCACTATGTCCAAGCTTTTGGTTAAAGGGATAGTTCACCTAAAAAAAAAAAATTGAATTCTGTAATTTACCCACCCTCATGTCATTCCAAACCTGCAACTTTTTCTTCTGTGAAACACAAAAGATCTCAGTGTCTCAGTGGTATTTTTTCAATTCAACGAAAGTCAATGGTTCAAAACAACTTTGGACCCCATTGACTTTCACTGACATATTTTGAAGAATGTTTTTGAAAGAACTCTTTCGTGTTTTGCAGAAGAAAGTAAATCATACCGGTTTGGAATGACATGAAGGTGAGTAAATTATTTGTTCATAATTTTTGGGGGGTGAACTGTCCCTTCAATGAATCACAGAGAACTACTAGAGTACTACGATACACTATGGTGATTGTTGGTCTAACTCATCTATCTGGCCTCGGCGTGAGCACGCATAAGAGCTAGGCGGGAAAGAGTTCTCGTATCATCACTATTCAACAAAAGTCATAAATATGAGTTATTTCCATTCCCAGCACATATACCTAACATGCTGTTTAGTGGTGAGATATTAGTGTTCCTTGCCAAGTCAAGTTCCTTGTCCTAGTTGAGGTAGGCTTGCAAGGAAAAGCACATTTACTAGCGTCTCCTATCAAAACCACCACATCATGGGGAATACTGCCCACAATTCGGACCACTCAGGACAGCACAGAATGGTAATAAGATCATGAAACATTACTTCTTGATCACGTTTAACAGGCACACTAAGTGTGTCAAGTGGATAATGAGTGGTTTTGTTAAATGGTAGTCCATTTCTTTGCACCTGGTGCCCAGATTCACTTTCCAGGAAACACTGAGATCTTGCCAGCCTTGGCCAGCTTGTCGATGATCTGGGCCTCATAGTCTGCATCATGGACACCTGTTTTACGAAACTCTCCAGAATAGCGGTTCTGCTCCCAATAGTGGTGCCAGTTTCCCCGACTGTCCGCCCCAAAACCAAATACATTCACCTATGGAGTTAAAAACAGAAATTATTATTTTTTTGTTGCATATATACTTGAAATGCCTTCTTTAAAAACATACACTAGTCAAAAAAATATTAAGCAAACCCTCAATCATCATAGTATAACACCAAGTCAATTAGCCTTCAGGGATATCAATCTGTCCAATAAGGAAGCATAAGTGATTGTCAATCAGTTTCAACTGCTTTGGTGCAAATGAGTGACAACATGTGCACTGGAGAGGCAACAGCAAGACAACCCCCAAAAAGGAATGATTTTGCAGGATGAAGGATTAAGGCAGTTCTGAAGGCAAACGAGGGTCCAACCCGGTACTAGCAAGCAGTGTTGTAGTCAAGACCAGCTCATTCGAGTCCGAGTCAATACCGAGTTCAGAGAGGGTTGAGTCCAAGTCAAGACCAAGTTCAGAGAGGGTTGAGTCCAAGTCAAGACCAAGTTCAGAGAGGGTCGAGTCCGAGTCAATACAGAGTTCAGAGAGGGTTGAGTCCGAGTCAAGACCAAGTTCAGAGAGGGTTGAGTCGAGTCAAGACCAAGTTCAGAGAGGGTTGAGTCGGAGTCAAGACCAAGTTCAGAGAGGTTTGAGTCCGAGTCAAGACCAAGTTCAGAGAGGGTTGAGTCCGAGTCAAGACCGAGTTCAGAGAAGGTTGAGTCCGAGTCAAGACCGAGTTCAGAGAGGGTTGAGTCCGCGTCAAGACCGAGTTCAGAGAGGGTTGAGTCCAAGTCAAGACCGAGACCAGAGATGGCTGAGTCCGAGTCAAGACCGAGTTCAGAGAGGGTTGAGTCCGAGTCAAGACCGAGTTCAGAGAGGGTTGAGTCCGAGTCAAGACCGAGTTCAAAGAGGGTTGAGTCCAAGTCAAGACCGAGACCAGAAAGGGCTGAGTCTGAGTCAAGACGGAGTTCAAAGAGGGTTGAGTCCAAGTCAAGGCTGAGACCAGAGAGGGTTGAGTCCGAGTCAAGACCGAGTTCAGAGAGGGTTGAGTCCGAGTCAAGACCGAGTTCAGAGAGGGTTGAGTCCAAGTCAAGACCGAGACCAGAGAGGGTTGAGTCCGAGTCAAGACGAGACCGAGACCAGAGAGGGCTGAGTCCGAGTCAAGACTGAGTTCAAAGAGGGTTGAGTCCAAGTCAAGACCGAGACCAGAGAGGGTTGAGTCCGAGTCAAGACGATTTCAAAGAGAGAGTTGAGTCCGAGTCAAGACCGAGACCAGAGAGGGCTGAGTCCGAGTCAAGACGGAGTTCAAAGAGGGTTGAGTCCAAGTCAAGACCGAGACCAGAAAGGGCTGAGTCCGAGTCAAGACGGAGTTCAAAGAGGGTTGAGTCCAAGTCAAGACTGAGACCAGAGAGGGTTGAGTCCGAGTCAAGACCGAGTTCAGAGAGGGTTGAGTCCGAGTCAAGACCGAGTTCAGAGAGGGTTGAGTCCAAGTCAAGACCGAGACCAGAGAGGGTTGAGTCCGAGTCAAGACCGAGACCGAGACCAGAGAGGGCTGAGTCCGAGTCAAGACTGAGTTCAAAGAGGGTTGAGTCCAAGTCAAGACCGAGACCAGAGAGGGTTGAGTCCGAGTTAAGACGATTTCAAAGAGAGAGTTGAGTCCGAGTCAAGACCGAGACCAGAGAGGGCTGAGTCCGAGTCAAGACGGAGTTCAAAGAGGGTTGAGTCCAAGTCAAAACCGAGACCAGAGAGGGTTGAGTCCGAGTCAAGACGGAGTTCAAAGAGGGTTGAGTCCAAGTCAAAACCGAGACCAGAGAGGGTTGAGTCCGAGTCAAGACGGAGTTCAAAGAGGGTTGAGTCCAAGTCAAAACCGAGACCAGAGAGGGTTGAGTCCGAGTCAAGACGGAGTTCAAAGAGGGTTGAGTCCAAGTCAAAACCGAGACCAGAGAGGGCTGAGTCCGAGTCAAGACGGAGTTCAAAGAGGGTTGAGTCCAAGTCAAAACCGAGACCAGAGAGGGTTGAGTCCGAGTCAAGACCGAGACCAGAGAGGGCTGAGTCTGAGTCTAGACCGAGACCAGCAAAAATCCACAAACAACATTAGAACTTAATTTGATTAACTTTTTAGTTACAGAGGGCGTGCACAGAGTGGCTGCAGAAAAAATGCTGCCTTTTTAATGCAATGTGAATGTGGCAGAGGGAGAGAGGGTGGGCGGCCTTCTGTCAGACATTTTTGGGGGGAGATCCTTAGTGTTGAGACTGTCATCTGTCATCGTAACTATTCATTTTATTATTTCATTAAACAAGATAAGGTTTTTTCTGTGACATTTTTGTCTTAATTTGTAAACAGTAAATACATTAAAATGACACAGTTGAGAAATAATGTAGCAATGTGACTTCCTGGAAAGCGTGATCACTACAGGTTGATGGCAGGTGGACACAGCGTAAAATAGAAGCGAGAGCAGGTGGGTCACAGGTGTGGGAGAGAACCTGGTGGGAGTTAGTCTCAAGTCATGCACATTTGCGCACAAGAAAAATTACCAATCATTGGACGTGTAAATCAAACATCAATTTGAAGAATTATTAACACACATTAATATACATTAATAATCATGAAATATTTTGAATGGGACTCGAGTGGACTCGGGAATAAGTCCAAATCCCAATATGTTAGAGTACGACTCGATACCAAGTCCAAATGCACGCGAGTCCATGACAAGACCAAGACCATTAAAATATGGTCTCGAGACCAAGTTCAAGACCGAGTCCGAGTCTCGAGTAATACAACACTGCTAGCAAGGTGTTCCTAATAAAGTGGCCGGAGAGTGTGTGTGTATATTATGCCAACCCAGGGTCTTACCTCATCACATACATGTAGAGCGAAGAACAGGACGAGCATGCCAGTGGAGGGATAGCGCCCATGATGATGTGTCCAGCGGTCATGGATGTATTTAAAGAAAGCTGGGTTGAAGATCTGAACCTACAGGACATGATTTGATACATATGCAGATTTATAGCAGCCCAGAGAAAACAAATAAAGACTCAATGTGAGATTGATATTGTTCTATTGTTCAGGGTATAAAGAGTGTCTTAATTCAGAGAATATATATCTTTCAGAGACAGGATGGGAATATATTACCTTGTCTTTATCCACACGCAGAAACTGCTTCACTGGAGCGTAAGTACTGTGAGAGAGAGAGATTTGGAAAGATTAAGTTATAAGTCTTCCCACTTCTGACATCTCTTCATCTTTTCATTAAAACCTGTGAGTTGAACTGCTGCTAACTTTCTAGTGTTTTTCAGGGAAGTAGAGAAGATTGTTGATAAAGTGCGATGATGTGTGGCAGTGTGTGTGCTTTGAATGACACATTTCTGGGTACAGAACACTGCAGTGTGTTCATAGACAGAATATAATCAAGGTCTCATTGCAGATAGTAGCTACTACGGCAGGAATTCTACAACTAATTTTGAATGCAACTCAAAATACAGGAATTGACAACCAAATTTTCATTATATCCACCGAGTGTCTGTAAACTGAACTAAAATAGCCTACTAATTTACTGATGATGTCACACTCTTATGACTTTAAAAAAGAAAGAAAAAGAAAAATACCTTTTTACCACGTTAAAATTACATAAATAAAATGAAAAGGGAAAGAAAAATAAAATAAAAGAAAAATATTTTTTAAAGATTTAAATAAAATTGTGCAGCTATTTAGCTTTTTTCTTAATGTTCTTAAATGTCTGTGTTGTTGTGCTCACAAGCGGATCTGGCCGGTGGAGAGGGCACTTGTGATCCACAACAAGTCGAGAGTCTTGAAGGGCACCAGCACAAAGCTCACGTTGGCCGCCAGGTTTTTGGCACTCTCTGGGTACATGAAGTGGTGTGTGGTACGGCTGCCGGCATCCTCTTCGTACCCTACAGTGGGGGCCAGGTTCATCCTGGAACACACAGATCCAATTGAATTAGACCGTGAAAACCCTCTCTCACTTTCACTGAAACAAGCCGTATTACTTTGGCATTTCATTATTTTCCCCATGATAGAGTAAAATGAACAAACAGAAAGAGCATTCAGGTTGACAGCTAGCGGCAGAAAAAGCAGACAGCAGACAACCCTCGCCACTCATTGTAATTGCATAGAAAAGAGTAACCGGGACATTATTCAAAATTCTCTTTTTGTGTTCCACTGAAGAAGAAAAACATCTTAAGGGTTTGGAATGACATGACAGGGTATCTGCAGAGTTTAAGACTTAAGACCTGCATAAATAAAATGAATAATTCTTTTAATTAAACACGCTAGAGCACATATTTAACTTCAAAACAGGGTAAGAGTAAGTTCAAAATACTCAAGACACGTTTTACTAATATATAAATACATATGAATTAGAGATCAATCAATATTGGATTTTGCTGATACTATGATGCATTTAAAAAGATTTTTGCAGATACCAGTCAAATCTATATACTGAATTTAGTGTTGAAATTTGAAATGCCAGAAATGTGCCAATGAAATGCCCCCCAAAAAACCCCAAAAAAGTATTAATAATAGAGAAAGTATTTAATGCATAATCCAAGACTTAATTAATTACTAATACCACAAAATTCTTATTTTGAAATGTCTATGCTTTACCATTGCGGTCATGTCATCAAATTCAAAAAGATGTGGGAGATAAAATATGCATTCAACCATACAACGACAAATACCATAAGGTTAACATCGTCATAATTCATCAACAGTAGATCATAAGCAGTAATTGCATAAATCATATTGGCATAAATGAGTAATTTTCATTGAGAACTTCTCTAAAACCATAGACCTGAAGAATGTGCAATAGCACCACATTTTGACTTAGACTTTGACTTAAATGCGTGTAGCGCTCACATTTACTGTAATTAAATCATCACCTTTGAAGTTTAATAATCACATCAGGCCGTGTCGCTGTTCATCCCAAATTTAAGACCTCATGATAATTAAGGCATTGTTATACCATTTAGGACTTAAGACTTTTTATGGCCTTAAATTTGATCAAAAGTTCCCTTGTAGTCAATCATTGTATCCCTTAAAACTCATCTTTGATCACCAAAATGACATTTAAAAAAGATTTCCAGTGAAAAAAAATTCTTCATGCCTTAATATAGCTTGAATGTAACTCTACACCCTTGCTTCATTTAGTACACGTCAGTTACGTCGCTTCACTTCCATTCATAAATCCTGTCCCGTGGCCTCATGGGATAGTAAAGTGTCCATTGAACGCACACTTAAGAATCTCGCCGGAAGTAGTAGGTCATCCGGGTACTTTTGCCTACTGTGAATTTGGACATACTTTTGTTACATACTGTTTTTCGCCTACTATAAAGTAGGGAAGTATGCGATTTCGGATGCAGCCCATCTTCCCGTTCGCCATCTCAGAGTCAGACAGCTGCCTTCTATGGAAGCTTGTTTCTACCACAGAAGAAAAAATAAATAAGGTAATTGCGACTTTTTATCTCACAATTCAGACTTTTTTTTCCTCAAAATTGTGTGATATAAAGTCAGAATTGTGAGATATTAACTCACCATTCTGCGAAAGAAGTCAGAATTGCGAGATTTAAACTCGCAATTGTGAGAAAAAAAAAAGTCAGAATTGCACAGAGACGTGATTGGATACAAGGTAGTTTGTGATGTAAGAAACACCGGTGATTTCAAAACAATCTTTTTCATTGCAGTTTTAAGGAGAAAATACTCAGCAATGGTGTGGACTTATGAATGTGCACATCTGTCTTAAAGCATATTAAAAACACCACATAAACAACATTAAAAACTAGATTTACACTACAGGGGGACATTTTAAGACTTAAGAACCCGTGGGGAGTCTGCATGAGGATCAATAAATTACATTCATTTCTGGGTGAGCTATTCCTTTAAGAGAGACAGACTGCAAGAGACTAGCAAGATGATGGAGAGAGGGTGGATCAGACAGGAACGCAGACCGGGTCGGTGTCTATTCAGGAGGCATGTCTGTTGTGCCGATGGATTTCAGAGCTTCCATTTCACAGATCATGTCCTCTCAACAAAGTGCTCTGATTAGAAAAAAAAAAAAACCCTGCTACCATTTCTCATTCTCTATCTGTATCCTACATGTATTCACTCAAATTCAGAGAACTGCCTTACATCACCAAGACTTTGTAACATGTAGAATCTAAAGCGTGTATTCAGGCAGCAGGAATTTAAAAAGCTTTAGATGTAATAGTCCTGGAGATTTTAATGCAAAACAACAAATGTACATGTCCGCCTGTTTCTCTCTTTATCTTCTTAAGACTCAAAGCTTGTCTCAAAGCCAGGGAAATGATTTACCAATCAAATCTCAAGTGGGGTTTTTTCTTATATAATATACTAAACACAGGGCAAAGAACATGGCTTAAACTGGAAACCACAATACTCATTTAAAATGAAGATTTTTTTAATGAAACCACAAGGAGGTTTTATTATTCTACAGTTTGGTTGTGGCGTCTAGTAGTAGTACTGATTGTGATTTTTTTTAATTATTATAAAATTAAGTAAAAAATAACCAACCAGAAAATTCACATCAGTATGTAATATAGTACATACATAAAATGTGTGATACAAGGACGCTAAATCTATTTCAAGCAAAGTACTGTTTAAAAAAAAACCTCTCAGACAATGGAAACTTATATGAGCCAATAAACAGCAACAGCAAACTCATTCAACTGGAGAAAAAAAGCTCATATCATCTGTTAAACCATCTCTCAACAGTGTCCAAATGAGAGCAGACAGCAGTTGAACAAATAAAGAGATAGACAGCGGCTGTAGGGCAGAAGAAAGAGATGGATTCAGAGGAGGACGGGATTAATTTCAGACTTCACTGAAATAGCACCTCAATTTATACCTCCGTCTCTTTCAGCCTCTCCGTCTCTCTGATCTCCACTAAACATGCACTGTTCTGTCACCCCCGGGCCATTATTTTACTCTTTTCTTTAAGCAGCAATAGGCACATTCTGCCCTTTTCTATGTTCATTCGACTGAAACCTGCAATTGCAAATGTCAATCCACCATATCTGGCTGTGATCAGTGTCCCGGAAAACAGACTATTATTGCATACTACAACTAAGGCGAATACACCTGATTCAAAAACATTCCCATAAGCTATCAAATAAATAAAACTATAACTATATAGATACGGATCAAGATATAAATGTGGCTTTCTTTCATCTAAAGTCTCAAGAAAAGTCTCCATGAAATCAAAATGGAAGTTTTTTGCCTTTTAGTATGAATATGTCAGCCTTGCTGTTATCTATAAGCTAGTGTGCTCCAAAAAAATGACAAAACTCGTATTTTGAAGATATAAGCATTCAAACGTAGTCTCTCGCTTCCACCAATATCGATCAACGATTTTGATGGGATCACACTGCACTTCAGCTTCTCATCAGATTTTATGTCCAATCAAATGCTCTCTAGAATCTAAAGCATCCTGCCCCGTACATTATACGCTGAAGCTGTGGCTAAAATAGGTCACTTGCTCACACATAGTATTTTCTACATGGTGAATAGTGCACTATATAGGGGATAGGGAATCATTCAGACAGTGTAAATATGCTTTTTTTATTGGGGCGAATTAAGTCTGGTTTCACGTTAGTGTCACATGAACCGTCGCAGTGCGCACAGAGTCTGCTCCGGTCCAGAGATACGATAGCACAGAGCGGATGATATGCGCGAGTCGCACATACCAGAAAATGTATCGGACCCATTTGAATTCTGCACAGAATACTATATTTTAAAGCGATAGGGAGGAGAATCAGAGGAGAAACGATTAGTGATTAGGAGGAAACTGTGGCTTTAACAAGCTCAACTGCTCTGGTCGAGCTGTGATATAAACGAAACACTATTGGCTATTTTAAAAAGGGGAGGAGCTGTTCGATATGTCCCGACAGGTCTTCCTGTTTCAGTGGAAATTACATCAACACATTGAATAATGCTGCGTGTTAAGGCACTTAAGTGGGCCTTTAAAAGGTGATGTAATTTTTTCAATATTAAATTATTATAATAAATCCTATATAGTAAGTAGTAAAAATGTAAACCCTGTGGCAATGTGCTTTCAAAACATTGCTTTGTTTGTTTGCGTATCCTGACCAGCCTGAAATTAGCCAGACGAACTCAACCAATGTTCTAAATTTGCAACTGGACTATCGAATTGATCAACCAACGGAGAATGACGGGGTGTCAATGAAACCCGTTTGAATTTTTTTTTTTTATATTTGTAAATATAAATAAATAAATATAAGTAGAGATAAATTACATATTTCACCTTTAATTATTGAAAATAAAAATGTACAAAGCTATAACAACCTTGCTCGACAAAATCATTCTGAAATCTGAATACAAGGGCACAAATTACATTTGTATATCTTGTTTCAAAACCCAATAAAACCCTCATAATCTTGAATATGCATTTAAAATCCATTTTCAAAAGACTGTTTTCTCTCCCTTTCTTTTCCCAGTGGCATTTCAAGACTCACCTCATGATGAAGTCGTGGCCATCAATCATTGGACCGTAACCTGCCCCGCGGAGGTTGCCTGAATTCCCCACCACGGCACAGCGCAGACAGCGGGCAGGGTCCCACGAACCGTATGGGGAACGGCCTGGAATGACCTGGAACAGCCTCTGTAGAACTTGCTGGATGTTGTGGGGTTTGAATTGAGGCTGCAACATCTGTACAGGGCCCAGAGGGAAGAGAAGGGAGGGAGAGAGGAAGAAAGAAAGAAACTGACATAAGGTTGGGCAGTTATCTTTTAACTTCAAACCATCTGCACACCTGTCTGTGCACACATGCATAATAAAATAAACATCCAGGCAGCCAATTAGCCATTGAAGCCCTCTGCAGTGATGGGAGGGGGGCACGTTCAAGACCAGACCTAAAATCTTTCCTTTTGTATTTTACTGAAATCCCTTCATGACATGGCTTCCTTCCAAGCAACCCCCTTCTGTCTCTTTCCCCGTTTTCTCTCCCTCCTTTCTCCTCCTCACCGTCCCTTCTGCCAATAGTTGGCAGAGTTTATCAGGTCTCCATTGCACCTAATAATTCTTGGCAGATGTTCTCCGGGTACAGATGCCAGCCACTGATTTTACTCTGTGACCATCCATCTACATGATGGGAGCCATTGTGTTTAATATGAGACTCAACAGATTTTGTACTGTGATCAAATAAATCGAATCTTGGTGAGTAATAAAAAAATTTTTTTTTTAGTTTGTATTTTGTTTTTTTATTTTTATCTTACCGACTCCAACATTTTGACCAGTGGTGTATATATTAATTTAAGTAATATGTGCATCTTTAAATGTATAGTAGGTTTGGGCAAAAATCTGAATTTCAATTTCTGAGTTAGAATTTTATTTGAATAAGTCATAACACGACCTTTGAATTGGAATAACAGCAAGAGGAATTTAATGAACTGCAATTCAAAAATGTCATTAGTCCAACATAAATTTCACGACAAAAATTCATTTTGAGTCATTTTGCCCATTATACCCTAGTGAAAAAACCTATACCTAAATGGATTTACAATACATATAATTAATATAATTTATTGACATCACTTTTATCACTTACTGATATACATTTTATAATTAAACTTTATTTGGAGTACTTTTTATTGCACAATGCACATAATATTAAGCCTATATTTTGTGTTTCAATATCAATGTTAGTAAGGATAGTATGATCATGTATAATATCAATCTTTAAATAAGATATTTAAAGTGGACCTAAATTATACTAGTTCCATTTAACACAACCAAATATACTGAAGTACAAAATTTGTTGTTCCAATTTAGCAGACTTTAAGTATATCAATTTAGTATACCAAAAGTAAAATCACAGGGAATTTATTTTAAGTGTATTTGTAGCATACGTTGCATAAAATAAATGTATTTCAAATGCATGTTGGTATATTTATTTTTCACTAGGGTACTCTGATATGTAAAATAATTTTTTTCTGATTAGACATTTTCTTAAGTTCAATTAAGTCCAAAGCAAATAACAAAACAATTAACAATCCTTTTACATTTATTTGACCAGTAAGCAAAACACCTAGAACAGCATTGTGACGGCATGTTTTTGACATGCAAAATTCGGTATTTTCCTTAAACGCAAGCATTTTCCCAACCCCAATCCCCAAATCTTTCTGCTTCTTTTGCTTAATGCGGTCCAGCACCCTCCCTGCTTATAATATACCCAGCGCAAGTATTACAGACTAACATTTTTAGCTGACACACTTTTTTCAGACGTTACTCATGTTCTCTTGGCTTCGTGTTTCTTAAACATGATGCATAAGCACAATTGCAGAGCACTAACATCTCTCATTTGAAGGAAAGAAGCACAATAAAATGAGGTCTCTTTTAATTAAGGACAGTGGGAGTTTCCATGCAGTCATTTCATTTAGTTTTCCCCATTTAGTTAATGCATGAGGTCGAAAGCATTTCACGAAATCGAACTACAGCACAGTCTAACCACATCAAGGGAATTCCTAATGCTAAAAGCAGCAAATGAGGAACTGCAAGATCACTTACCACCCACCAGTAGTACACGTCTGAAGGCAGCTGGATATTGTCTCGAATCCACACAGGCGAGATGTCCGGGTCATAGTTCTCGTCAAACCAGTCGGAGACGCCTGGGTCGCCCACGCACCGAGAGCAGGCACATGTCTTCTGCTGAGTGCTCTCAGCTGGGATCACCCGGTGGGAACCAGCATAGCTGGGCACTAGCTTAACCCGGTGCGACTCTTCCCATCCCGGGGGTTCAAAGTAAGGCAGGCCGGTTCCTCCTCTCAGGGAGAAGGAGAAGAAGAGCGAGGTGAGGAACAGGAGGGCCAGGGATCCCAAGACCACGCAGAAGCGCAGGGAGCATCGCATTCCCCCACGTTCTCCAGCCACCACAGCTCCGACGGGCGCCCAGGGCCTCAGCTCACCCGTCCTCTGAGTTCGTGCCCATGCGGCCCATCCCCAACCCCAGCCCAAGCCCGAGCGTCCCTCTCTCTGCGGAGGCACAGACGGCATGCGCCCGCCCCACTGCCATGAACCAGCCCCTGCCACCGTGCCAAACCTGGACTCAGTACCACTCGGCGTACTGAGCGACACAGGCTTTAAACCCAAAAGTGTGTGAATCTCACAAAACTGTTCGCCTGTGAACTACCGCTGCTGATCTCCCGTCTGTCAGTCTTCTCTTTCAATCTGTCACTGCTGCCGTGGAGCCTTTTACCGCTCTTTATTCTCGCTCTCTTCCCCCTACACTATGGGATCTCCTCCAGCTCTCCCTTTCACGCTTCTGAACTGTCACGGTTCAAACACACACCAGTCTTTCGCCTCTAAAAATCAGTCTGCTTGTAGGCGTGTGTGTGATCTGCTCTATTCTCCTTGCAGTGACAGTTGGAAGAATAGCCCACTCTGCGGTTTTGACATCTCAGTGCCAGACAAGCTAGGCTGTCATCCGTGTCTGTTCCATTACAGTCCTCTATGAGTCCAAGTTTGTCACTGTAATCCGGTTTGTCTGCGTCCGTACGCTCCGTCTACCGAGCCGCCGTGCTGAACTTCACAGCCAGAGGAGGAAACGGGTGGAGTTTTCTCACAGATTTGTAATGAAGCTCTTTTGCAGACATCTTAGATAGCTTTATATCATACAACACTCCCTAAACTCTTTCCGTCTCATTCATTTCGCTGTAGTTGTGCATCCTGCGAGTTACTTTAAGTGCAGAGACATCCCACCGCACTTGTATCCTTGGTCTTAATGGGGTCTTCAATGAAAGCAGCTTGCAGATTCAACTATGAGGAACTTCTCTCTCTGCTGCTCTCCGTTCCCAACGGTTTCACTGTCTGGAAAAGAGCAAAGGGGTTTGAACATTCCAGTTTAGCACTTTAGTTCATAGCTTGATAAGATGAGCACTTTGACTCCCTCCAGGTCGGTGGATAAAAAAAAAAACAAAGAAACAAATTTTTAAAAAAATGGAGGAAAAGATGGCAACAAAGATGATTAAAAGAATTTAACGGCTTAAGCACAAAAAAAGGGATTTGAGTGCCAAGGAGCTGGATTATAGAAAAATGCTAATAAATAATGGCATCCCTCCATCAGATTTTCTTCTAACACTGCATTTGTTTAACGGCTAGAGGATGTGAGCAGTTGAGTGCATACAAGTGTGTTGTGTCGCAGGACGCGCCTGCCAATTTCACAATGACAGCTCTTAACGGAATTGGTGAGGTGGGGAACTCGGATTTCAACAAGGCAATGTGCCCTGACCTGCTGTTGTACTGTAATCTCCAAATCTATAATCTCTGGGATGCTGCTGGCACACCTGTGTGAGCTATCTTTCTCTCTGCCAGTTTGCTGCCGAGAAAACCTGTCAGTCCGAGCGGGAGCAGTGCATCAGGATCATAGTGGAATCCAGCTGCTGGTGTCTTCAGCTGCTCTTCTTGATTCAGGGTGACCTTCCAAACTACAGGGAGGGTAACAGACAGATGGACAAGTGCAGAATTACTTACTACCATATCAAGACATGGATGCAATAATATTATTATTAGCCATGGAGATTTTTTTTTTTTAGCTGGACAAATTCTAATTCAAATTTTCAGAAAACTGCCAAGAAAGCACAGATTATTGGCAAGCACAATTAAATAAAAATATATATTTCACACAGTTACATGCCAAAATATGTTTTGCTCCAGAGACATTTTTTCCACATTTAATACAAATACAACAATAGCCTATGACTTGTACACAGAAAAATAAAGCAGTGTTTTGAAAAACATTTAATGTATGTAAATGTACAGGGGGATTCTAAAGCCTGAGACACACTGAAAGGTTGTTTGGAAAAACATAAAACTATGGGAAAAGGACTAAATGAATACGAAAAATGTAAGATTCTGCACTATTCTTAAGGTCACCAATCAAATAAGCTAATTTCTGATGTTTCCATTGAATCACAAGATTAGATCAAAAGCTGCTGTCATTAAAGCAAAAGGGACACAAACCAAATCCTAAGAAATGCCATTCTCAATTCATGTTAATTTTTCTATCCAACGTCACTCAAATTGAATCCTGATCAAATAATTTGCAAAATAAAAATATTGCATCAAATTAGAAAACATATATTTTTTTAAATGCATCAAAAGCTGCTGCTCTTTTAATATTTGAGTTTCTCCCTCCATCTCGTATATTATTTTCCAATCCTTCTTTGCCCCACTCTTGTTCACTGACTTTTCATTTTCATCATCTTCACTGATATCTGTCCCTCACACACATTTGAAGTGTTTCTATCTTTGGGGCTCTCTTGTGACCGTTGATTTCTGTTGAATATTCTCTGTAGAACATCTGCTGAGCTAAATTACCAGAGCTGAATATGGAGCACAGACACCAGTTCAGGCACCATAGAAGGACATGAACTGCAATCACAAAAACACATCAGTTTGTTGCCAACAGTTCAACCGTGGATTTAGAAGAATATATTGACATCTATCAAACAAACAGGTGGCTCGTGCTGCTTTCACTGTGGCTGCAGATTAAATCACGTGATTGTGATTGCATGCGTGGGTGAGCCGCTCGAGATCACATTCAATTTGAGAATGAGGAGATACGTCATGGTCGTGGGCGGAGTCTGGCCCGTACACCATTCCGGGATCCGACGCTATCGGTTGCCAGGGGTAACATTGTAAGAGCGAAACAGAGATCAGAGCAGGAAAGACGGCTCGAGGAATTATCATCGCGGCGTTTAAGCGGAGAAATTACGAGAAAACTTGAAATGGAGAAGAAGAGGTCTCGTACAGGGAGAAACTTACTACCAGCGCCAAGCTGAGGTATTTAGAGAAGCTGATATCAAAAACGTTGACCCATACGAGCTGCCACGGCAGAACTCTTTACCACCTTGCACTGAAATGTTTCTATAAATATATTTCCTGTGCATTCTGAATAATAAATATATCTCCCCACTATCCTGCAGCAGTCCAGTGCTCGTCATCCTTAGCAGTGTTTTTCTCTTACTGATCATATTTTGTACCTGTTGAGTTTATATTTTTAAATTAATTTGACTAAAAATTTAAATGATCGTTTGTGTGCGCTGGTGCTTTTATTCCAGCCTTCTTGAGTAGAATGAATGCTCGGTACGTGCTTTAAATGGATGTAATGTTAACCATGTTAAATATTGAATTAATCTTAAACAGTGATGCACAGTAGAGGAAAATGACAGTCAACTAGGCCTACCTTGAATATTAATTAAGCGTTTTGGGCATAAACATGTTTATAGCATACAGTAAAATGACCGACAATGAAAAATGACAGAATAGTGATCAACATGTTTAATACAAATAAATAAAGGTTCGTATTGATCAAGTGTCTCACACTTCAGCATCGCGCTCACTAGTTAAGACCATGACTGACACCCTGTGGTGAAATAATGGCGTACGTTTACCAGCCGCTGCTTTCTCAGATCGGCTTGGGTGGATTAAAACTTAATGTTCAGTTGAGTTTGGAAAACTATGTACATAGTAATCATCAGAATATCTCTTCTCCAGTCTCTGTCCGAATTCATTACCTGGCGGGCAGACCCCCAAAATGGCGGAAGGGGGGCGGGGCGCTGTGTCGTGACGACATCTCCTCATTCTCAATACTCTCCCCTTCCACTCCAATTAGAAAAATGAATTTCAGATTTCATTTTCTCCGGCAGCAGTAAAAGACTACTTCTTTGATTGAGACGTTCTCATCTTTAAACCTGCTACTTCTTTTTAGACGCCCACAGAAGCAAGAACGGAGAGAAAAACAGCGAAAGAGGCGGCGTGCACATTCATTTAATGCTGCTACAGCAATTCCAGTTGAATAATGTTTAATTATGCCACAGCCTGCATGCTGCTGATTACTTACCAGTTATCAGGTGATGCGACGGAGCGCGATCAGGTTTGACGTTCTCAAATGCGTGAACGCGCCCAAGTTTCGACTTTTATTATGTGGGCTCACGCAAACTGTTTGTTCCGTTTATCTTTTCGATTTCGAACTATTTTAGTTTATGTACAATGTAGTCGTCGTTAGTGGGTGGATGAGTGAGTGTTGTTTGCGATTAATGGCATTTTACTTTTTTTTTAAATAATTATGTCAGCATCAGCTATGTTTTGCCCAGTTGGTTGTGGTTTGAGTTAACTTGCTATTAAACTAAACACATTTCTAATGCAATTAGAACAGCAATTCCAGTTTAATAATAATAATTTGTATTTATTCCAGGCGGCTGAGAGTTGGTTCGGAAAATGTGCGACGTCATTATGTTGTCGCTGGCGACCAGACAGGTGTTGTAGTAGAACCACCCCTTTCGCGTCAAAGAGCACAGACCCGCCCCAAATTATTGTTGTTTAAAATGAATTACTTGTTAAAACCTGATCATACACCGACACACTCTTACTTGATCTGCACAAAGGGTTAATCATGACTCATAAAGCATTCTTTTTATTTGTGTTCATAGGCTACATACAATATCCAGCATCTGCCAGGGCTCTTAGTCCATGTGTTAGTCCATTCATAATCACATGTTTGTAAAATACACCGACAATGTTCGAAGAGCTTTAAACCTCCAAATAGTGGCACAGAAAAGGAATACCCCATCAATGTTTCTCAGCTTGGATGCTGAGAAGGCTTTTGATCGGGTGGATTGGGGCTTCCTACAACAGGCATTGAGGGCTTTAATGAGACATTTATAAAGTGGGTCCAAACTTTCTATAAGAATCCAAAGTCACGAGTAAGGGTCAATGGGCACTGTTCAAAATCTTTCCCACTGGGACGCGGTACTAGGCAGGGTGAGGTTCTTTCACCCTCTCTATTTGCTATGAGTATAGAACCGTTAGCTGAACCATGCTGACGGGATCAGGTAGGTTCTGAAAGCCGTGAACGCGCCCAAGTAGGCCTATTTGACTTTTCTATGTGCTCACACAAACTTTTTGTTCCATTTAATCTATCTTTTCGATTTCGAACTCCTTTAGTTTGTACAAATAAGCTAAATTTAAAATGTAGTTCCCAGTGAGTGGATGAGTGTACATTATTCATTGACATTCGACTTTTTCTAAATAATTCTGTCAGGAGGCCTAATGTTCTGGGGTTTGTGTTTCGTGTTAGTTGTTAACTAAACAAAATATTAACGATTTTTAAAATATAGTTTGGACATGTAAATGTAGGCTATCATAACATGACAAATAATGACAGTAAAACTTTTAACAAACTAACTTTTAAAATTTTGTGGTAACTGAAAATTTGTTTGAAAATTCATAGCCAATCATAATTGGCTAATGGTTTATATATAATTTCCGATTTTCATTAATCGTTTCATTCTTCTATATTCATAATGTTCCACGTTAATTCCATTGCATTGATTGTAATTTGTTTAAATGAATATATGCTGCCTCTATACTTGTTTCAGACCCAATTTAAAAACAGCATGAGAGTTTTATGAAAAGCAAATAAATGTGATGCACTTCTATAGCACTGTCTAAAAAAGTATGGAAGTCAGTACACCATATAGCCTCGGATATAAAATCTCAAATGAAAGGCAAAATCCTCTTAAGGCAGAATTATGCTCCCAGTCTATTCAATTCATGTTTCATTTTCTCACCAAGCATCACATCCTCTTTACCCCCATCCAATATCTCAAAATGACAGTCTTCTCATTTATAAAGCCATCAGCACACGTTGCTAGGCTCACAACAGACTCAACAACAGGCAGCTGAGAACATGTAATCATTATGTTTCTCTTTTGGTCAGCACATCTAAACATGGACAGCTACAGATAGACTATTGCTTTCACAGTTGTGCTCAACATATTAACACTCATATTCTTGACTCCACACATAGGCTACTGACACATGCTTCTAATACGATCTCAATGATAAATTCAGGCAGAGAACATAAAATATAAAATTTTCCATTTTTCCTTTTTCAACCTCTGATACAGGTATTCCACACAAAACATCCACTGACCTTAGCTTACCCTTTCTTTCCCTCTCTCTTTTGTTGTTCAGTTGCTTTTAGTGAGTCTTGACCAATGTGCCTGATCAGCAAGGGTGAGCCCAACACTGTAGAGTGGGTGTCTGAGTTGCCTTGGCAACGAAACCTCACAGCTGGCTGCAATGGAAATGTAATTGAAAGAGAAGAGCAGACATTCACATACTGGGTGGGCTTGCATTCTCTCCGCCTCACTGCTGGACAGGTTGTTCTTACATATTCAACAGTCAACGCTCCAATTTTGTGCTATCTATGATCAGATTGGGAGGAAAAACGATGCCTGCGTGCCCAGTGACTCTAGTGGAATTGCCCGTACTGACAAAACGTGCACTCTCTCCCGGCTGAGGATTAATCTAATCATAAAATAGTAATTTTCAACGGCTTGGCCCTAAGGCTTAATCTAATTTCATGTTTAATGGATTAAACCTTTTTAAAGCTCGATACATTATTGCTTGTTAGACCTCTCTTGGGAAAAAAGTATGATTATCGTTTTTCTTTTTTCATTTAAAAATGTATTTCAATTTCAATCAACATTTTCTTCCATGGTGATCTGGTGTCAGTGGAATGTGTTTTCAGGAGCCTTTGTTCAGTCGACATTTTGAAACTATAACTGCTAGAGGAATAGCATTTCATTCCTGGGAATGTGGCCTAATATTAAATGGGGCGTCATGCTGTTAGTGCCAGTGTACGTCAATCACAAAGACATTCTTCAGATAAATGATCAAATGATAGTAATTTACAGAGTTCACAATACTGAACTTAATTCGAAGATGTGTTGTAAAATGAAACTTTTTTATCCAAAGTGCCTTAGGTTAATCTTAGTTTGCATCACAGCCATACTAATCACAAAAAACTATCACTTCAAGGCAGTGTAGGTGATTTTTTCCAGAAACATTTTTATTATGCTGGTTGAAAGTGTCTTCACATCCTAATAGCAATCACTAAGTTAAAGCTACACTGTGTAACTTTTTTAGTTTATTCTTAGCTAAAAACACTTAGTTCTTTCAAAAATATATGTGCACATTAATGTTAATCTTGGACTAAATCGGCCACCGTAGGAGTTAAAACGAAATCGGAATTGAGAGGAACAGAAAATAAAATTCACTGGATGGTCATATACCTTTTCACCACTAGATGAGGGAAAATATCACACAGTGTAGCTTTAAGTGGTCTAAATGTATGTATGCTGTGGAAAGGGGTAGTTCCAAAAATGTTCGTCCAATCATTGCATTCGGTCCTAATGCAACGGTACAACGTCCTTTCTGCCTGTTAACATATGTATTTTCATACCTCCATGCACCCTGCTCGCGCAGACATATATATACATATAGATATACATCATCAGCGCCTAATAAGTCACCGAGCACCTAAACAGCTGCCACCTTTAACAGTTCCTGAAACAAAATGAGCTTATGCTGCGTTCACGCCATAAATACTTTAATTTGGAAGAGATGAAAACCCGTGGGCCTCGGTTCATGACTCGAGTTTCAATGGCAACACTATCAATGGCGAAATTAATCGGTTCATGACTCAAGTTTCAATGGCAACACTATCAACGGCGAAATTAATCTGCAGCAGTCAGGTGGTACAGGTCAGTGCTCTTTAATTTGTTTATGTTCACTATTATTGTAATGTTATGTGCTTTGAGACATGAGGTAGTTTAAAGGAACACGCCAACTTTTTGGGACTTTACCTTATTCACCGTATCCCCCAGAGTTAAGTCCATACATACTATTCTCATCTCCGTGTGTGCCATAACTCTATCTGACGCACCCACCGCTAGCCAGCTTAGCACAAAGACTGGAGGTAAACGGATCCACAATAAGTGACAAAATAACGCCAACATTTTCCTATTTACATGTTGTGATGTGTATAGTAACATTGTGTACTAATGCTGCGTTCCAAGCAGGTTTTTGAGCCTGTAAGTTACAACTTCAAACCACGACTCACGACTTTGTAGCATTCCAGGCAAAGTCACGCCAAACTGCCTGAGCCCACAGAATTGTGGTAGCAAGATGTAAACAAAGCATGGTGGACCGTATGGGGCTTATGCTCATTTACAATCATTTCTATCGCCAAAAGTGCTTACTCCTTGCTTATTTGAGGTAAACAGAGGAGAAAAACAGCGTATATGGCAAGAGAAGCTGTTATACCTTTTATTTTACGTTATTTGTATATTTGTTTCATAAACACCGCATCCGTAGGGGCTGCCATGGTTGTTTTTTCGTGGGCTATGTGACGTCAGAGCTCGTAACTGGGAGTACATCGATCTAGTATGAGTTCACGGGTGGGAAGTCACAGGTTTGACTAACGTTCCAGTGCACTTTCACGGGTAGAAGGTTGAAAAAACACGGGTTACGGGTTGCCTGGAACGCGGCATAAGACCGGCGGAAAATAAAAAGTTGCGATTTTCTAGACCGATATGGCTAGGAACTATACTCTCATTCCTGCGTAGTCGTTTACCTCCAGTCTTTGTGCTAAGCTAGGCTAGCGGTGGGTATGTCAGACAGAGTTAAGGCACGCACGGAGATGAGAATGGTATGTATGGACTTATCTAACTCTGGGGTACACGGTGAATAAGCTAAAGTCCCAAAAAGTCAGCGTGTTCTTTTAACGTTGTCTCTAGTGGCTCTTTTGTTGGCTCCCTGCTGTACGTGTTGATGTGTTTTGAAGGATGCGTGGCTTTGGAGATTCTCTGAAGGGAGGGTCGGATCGCATTCTTTCAAATCTAGCTCGCTATTGCTAGCCTCTCCAAAAATTGCCTATACTCTACCTTTAACCCAAAGCCTTAAAAGGATAATTCACCTATGGTAGTCAATGGCTGCCGAGATCTGCTTGGTTTCAAACATTCTTCCAAATATCTTCCTTTGTGTTCAGCAGAAGAAAGAAATTCATACAGGTTTGGAACAACTTGAGGGTGAGTAAATGATGTCAGATACATTTTTTGGTTGAACTAGCCTATATCTTTAAACAAGGGGTGTCCAAACTCAGGCCACTGTCCAGTTTAGCTCCAACTTGCCTCAAGTTGCCTGGAAGTTTCTAGTATGCCAAGTAAGACCTTGATTAGCTTGAACACCCCAGGACCCTTAAACCAACTAAATGATGGAAAAACAAGTAAAAGATGCCACCATCTCTAATCAAATTCAAGTCTCAAATTCATTTTATGTAGCCTTCAGCTTCAGTCATGTTTATTTCCCATTCTGCCGCTCAGAATATACTGGCTCTTGTTTTTATTTCACTCTTCACAGTTTCGTCTTATTTTATACCCTCTCAAGGGAAAATTATTTTTGTCTTGTGCACCAAACATGAAAGTAGAACTAGATATAACCTTAGGTGCTATTTTGACTAATCTGAACAAGTTTCTGCCTGATTAACTTAATATCACAATTATCTTGGGCATAGATGAAAATGGTTAAGTTCTCATCTAAAAAACATCCGTACGCACTAAATTTATAACAATCTAACATAAACAAAAACATTTCATGCCATCTCCTTTGACAGAAATTAAATATCCCTTGCAAACACTTTCTTTCTTTTAACTCTGAGAATATATTTCATATGCTAAATGGGACATTGCCCTGAGGAGGCACTGGATCATTTAACAGCATACAGCAAAGCAATCCGTACCCATGAATTGTGTTTGTGCCAAGAGCAATGAGT
Source organism: Gobio gobio (assembly GCF_949357685.1). Classification (NCBI taxonomy): domain Eukaryota; kingdom Metazoa; phylum Chordata; class Actinopteri; order Cypriniformes; family Gobionidae; genus Gobio; species Gobio gobio. The sequence goes on along the minus strand of NC_137115.1, from coordinate 43,031,633 downwards.
TAACGTGCCCCCTTGAGTCACATTCTCCTGGAGCAACTGTTAACCCTACATCATGCCTCTCTTGACAAACGCGACTACAGTTATCCGCAGGGGATGCCACCAGTCAGGTCCTCTGCGTCCAGCCCGCAGAAGCTGGTCTATTATGATCAACCATGATAAGCCACACTGAAAACGGTCCTCATAGATCTCAAAGGCCTAGGAATAATACTGTAGATCTCAATCTTACCATCTAAATCAGAGTCTCAAAGAGGAAGCAAACAAATCGTAGGAGTTCAAAACGGTTGAACAGGACAGATCTGTTTGTCACAGCAGCAATGGACGGTACAGTCACTTTGTCTTATTCTCGCATAAACTGCCTCACCAGAAATTTGTGTTTGTGTGCCGTGGGAGCTCTTAACAGCTGCAGCTGCCCAAGTGTCTGACTCAGCACCCCATCCCTGCTTCAGGCTCTAAAACGCAGTATGTGTGCAAGTAAGCTCCTATTCAGGAACATTGACTTTGATTATTATATATATATGTACACCTACAGTGCTGCTTGAAAGTTTGTGAACCCCTTGCAGAATCTGTGAAAAATTTTAACAAAATAAGAGGGAATTTTTTTTTATATATATATTTTACATAAAAGATGTTTACATATAGTTCACAAGACAGAAAAATAGCTGAATTTATCAAAATGGCCCTGTTCAAAAGTTTATGTACCCTTGATTCTTAATACTCTGTGTCTTTACCTGGATGATCCACAGCTGTTTTTTTTTGTTTTGTGATGGTTGTTCTTGAGTCGCTTGTTTGTCCTGAGCAGTTAAACTGCCCAAAGTTCTTCAGAAAAATCCTCCAGATTCCGAAAATTCTTCAGTTTCCCAGCATCTTTCGCATATTTGAACCCTTTCCAGCAGTGACTGTGATTTTTGAGATCCATCTTTTCACACGGGGGGTGAAAACTATTGAACATGATGATGTCATCCACATTTTTCTTATTTTGTTATTTTTTCATTTAGTACATGACCTTCTGAAAGAACATGAAGCAAGCATGAAGATGCTTACATGTTTCCCAGGAGACATATTAAGTGCAATTTACCTTGATCTTAAAGGAACACGCCACTATTTTTGAAAATAGGCAAATTTTCCAACTCCCCTAGAGTTAAACAGTTGAGTTTTACCGTTTTCAAATCCATTCAGCCAATCTCCGGGTCTGGCAGTAGAACTAGCATTGAATCTGATTAGACCGTTAGCATCTCGCTCAAAAATGACCAAAGACTTTCGATATTTTACCTATTTAAAACTTGACTCTTCTGTAGTTACATCGTGTACTAAGACCACCTGAAAATGAAAAGTTGTGTTTTTCTAGGCTGATATGGCTAGGAACTATACTCTCATTCCTGCGTAATAATCAAGGAACTTTCCAGCCGTACCGTAGGTGCAGCAGGCACGATGATATTACACAGAGCCTGAAAATAGTCCCCAGCACACTCCCTGTGCAAGCAGGTTGTCATGTTGGTTATGTTGACAGAAGTTGGATGCGTAATATCATTGCACCTGCTGCACCCATGGTACGGCAGCAAAGTTCCTTGATAAACTTTTGAATGGGGTCATTTTTAATAAATTCAGCTATTTTTTGTCTTGTGGACTAAATGGAGACATCTTTCATGTAAAATAACTTATTCATGACAGCACTAAATAAAAAATAACATACATTTTGTATGATTCACATTTTCACAGATTCTGCAAAAGGGGTTCACAAACTTTCAAACAGCACTGTATATATAATCATTTTAACTGTCATTTTAACATCAGTGTAAACCAGGGGGGTTTATCAGGTATCAGGTAGGTCTACATTAGGTTTATTTAACAACAGAAATTGACAATGCAAAAATATACCACTGGTTCACTGTATGAATTAAATATATACTGATTCTTATTAGAGCAGTTATTCAGTAAGAGCAGTGAGTGATTTTCTCTTTGCCTTTTGTTGTTTGATCAACATTAAGCACACAGATGGAAGCAGGTTTATTAGGCTGCTGTCACTTTAAGAGCTGCACGGATCCAATACATTGTTACAGAAGCACTTTTTTTCAACTGTTTCATCCACTTAAGGCATAACTGCTACGTGAATACTCACCAAGATGGGCATTTTGACATAATTTTGTGAGAATTTGGCCATATAAGCTGTGAAAGAAAACTGAATTCGGGATAACCCTCTGTCCGCGAGGCGGCTTTCTTTCTGTGCGAGTGAGTACTTCGCTTAGCATGCCACACTCGTGTCTAGTGCCAGTCTACTCTTTTGTCTGCGTCTGACTAAAACTTGGAGTTATGTAATCTTGGAGTATTAAAATCACGCAGTTATTGTAAGCCCTTGTGATATGTACATTTGCGATATTTCAATATAACGTGCACTGTGCAGCCCTAAATAAAACCTTGATTAACTTTGAAATCATCCATAAAAGCTGACAAATGTATACAATATGTAGTCAACCTGACCTCAGTAACCCGCTCCTTACTGACCTTGTCTCCGTTGCTCTTTCACATCTCCTCACTGTTCCTCTGTAGCATATTCATGAATTACCCATGCATCTTTGGCTGTACCTCATATCTACTTCTCTATCTACAGTATCTCTTTCTATTTGGCAAGTACCGAAAAAGATGCACTTTCAACTTGTTCCCCTTTCTACAGCCTACCTCTCCATTCTCTCACTCGTTCTTTCTGTGCCATCCTCTTAACAATGTTTTCCTCCTTTTCTCTGCATGACAAAGTGTTTCTTCTCCTGTGCTCAGAAATGTCTCTCTCTCCCTCACTCATCCAGTAGAGATCCTCTCAGGCCACCTAGACTGGGGCCAGATGCCAAGGCCTGTCGCAGAGCCCATCGATCTAGAGGAAAACCAGGGACAACGCTGGCTCCGGAACACCACAGCAGAAGCCCTCATTGCTGGCACAGTTAACCCTTATCTCACCACCTGACTGGATGTTGCTCACATACTCTGAAGTCATGAAAGTGCTGCAATGACAGATAGTAAATTTGTGTACCAATTATACCTTTCCTTAATCTGTCAATTAGATGTTTACAACTATTCCAACTGGATGTCTACAACTCATCATATTAAAACTCAACTCAGCCAGGCGAATTTCTTTCCGGCCTGATATACATGGTGAGTTCCAAAATTAAAATAAACCCCACATCTATTTTGTTAACACATCATTTGGATTAATTTACGATTAGTAAATGAGGTAAGCTACAGTTCAGTGTGCTTGTTCAATGTCACACTGCAATAATCAATCTAATGTTTTTTAAATAGAGAGAGCTGAGAGTGTCATGTTCCCTTCCTATTAACTCAGAAGATATTTTTAATGAAATCTTGTTTCCACCGCACGTAAAAAAAATTAAATGCTAATTGCAACTTTTTGTCTTATAATTCCTTTTTTAGCGCAATTGTGAGTTTATATCTCACAATTCAGACTGTATAACGATTTTAAGTTTTACGAGGTCAGAGAAAAAAAAGTAATAATTGTGAGTTATAAAATGGGAAATGCGAGAGATAAACTTGGAATTGTGAGAAATAAAGTCTGAATTGTGAGACAAACGCAATTGTAAGTCAAAATTAAGTCAAAACACTCAAAATAATGCATTGGTTTAAGTAGAGACAGATCAAATTAAACCAATTAGTTCAAACAAACTTTTTTTCTTTTGAGGTCTCAAAACTGACACTAAGTAATCTGAATTGTTTCATTGTTTTGAGTTTCTTTTATTTAGAAACTCAATTTCCCAGCATGCTTTGCCATGACATGCGAAAGGGACAGTAAATGCCAATATTGTTATATTATATTTTATATATTAACGTTAAGTGGGAGTTGTTGTAGTGTTTAATGTTTTGTTATGCTAGTTTAGAATAGTTTTTTTGTAGGGTTAAATGTATTATGTTGCTGTTCTCATTCAGCAAGTGCTATGCTATGCTAATACTTCCAAAGCATTGTGTAACCAATTAGCAAGGTGGCATTTATTGAATTAAAGCTAGTCAAGGTTCCACTACTAAGCATTTTTAAGTTAAATGTATGAATTAGCTTACTCAAATATTTCAAGTTCAGAGCAATTCAAATATATGATTACAAATAAAAATCTGCTTACTTAAACTGACAACTGATTGCCTCAATTTCTTTTGAGTTTTGCCAACTTTTTCGGGTTTACAGTGCTTTAGTAAAAAACATTACATTTTCAGTGATCTGATATGATCCATCTGTTTGGGTTTGGGAGCAGGTCTCTCGGGGAAAGAGAAACCCAGAGAACTCATGCATGCACAAACACACGCGCACATACAAATATACGGAGAACTGTGTGTTCAGCAGCAAGTGCCCTATTTGTTATTTTCTGTACAATCCATGAAGAAGTGCAAACATAACTGTAAAATGTTGCAATATGTTGAGTTGAGCTATTTAAGTTGATGTCTAAGCTGGATTTCAGGTAACACTGCTGTCACAGCTCTGTGAATATTAGCCAATTTGAGCCCATGATAGAAAGAGGTTTCTTAGAGTAACCTATTTAAAAGCTTTCATATGTGACTCGTTGACAGCGTCCTCACTCTGTACGCAGTGTTAACCTAGTTAAGGCTAAGTCAGCAGGACTTTTGCTGGCTCCTAAAATTCCCCAGGTACTATGTTAGCCTAGTTACAGAAGATGATGAACATCTGTCAAATGGAAGTTGCTCAAACAAGACAAGTTTCCAGTCTATCATGTGGGATTGAAAATAATCAAAGATATTTGAAAATGAACAAAGACATTTGCTTTACTGTTTCAACCCTCATCTTTCGTACAACAAGGGCCATTTGGAATTCCTAAAGACAACGAGATGTTGAAAGGGCTGTAGGCCAAAATGTGTGTCACACCTTTACAGTGGGGTAAGTTGTAATTATCTGATTGGTCAGTTGAATATCTCACATTTGGGTTTCAGTCACATGGTCAAGGAAGGGATAAAAGAATATTGCAACTGTTGCTCTGGCTCTGTTAAGCTCTGGCTCTCTCTCTTCTTGGGGCCTGCTTTTTGGCTCTTCTCTTCTTTGCTCTCTTCTTTTCTTTGTCTCTCTCTCTCTTTCTACCCCTCAGGTAACATTCTATACATGCTGGGTACGATTAATGGTATACCTTTTTATAATCTCATACATCTATTTTGTAATTATTTTAAGTGTAACCATAACCAGATTTTGTCATTAAACTCTTTACAAATTACAAAATACTGTGCTAAATAGTTTTGATTCGGTATTAACTTTGAAGTGCTACCTATTGCAATACAATATCGTCACACTATAGCAACAGTCTTCCACATATTTTGCTATTGTAACTGCGCTTATTTTCGTCATTGGTATAGTTATTATTTTGTATCCTCTCTTTTACAACTTAAATGACATTTGAATAGTTCAGACTGCAATTCCAACTCAAGGACATGCATGTTTAAGAAACACATGGTCACAGTATCAGTGTGGCTTTACAACACACATGGCACAAGAGACTCACAACACCATTTCCAACTAAAAACAGAAAACTTTTTATGCGTTTTAGCAAAGACTTTATATATAGGAAGACGGTGCACTTGGTTGCTTATGAATGGGAGAAAGTGCAACGCCCAATATGGGGAATAAGCCCCGCCTTCTAAATGAAAGAGCCAATCGAGAGGCGTTTCAAATATGTCCCAAGTGAAATGACTTGTCTTGAAGGGACTTGGCCATCCATTTACACGACAACAGCGTTTTGGGCCGGGCCTGAAAACGCAAACTTTTAAAAACGGTTTCAAATTGCAAGTTTTTGAAAACTATACCGTCAGCGTAAACTACAAAAATGAGAAGTTTTGAAAATGGTGACGTCATGCGCATGTGTATTACGTGCACGTTGTTTTTCATTACAAAGTGACATCGCCATCTACTAGCATAATACACTGCAACCTTTTATAATAGTTTTCACGTTTCATTTTGACAACATTGTCCTCTGTACGTGAAAAACACAAAGGAAAAACGTTTCTGTTTTTAGTACATCGTTGTTGTGTAAATGTAAAATCTTTAATAAACTAAACAATCACTCAGGAACACTACAGGAGAAATAACAAGTCTTACCACACTTAAAACATAAAAGGCACCAAACCAAGAACTGAATGAATATAGGGATGATAATCAACAGAACATGGAACAGGTATGTAACTCATGACTCACTATAGATAAAGAACCCAGAACTATACAGAGCATAACTGTTATACACATCAGGTGATTGAAATATTTAATGCTATGATTTATTCATTATAGTTTCAGCTCTGAGTCACTGTGCAAATTTCAGAAGATTTAAAAAATAAATAGATGGTCCTCCATTATGCCTTGGGAAGCATTACACTGGATGCCTACAAATCGTCAAGCTAAACTCAACTCAGCCTGGCCATTTTCTTTCAGGACTGATATGCATGGTGAGCTGCAAAACAGATTTATTTTGACTGCATGCGTCCATGACACTGTAATAAACGAAAATAAGTTGGTAACACTTTACAATAAGGTTTCATTTGATAACATTAGTTAAAGTCAGGGTAGGTGAGAATTTTGTTGTTGTTGTGCTGGTTGAAAGTCTCTTCACATCCTGATAGCGATCACTAAGTTAGGTCTAAATGTATTTATGTGTTTATATATATATATATATATATATATATATATATATATATATATATATATATATATATATATATATATATATATATATATATATATATATATATATATATATATATATATATATATATATATACAGGGAGTGCAGAATTATTAGGCAAATGAGTATTTTGACCACATCATCCTCGTTATGCATGTTGTCTTACTCCAAGCTGTATAGGCTGGAAAGCCTACTACCAATTAAGCATATTAGGTGATGTGCATCTCTGTAATGAGAAGGGGTGTGGTCTAATGACATCAACACCCTATATCAGGTGTGCATAATTATTAGGCAACTTCCTTTCCTTTGGCAAAATGGGTCAAAAGAAGGACTTGACAGGCTCAGAAAAGTCAAAAATAGTGAGATATATTGCAGAGGGATGCAGCAGTCTTAAAATAGCCAAGCTTCTGAAGCGTGATCATCGAACAATCAAGCGTTTCATTCAAAATAGTCAACAGGGTCGCAAGAAGCGTGTGGAAAAACCAAGGCGCAAAATAACTGCCTGTGAACTGAGAAAAGTCAAGCGTGCAGCTGCCAAGATGCCACTTGCCACCAGTTTGGCCATATTTCAGAGCTGCAACATCACTGGAGTGCCCAAAAGCACAAGGTGTGCAATACTCAGAGACATGGCCAAGGTAAGAAAGGCAGAAAGTCGACCACCACTGAACAAGACACACAAGCTGAAACGTCAAGACTGGGCCAAGAAATATCTCAAGACTGATTTTACTAAGGTTTTATGGACTGATGAAATGAGAGTGAGTCTTGATGGGCCAGATGGATGGGCCCGTGGCTGGATTGGTAAAGGGCAGAGAGCTCCAGTCCGACTCAGACGCCAGCAAGGTGGAGGTGGAGTACTGGTTTGGACTGGTATCATCAAAGATGAGCTTGTGGGGCCTTTTCGGGTTGAGGATGGAGTCAAGCTCAACTCCCAGTCCTACTGCCGGTTTCTGGAAGACACCTTCAAGCAGTGGTACAGGAAGAAGTCTGCGTCCTTCAAGAAAAACATGATTTTCATGCAGGACAATGCTCCATCACACCCAATCACACTCCATCACACCCAAGTACTCCACAGCGTGGCTGGCAAGAAAGGGTATAAAAAAAGAAGAAAATCTAATGATATGGCCTCCTTGTTCACCTGATCTGAACCCCATTGAGAACCTGTGGTCCATCATCAAATGTGCGATTTACAAGGAGGGAAAACAGTACACCTCTCTGAACAGTGTCTGGGAGGCTGTGGTTGCTGCTGCACGCAATGTTGATGGTGAACAGATCAAAACACTGACAGAATCCATGGATGGCAGGCTTTTGAGTGTCCTTGCAAAGAAAGGTGGCTATATTGGTCACTGATTTGTTTTTGAATGTCAGAAATGTATATTTGTTAATGTTGAGATGTTATATTGGTTTCACTGGTAAAATAAATAATTGAAATGGGTATAAATTTGTTTTTTGTTAAGTTGCCTAATAATTATGCACAGTAATAGTCACCTGCACACACAGATATCCCCCTAAAATGGCTAAAACTAAAAACTACTTCCAAAAATATTCAGCTTTGATATTAATGAGTTTTTGGTGTTCATTGACAACATGGTTGTTGTTTAATTATTAATGTTGTAAAATTAATCCTCAAAAATACAACTTGCCTAATAATTCTGCACTCCCTATATATATACATATAATGTCTGTGGATTGTGTGGGACTATAAAATGTTCATCCAATCATTGCATTCAGTCCAAATGCAAGGTTACGATGTCCTACCTGCCTGTCAACATATGTATTTCCATATCCCTCCACACACCCTGCTCGCGCAGACATCACATGTCATCACTGTGTTGATGCAGACAGACGTCTGTCACCGAGCACCACAACCAAACCAGGAGCCAAAACAAAAAAAAACAGCTTATGCTGCTTTCACACCGTAACTACTGTCATTTGAAAGAGATGGAAAAATTTGACATTATACTCGATTGTACGCGTTTCAATGTCAACACTATCAATGCCGAAATGAATCTGCAGCAGTCAGGTGGTACATGTCAGTGCTCTTTAAGTTGTTTATGTTCAGTGTTGTAATGTGCTTTGAGACATGAGGTGGTAACTCTTTACAATATGGTTCATTAGTTAACATTAGTTCACTATAGCACATTAGTTAGCGGTGCTATATAGCACCTTAGTCAAAGAACGGTGAAGAACCTCTGAATAACCGCTGAAGAACCACTGAAGCACCAAAATTGGTGCTATATAGCACTTAAAAAGGTTCCCCTATGATTACGAGCCAAGAACCATTTTTGGTGCCATATAGAACCTTTTTTTAGAGTGTACATTGGTTAACATGAACTAATAATGAGCTGCACTTATAAAGCATTTATTTGTCTTTGTTAATGTTAATTTCCACATTTACTAATACATTATTAAAATCTTGTTAACATTAGTTAATGCACTGTGAACTAACATGAACAAACCATGGACAGCTGTATTTTTATGAACTAACGTTAACAAAGATAAACAAATACAGTAACAAATGTATTGCTCGTGGTTAGTTTGTTAGTTAATATATTAACTAATGTTAACAAACGATACCTTTTTGTAAAGTGTAACCCATGAGGTAATTTAACGCCATCTCTTGTCTTGTGACGCTTTGCAAACTCTGCTTTAATTCTCTTTTAATTCAATGTATTACTTGCCATTTCCTTGTTATTATTTGTTAGATTTACTAGCATTTTCAGAGTGAAAATTATTTTAATATAAATCCTATAGATACATTTTTTTGTAGTATGCAATGACATTTCTTCAAATAAACTCTAGGCTAAAAGAGAGCCCAATCACCAGTCACGCAATAAACCCAAACAGCAACTGTCCTCTCAAATTCTGTCACTGAAAAGGGACCAATTAGCAAAGGGCAAACTGAATGTCATGATAGAATAGGATATTAATTAATGGTGTTGCTGCAAAGGCGGTGTTTACTGTTTTTACAGTGAGATATTGTGTGATATAGCAGTTAAAGCACCATAAAATCGGCTTAATTAGTCTGAAATGTCATGATCTGCCAAAATTCTCATTTATTATCTGTCTACATAATTAAAATACTAATAAAAACTAACCTTAATCAGTTTAGATCAATACTTGAGTATAAATTGGTCATTTAGGGTCATATGTTATTATTCATATGTAATAGTTAAATAATTGGTGCAACTCGGTATGTTCAGAACAGAATTTTTACACAACAATAAACAAAACTGCATGCCATTTCTTTAAAATCTATATATCAAAATATCAAAACAGCAATGTTAAGCAAATCTAGTTTAATAACCACCAATGTATCTGTAATAACTGCTAAATGCACAGTTCTTTGGGGATAAGGGCATGGAAAATGCTGGTCTGCTAAAATCTACAAAATCTATGAAAATATTTAAAGCACAGAGTTTATTAATGCACAATTGATTTTGAAATTCCAATACAGTCATGTTCAGGTAGTGATTCTACTTGTCTGTAAATAATGGAAGGAAATCTTTCACTTTTCCCATAAGTTTCCCTGAGAAAAGAAAATGGATGTGTTATGGATCTTTAATAAATTTTTTGTTTCTTTCTGGACAGCATACTGCTTATTTGATTTCACTTTATTGAGTTTACATTCACATTTATGGAGTTCAGTTGTGTCTACTTTGAACAACTGCATAAGGATGAGACAAAGACTTGATTAGGTCACCCCATCACATCAAGAAAATCCTTTACTACCCTTCTTTCTTTCCTGTATCTAAGCAACGCTGGCAGATCGGTAAGGGTGGGTTCAGGGTGAAATGAGACCCTCACATAAATGAGATGGGCTCGGACACAAAAGGGCAAGCCACCGGTCCCTCTTGAGAGCCTCTATGCGTGATGCGGGTCAGGGACCACTCTAGCTACACATGCTACATAGCCACATCTGGGACTATCTGTTTAAAAAAAAAAAAAAAAAAAGGATGGGTGAGACATTAATGGACGGAAAACCACATAAGCATTGACCACAACAGGTTATCTCACACAATGGACACAAATAACGAATGCAATGATGCTCATGCTTTCCTTACCTTACAGTGCCTCTTAAGATGCATAATCCCTCATCATGATGTATTCTTAAAACTGGGGCAGCTTTTGGATGTAAAGACACTCACTTCTCCTCCTCTCTGGAATGTAAATTTCTGCAGGCTGTTGTAGATGTTGCACTAAATGAACAGCATTCAGCTTCCATATGATTATTCACATGAATTCTCTGTCGGTGGTCGTTGCAGCGTCCATATAGTATGATGATGCAGATGTGCACTGAGATGCTGTCCTGCTGTTCGTTATTTCAGCGTCTCTAAGCCCTTGGATCATGTGCAACAATGTAATTCTCACAACGCTGCGTGTAAACCGTGTGTGTTGCCCCCCCTCAACAAGACACCCTTACCCCACATTCTCCAATCGCGTTTTACAGTCTACTGGGATATGTAGTTCTTTAAATGATTTATCACTAAAATGTGTACCGTTATTTTGCTCATGCAGTGACTCAAGTGACTTACCCAATACATTATGTCTTATGTATTTATATATGTATATACACAACACCTAAAAAAGTAGTGTGAGGTGGCGGCATGTGTTGCTTTGGAATCCTGCGCCCTTTTTGTACTACATTTCCCACAATGCATTTGGAACAGATGGAATTCACAGCAGACCGCTAAGTGCTGTGATTGAGGATGCTCGGAGAATTTCCACAGCGTCCACATAAGTTATTTATTCCCTCCTTCTTTCTCTCTCTATATTATCGAATTCTATATATTTTCTCGTAGGTATATTTATATCTGTTGTTAAATGTAATCACTGTCCTGAAGAAAAAAAAAAACTTTTTACACAACCAACAGACACACAAATTACTTTTTTTTATTATCTTGAGGTGCGGTATCAGATGTATCCAGCATTCGGGCTGTTATTTTATCTCGTGTGTCGTTAATACGTGGCATCATATCGCCTATGGAATGAATTCACAATGTGCATTCCAGACAAGTCCCAGTCCACTGCTGCCGCCTTGTGGAAATGCTTCATGTCCACTTTGCACAGTGATTGCACCACTAAAAAGTGTAAACTTTCGAACATCACACACTTTTTAAACTAATTTTATTTGGTCATAAATGACAGACAAAATGAGATAAAATGTGATCAGGTCTACAAATGGTTGCCTCTGTTGGACGGGGCTTGAGTCAGGTCTCTTTTGCTTGAGCTAGTAGGGAGAGCGGGGTTGGTTGGCACACTTTTCACTCTCTGTCATATTTCTCATGCATGCTATATGTTAAAATAACCTAACCAGTAACAACTGAAAGGTTAAGATCTCAGCTAATCAACAGATATATTTAATGTTCACAAATGATTCCAAATGTTTTTTATTCATCATTAAAGTCATGTTGAGCGTTTGTGCCAACCAGCCCCAGTATGGGGGTTAGTTGGCACATGCAATGGGGTTGGTTGGCACAGATGCTATAGTTACAAAAAAATGAGGTGACAAATATAAAGAACTTGAGTATTTAATTCAAACATTCAAGCAAAGTATCTGCTTAATGTGCTGAATGGTATTTTTATGTCCTTTGCTGTGCTACTTCTGTTTTGAGTCGTCACCTGTCGGGCTGTCTCTAGTAATCTGTGCTGGTGTTTTTCCTCTGTCTATTGTTCTTAAATACTTTCTGACCATTTTGACTTCTAAAAGAAAATTATTTCATACATAAATTTATGTTCATGATAATTTAACATACAATCCTGATAAAAATGTAATGCATAAATATATTTATATACATGCAACATATATGTAATATTTATCATGTTGGTTGGCATGTGTGTCAACCATAGTGTCAACCAACCCCACCCACATTAGGACACACCTCTTTACTGACATGGGGGCATTTTTTTGTTTTGACACTGTAAAATAGAAAAATTGTTAGTGACAGTTTGATGATTTTAGTAAATGATTTTAGTGATTTTCAGGTCAAGTTGGCAGTCATTTTAATGTTATATTTTTTTGGCAACATCCTCTAGTACTGGAATTTAACTGTGTGCCAACCAACCCCTGACCCAACCAGCCCCACTCTCTCTATGTAACCTCACTTCATGTCGTATAATGATCATTTACAATTTTATTGCTAATGCTTACGTCATAAACACCTATGAAACTTTTAATTGGGTTAATATAATCCTCCTATATTTGTAACAATATATTGCAGTTGATCATGCTTGAGTCACACACAGACTTCAACATTAGGCATGCAAAACACAACAATGGTAACAACTATGGTACTAAGTCAAGAGTAAATCTAAAGTAAAAGATCAAGTACACTCAACAGTTCTATTTTAGTTACTAGAACTCTTGTGTAAGTGAACTACTAACTAAGCATTTGTTAGCACAACATACTATCCCTATTTTACTTTACTTGGTTTTTTAGGCAATCGGTTTGCATGCTTTTTTCAAGTAAGTCGAACTAATTTGATTTTACAGTGTAGGGATTAAGTGACCAGCTTCTAACTTTATTGGTTTTATTGGCTTGATTGTTTTACATATAATATTGCCAATGCAATGAGGGAAAAATAGGTGCCAGTGACAGTAATAATAATACAAAATATAAATAAAAAAATAAATCAAATTTTAAAAAGATAAATAAAATAAACATTAAACTTAAACATAATTGGCATGTATTACGCCTAAATGTTGCTGTAAATAGTTAAAAAGGGGTCTATTATTCAAACGCATTAACATTGTCAAAGGATTCTCTTGCAATTTAGGACCATAAATACTGGTAGTGATATAAATTTGGTCATCCTTTTATAGGCCGACTGTAATGGAAAGAATGAAACGCTTTGCCTTTAACGGTGTGTGGTTATTTTCTGGGATTTCCACGAACCACAGTGCGAAACGCTCACGCACACGCGCAAAGAGAGAGAGAGAGTTAAAACCTCGCTGCCCTTCTTTTCGGAAGTAACTTGTTCCGATTTAGAAGACTAAACAGATGTGTGTACTTAAACAGATTTGTGTCCTTTATTATAAACCCGATGGTTTACAATGGCTGCCAGTTTTCACCAAAAATATCATATAATTACAGGACCTCATTGAGACAGTCTCAAAAACCTTCCAGAATTGTTCGGTCACTTTGTTTGTTTCACTTTGACTTTGGTCAATACCACTATTATTGTTGTAACGCGACTGTAGTATGTTACTTCGGCGAAAAATATGATTACCATGGTAAATGCATGTTAGATTTCAAAATCTCGAAGTCATTCAAAGTCTCGATGATTCTACATACATAACATTACATTAATACATTAAATACAATGTATTTTAATAAATAAATGCGATATATATATATATATATATATATATATATATATATATATATATATATATATATATATATATATATATATATATATATATATATATATATATATATATATATATATATAAAAGAGAAATACACAAAAGTTGTTTTATACCGTTTCTACCAAATCTTTTTTGATGTCGATCTTTCCATTCAGGCATGTGTTCGGACAGCACTTTTATGCGCCACAGATGTAGGAGGCCCTCTGTCGTTCCAGCGCCGTTTGAAATAACGAGCGACCAGGCCAATGAAAAATATAAGTTTGTCATCTGATTGAAATCTACAACATCCTGGTTGCTATCTCGGTAAATATTTTTCATACAATTCCCGAATAACCCATATTGTTTAACCATACTGAAATCTGTGTTCAAAATGTCTAATTATAACCTTTGTTTTCACAATAAAGTTTGTTAGCCGATAGGCTAATGCTGAATGGACTGACTACGCTTGCAGTTTCAAGCGGCGTTAGCAGTGGAGGATTATGTGTTACACGAAGTGCAATTACAAGAACACTTATTTAGCGAATTGTTTTTGTAAAATGAAACTCTGAAACTTGATTTCACACAATTTTCAGTTTGTTTTCCATAAATTAGGTTTGACGTTAGTTTTACTGTCCTCAACTTTAATTTCTTTATGTACTTTGGTATTTATACATTCTCTTTGGAATTTGCTTGTAGGTGCTGGTTTAGCTCTTTGTCCTGAGCCTCAGGTCCAGTGACAGCAGCCATGTTTCTGTACAACCTGACCCTGCAGCGGGCCACTGGCATCTCCCATGCCATCCATGGCAACTTCTCAGGTAAGTTATATCACCGAGCAATAACACTGTCTTAGTCATGGGTAGTCTCTTAAAAACTGCGTGTTTCACTTATATTTTGTAGATTGAAGTAGTGTTTTGTTCTCAATTGTGATGTATGTCCAAGTGAAACGTCTTCTCATACATCAACAAATTTAGGGCGGGACTTGATTTTGTGCAGTGGAAATTGGTTGAACTGTTTGGTTTGCTATTGCTGTGATCTCATGTGAGTGACAGGTTGTCCTGCCAGTAAACAAGTCATTGCAATTTGAATGGGAAGTTTATTTGAATAAAGGGTTAGTTCATCCAAATATGAAAATCACCCCATGTTTTACTCGCCCTCAAGCCATCCTAGGTGTATATGACATTCTTTAAGAGGTAGGGCTGCTCGATTATGGAAAAAATCATAATCACGATTATTTTGGTCAATATTGAAATCACGATTATGTAACACGATTATTTCACATGACTTTGGGAATGTGTTGTATTTATTAAAAATACACCTTTCAACAATTCAATTGAAATTGTAACATTTGTTGTACTTTTTGAACTATTAAAATAAATAATATAACATATATTCAAATCAAAATATAAAAGTATTCACGTAAAAATGATAACCACAAATAAATAAGATCGACAATATGGTTCGGCTAGATATGCTTTTCAGGTACGTCTAACATTAGTTTTCAGGTACAGAAATGTATCAAATGTAAAATAACATTGCATATTTGAGTGCATAAATTAAAGATGAATCCTATTAAACTTACAAAAGCTATTCAATCCGGATCGGATATGCGTCGTCTTTATCGACTGTATAAAGTTCACTTAAGGCATATACAGACTATGTCTGCTAGGATACTCATCAAGATGGACGTTGACATACGTTTTGTGTGAGTTTGTCCGTTCAAGAGCAAGACTTGAAAGAGAACTCAATATTTGCGCGCTGTGAGACGTGTGCGCGCTCTCGGATGAGCGCACAGAGATGTATTTCCTCACAGCGCGCGCGGCTTCTCATTCGCGTCTTCTGGCACTAAACCCGGATGACGACGGTGAAAACGACTGGTCATATTCGAAAATACGGCAGCACTCGCATGCATTGAACAAAGTTTACAAAGAGAGAATTATTTGAAAAATATGAGGGGGAAAAAGGACGTTTACACGGCACCCCTGCTCTCGTCAGTTTTTGTTTCTTTATTAGATTGTCATAGGTCACTCTGTTTAATTTTCAAGTGGTTAAACAAATTCGTGATGTTCCCTTGCGTTGCAGCCACTACCATGTAGAAAATCTTGCACGTCGCATGTTTCTGCTCGTCGTCTGATTCCTCGAAGCCAAACTGTTCCCAGACAACGGAGTTGGTTTTGCCTTTTTTGCTCACCAAACGCTGCTGTAACTGCCCTCCTCCTGCCATCTTTACTCGCGCCGAGTTTTTAAATTCCAGCGGATGATATGCACACGAGTCACGACCATGGTCACGACCTGAGAGAGTTTGTGGCTTCGGGAGGGGCGGATGAACGCGTGCGCGTTTCATTCAGAACGCAAGACAAAATAAGAGTGTTCTTGCAAAACTGAACATGGCAAAATAATCGTTTTTTCTCGATTGTACTATTTTGGTGATCGTTGGGAGGCAAAATCGAAATCGAAATTCGATTAATTGCACAGCCCTATTAAGACGAATACAACTGTAGTTATATTAATAAAAATATGAAGCAAGGGGTACTTGTCTAAGAAAAATATCCACATTTAAAACTCTATAAAGTCAAATATCTAGTTTCCGCCAGACCGCCTTCCGAATTCAACTTACTAAGAAAGTGTAGCACCTCTCGCAGTTCAAAATGCTTGCGCTACGTCCAATGTCATCCGTCGCAAGCATAGACCGTAAAAAAATATGGACAATGCGACTTCATTGACTTCTGCTGACCATAGTTGAAGCTTTCGTAGGCCCGCTCACGGCGCTGACATCTTGCGACCGAGTCTGCGCAGTAGCGATCTCGGGATCGGAGTTGCGCAGTAGAGAACAGGAAGTAGAGGCGCGATTATCAAAAGCCCGCCCACACTCACAGATGCAGAACAATTCATTATGTTGGTGTGAAATAAACAGTTATAGAAATGTAGAAATTAAAGCTAAAGCTAAAATCCCGAAAAAAGTCCGTTAGTGCCTCAGTGACAACTTCACTCAGAGAAGACGTCAATCTCAGCTGTCAATCATGACGTCACACCCCCCCCCCCCCCCGTTTTTAAAGCATCAAATAACTAACTAAAACTAAGCTTATTTAAAAAGCAAACACTTGAAATGACATCATCGTAATAAAAACTGCCTACAATGACAGAAATCATCTTTAGGAAACAATTATTTGAAGTGTAATTGAATTGTTTAGTGTGTCTCGCTCTCCATTCAAATACATGGAGAGGCAGGGTTTAGGAGCTGTACTGGGACCGGCCACCGGGGGGCGATCAAGGCTCGGAAGCTTCAGTTTCTCACAGGAGCGCTGCAGGCTTGGTCGCAAGTTACGTTCTTTTTTCCGCAAGTTGAATATGGAAGGTCAGGGCTCCAGACTAACTTTTTTCACTAGGAGCACAGTGGCCCCAACTGAAAATTTTAGGGGCACAACCAGAAATTTTAGGGGCGCACACCATAAATCAACATGCTAACCAAATCTACAAATTTCCACTGTATTACTAATAGGGATCGGTATCGTTAAGGTTTTAATGGTATTACTACTCTTACCAATACTGCTTATCGATCCGGTACTTTAACAGTATTCTTACCGGTTCTTTTTATTATACTTAATTTATTTATTTATTTATATATATATATATAAAAAAAACATAGTTAAGAACATAATTAACATGGCTTTATAATCTGAAAAGTAAAATATCTATAGCAAAAGAAACAAAAATATAAAACATCTATTTGTAAATGGACCAGTGTGCAGGCATTCGGAAGGTCTGCTAACATTAATATTACAGTAAAGAACAAACCTACAAAGAAATCTAATAAAGTAATGAAATGTAAAATAACACTGCATAGTTTTCACTGTATAAATTGATAGATTAATGCTTATAAAAGCTAAAGTTATTAATTCAAGAGATGTGAATATTTTCTATTTGCCTTTTGTTCGTTTCGCATTAATGGCTCAATCGTCAGCAGGTTTATTAGACGCTGCCCCTTTAAGACCGATCGAATGTAGAACTAATAATATCATATTCTCCTATTTCTCCAAACTATTTACGCCCATTTAAGATATAAACTGTTAAAGTAACTACTCTCCAATCCGGTCATTTTGACACCGGCTATTTGTTGTTTATTTGATGGTTTAGACGCGCACACAAAGCCTAAAATATTAAGTGCAAGTCGGTCCATTTCGCAGCACACACACATGCCGCGTTGAAGTTGGAAACAGCGTCTATTGTGCGGATTATTGTGCATTTAATAGCTCTAAGTTATTATCAAACACATCACGCAGTTTAGCAACAGTAGAGACTGCAGTTAACAACAATCACTGATTCTGACCTTAAGTTTAGGTTTAGGGAGAAATGACGCGCAAGGCTGTGAAGGGAAGTCGCGCTCGACGGAACACGGCTATAGGAATAGTTTTACCTCATACCAGCATCTTTTTATAGTTCTTGGAAGCCAAAATCGAAAATAAAATTAGATTAATTTCACAGCACATCCCTAAAGTTTAAGCAGACTAAACTTTTGTTTAGTTCTTGGCCATCGTCACTCATTAAAGCTGACTGTGGTGTTGTGTGCGCTGGAGCTCCCCGTGAGAGAGCTCGCCCTCTTTCTCTCTCTTCTGGATTGCGAATGGCAAAAATGCATCACGGACAAATGGTTTAATATTATCTCATATAGAAACGGCTGGCAAAGACAGAATTTGCCAGACATAACGTCCATCAATTATAATTAGTAAGTGTATTTTTTTAATTTCTCCAGTACCGACAGCAGGCAAATTTACAGGTCGCACATGTGCGACTGGATGTAAAATTCAGTCGCACACTCTCAAATTTTAGTCGCAAAATGCGACCATTTAGTCGCACTCTGGAGCCCTGAAGGTGGTCTGGCGGAAGCTAGATGTTTTACTTTATAACATGTTAAGGGGGCATTTTCCTTACACAAACGCATCTCTTTGCTTCAGAAGGCCTTTATTAACCCCCAGAGCCATGTGGAGTACGTTTATGATGGATGGATAAATAAAAAAAAAATAAGATTGAGGGCACATGCATTTTTTATTTATATTGATGTTCTTGGAGAAATCCTTTATAATAAATACTGTAATAATCCATTAAACCAGGGCTCTACGCTAACATTTTTCTTGAGGAGCACTTGTGCTCCTAATTAAAAAAAATTAGGAGCACAGTCAAAAATTTAGGAACACTTTCTGATCAATAACACGTATTCCAATTATAATTTTCCCATTACAGGATGGTCTTTGTCCCTTTAAATTAATGTCCAGGGGCATTTTTACCATTATAAGAGCAATGTTTTCTAATCTTATTAAATGTATGCATCATCTTTTGTCAATTTCTTCATTTAAAATAGAAACGTTTTTTTTTTAAATGTTAATTTAAACAATAAATTCAGTTAGAGCAATAAGACACAACCAGACTGTTACCAATCAAATTAAATCAGCATCAAAAGTAGAAGTGGCACAGAAGCTCTATCTGAAATGGTGTTTAGATACATTTACATGCAGCTCATGGGTAAATAATGTTGTATAAATGTTTTAAATATAAGTTTTTGAATTTAGAAATAGGCTATGTACAAGTTAAACTTAAACTTAGTTAAAATATTTATATTTTAAATAAAAAGTCCATGCAAAGTATAAATATAAAAATAAAACAGCCATTAGGTTGCGTCAAGTCTATGTGGGAGTGATTCATTCGATCGAACCGCTTGGAGATGCGGTTGTTTTGATTTTCACGAAATAAACATTATTGTGGCTAAAACGTTGTTACTTAATATCAACTTGTCTATTGGACTTTTGTACAAGATCAGTATCACATTTGCAATCATGCCAATACTCGGAGCAATAGCAGTCCGTAACTTTTGGCGCACTGGCGCTAATAAACAGAACTGCGTGCATCTTGCGGAAGAACACTGCAGCCAGATCTACTTCTCTCTGTTTATGTCTATGGCGAGTCACACAGGGACTGTGCTCCTCCGCAGCGCCGCGACCCGAACTGGAATAGTCAGAATAGAAACACTTATTATATGTGTACCGTAGTGATTCAGGGTAAGATAAAAACACGTTTGGAAAATGGATTCATGATGTACTCACTCATATGCATCTAGTCATTTTTAAACACAGTAAATGTTATGGACTGCAGCTGATAAAGATTAAATCAAGAACTCATACAGGACAGCGTTTTTAAATTATTTTTTATTAATTCATTTTTGGTGGCATTTTTGCCCCAAGCCCCTGTTAATTTCCGACCTTGTTTATGATAATCCAAATGTGGTATTTCTAGTTAAGTTTGGCTGCAAACATGGCTGCAAAGAAACATCAGCGCGAGGCGTCTGGTAAGTGCATGGCCGCGTCACACCCGTTTCATTCATAGACCGTGGTTTCACCTTTTAATCTGTGAAGTGTAACGTTAGTCCGTCGCACACTTTTTTTTTTCACATGCTCCGCTGACAGAAGGCATGAAAAGCAGTTGATTGCAGCACGAAACGTAACAGTTGCTCAGTCAGTCAGTGTTTGTATTTTTTATTCCGATTGTATTATACATCTATTCATGAGAAGCGATCGGGTCACTCGCACCGGTGCGCCTAAATATTTTTTCGCAGTCGCACGCAGTAATTTTCAGGCGCAAATGCGCCCAAAATGGTCGCTATGTAGAGCCCTGCATTAAACGTTTCATGGTGACTTTAAGCATGAAGTTTGAATCCTAAGTGGTGTTTCTCTTTCACTAGGAACGAAGCAGCAGGAGATAGTTGTTTCCCGTGGGAAAATCCTGGAACTGCTGCGTCCTGATGCCAACACAGGAAAGGTCCACACACTGCTTACAATGGAGGTGTTTGGTGTCGTCCGATCCCTAATGGCCTTCAGGTTGACGGGTGGAACTAAAGGTGAGCATCTTGGTTATAATTGTTGTTTTGCATGGTTCATATGTAGAGATTTGAATTTATATGGATTTTACCCTGTAATTTTAGACTATGTGGTGGTGGGGAGTGACTCTGGCCGTATTGTGATCCTGGAGTACCATCCCTCCAAGAACATGTTTGAAAAAATACACCAGGAGACGTTTGGCAAGAGTGGCTGCAGACGTATCGTGCCAGGGCAGTTCCTCGCTGTGGACCCAAAGGGCAGAGCTGTTATGATAGGTAACTACAGAGGCTCTTTCTAGTAAAGGCTACAAGGTTGTAAATGCATGTTTGAAATGTATTAGGAAAGCTGATAATCAAAATATGCAGTGAAAAGCAACCGCAATAAAGCAGTATTTTCATATGTAACCCATTTTCTAATTTTAACTATCCACTTTTTATTTTCCCAGGTGCCATAGAAAAGCAGAAGTTGGTATACATCCTGAACAGAGATGCAGCTGCCCGCCTTACCATCTCCTCCCCTCTAGAGGCCCATAAGGCTAATACACTTGTCTACCATGTGGTTGGTGTGGATGTGGGCTTTGAGAACCCCATGTTTGCCTGCCTGGAGATGGACTATGAGGTCAGAGTCATTCTTGAAAGATCTTTTAGTGCAGGGGATCTCAAATCTGGCCCTCGAGATCCACTTTTCTGCAGAGTTTAGCTCCGACCTTAACTGACTCCCCTGCCTCTATCTCAATTGATTATCAATTGATTAGCTTGTTTGGGGTTTTTTTCGGGTTAGCACTAAAGGTGCGTTCACGTCATGTAGTAATTGACAGAGTAGGGCTGAACTTTTTGCTGAAGCATTTGCGATAATATGGCGATATGATAAAACGCGTTTTTTTAACCGCAAAGGCTGCGATTACACTATGGTCACGTGACACGTGAGAGTAAAGCAGTCCGCAGTAGAAGCATCAACTTGGCACGTTACGCCTACAGGTGGACAGGACAAACCACATCTTATATTTAAAAAGAGATCTGTGCATCAGTGTGAATGCAGATCTCCCGCTGTCTATGATGTCATCATTAATAATTAAGCAACAGTAAAGCTGAGAAAAAGAGAAATCACACTCGGCTCTTGAATGGAAAATGTTTAGATACTCTTAAATACTGAAAGCACTCTGTTCATTGCTTGTAATGTTTGTTTGTTGCTCTTTATGTACTAGCTTTTGTTTTGAAGCTATATTAGTTTATATATTTAAAATTATTAACATGCAATTGTTTTAATTAAAATGTTTAATGTGTAATTATTTTTAAAAGTACTTATTAAATGTATAATAAAAAATATTTTAAGTTTAATTAATAAGATTAATTTATAAGAAAATAGTTAAAGAATTGTTTTGGAATTGGATCATGACTCCCGGAATCAGATCACGAGGTGCCTTAAGATTCCCACCATTACTATAAAATGATTTATTGCTCATCTTTGTTGAATAATACAGAAGGTGATCTTAAAAAATAATCGCATATTAAATCACAATCGCAATATTGGTTAAAAAAAAAAAAATTGCAATTTCAATTTTCCAAAATCGTTCAGCCCTAATTATTAGATGTCAACTTGTAAAAAGGTGCTCACATCCTCGTAGAGCTTGTAATTACAACTTTAAAGATGGGAATTTTCTGAAAGCTCCTATTTGTATCACGTGACCACTGTAGATTAATTTTGTGTTGATAGTGTTGGCACAGAAACGCATAATTCCCAATCCGAGGACGTCACATGTTGTCATCTCGAAACTACGGTAATTATGCCATTGTGTGAACGCAGCATAAAATATGTAGGTAAGTTGACCTCGAGGGCCAGATTTAATAAAAAGTGCATCGAGTCAAGATGAAATTTGAAGAATATGCTGTTCTTAGCTTTTAGAATCACAAAATGAATTTTGTTAATTTTAATATCAATACTTGGTTTCTATAAAAATTATAATTGTGATAATTGCAGCATAAATATCTTTATAATAGTCTGTATGGGGGTTAGTGTTGTCACGATACTGGAATTTCCAAATTTGATACGATAACTTGAAAAATAATGATATTCTATACCATTTGATACCACGCAGAAAACTTTCATATATATACCACCATACAGATAATTTGTTATACAGATATATTGTTAATAATCTCATAATTTTGATGATTTTGGTATAAAAAAACATTTATAATAACTTAAAAACAGCACAGGGAGGATTTATGTGAAACATCAAACTACAAAAAAAGCATTAATAAAATAATTAATAAACAAATTGCAAACAATAGCACAAATAAATGCAATAGAATAAAGAGACAAATTAAATGAACATGGCTTTGTTTTTCAGGTGGGTCTAACAGTAGTATTCAGGTAAGAAATACTACAGAAATGAAAACAATCAAATGTAAAATAATACTGAGTATTATTAAAAAAGTTTTCATTGTATAAATTAACGGTCCCATGGCATGACATTTTAATTTTATGAGGTTTTTTAACATTAATATGAGTTCCCCTAGCCTGTATATGGTCCCCCAGTGGCTTGAAATGTCGATAGCTGTAAACCGAGTTCTGGGTGTACTGCTCTGCCTTTGAGAAAATGAGAGCTCAGACGAGCCGATCTGGAATCTTGCAGTATGTCGTCATACGGGGAACGGTTAACACTATGGTTACCTCCCCTTCCTCTGCTGTGCCCGCCCAGAGAATTTGGAGAAAATGGATTAAGTTTATTTTTAGTCGCAATGTCAGCACAGGCTTTACAAACACTTTTACGATATGGATTCGACAGCGCCGCAAACAGTGAGTAACAGTGTTCATTAATGCCTGATCTGTGATATTGATTTCTGATGTGTTGCTAATCATTCAAATTCACACACTTTCTTTCTAAATTGTTAAAAAAAAACGAAGTAAAAGTATTCGAGAGGGGTTCCACATGTTACAATGTTCGTAGAATAAGGAGGAAGACTGGGTCGGCGTGACTGGGATTCGTGTTTATTCAGAACTCTCAGATACAAACAAAATAAATTTGCGCTCTCAACTACTCTGTACAATATAACTTTCTCAACAATCTTTCTCCAGCTCTCCGTCTCTGGTCCACATGCAATCTGTCTCTCTCTCGCTTGCATGCAGACCTCGCTAAACCTAGCCCCCTCCGCAACATAATCTAATACTCATTTCAAATGCAAAGATGTCAGCCAATCACAACAGTGGGCGTTTCTGCAGTCTCACAGCAGACACGCCCCTTAAAACAGAGCATTCAAGCTAGAGGGCTGATATCAAGATAGCAAAAATGCCTTTTATTTCTAAATTATGATATTTTGTGATCTAAAATCTAGTATGATCTAAAAATCATACTAACAATATAAGTACACCTCAGGAAACATTATAAAATAATTTAAAAAAAATCCACGCCATGGGACCTTTAAATGCAGATTAATGCTTACAATTAAAATTACAAAAGTTATTCAGTCAAGAGCAGAAAGTGATTTTCTGTGTCTTTTGTTCTTGGAACATGACAAAGTAGCAGATTTATTAGGCTGCTGTCACTTTAAGAGCCTATGCACGGATCCAAGATTTTGTTACACATGTCTTATCGCAACTATTTTCTTAAGAAAACTGACTAGATTTAACCGAATACTCTGCAAGATGGGCATTTTGGCTCAATAAGCCACGGAAAAGTCAATTTGGTACCCGCAAGCAGTTTGAGAGGTGGCTTTATGCGAGCGCCACTTACATAGATCAGGTGTATGCGGTTTTGGTGTCAGCGCGAAACCTACGTGAATGACTAAAATGATGCACAATACAAGCACTATTCATCCAGAGAGAATGAATGAATGAGTGAGTGAGAGGAGGTGGGTTTGTCAGTTTGCCGTTAGAGAGAGCAAGTACGCACAGCTGGTATTGGAGCACAATTCTCACAGCGCTTATCCTGTGCAAAGAAGCCTGCGAATGTCATTGCAATTCGCGCCGTCGACCTTTCCGAACGTTATGAAATATTATTTTATGGTTCGTGCGTGATTGTGTGTATGTGTGTGAGAGAGAGAGATATAATGGAAGCAATCAGAATACGGGTGTTTCTAAAACACACGCAGCGCCACCGCGCACCTGCAGTCAAAATCTAAGCTCCGAATCGTTCCAGAATCATTGGAGAGATGATAGCCTATAGTATGAACAACACAATATTAGATAGATCAAACACAAACAGTTTTTTTTTCCCTTTTAGGCCAGGCATATGATATGTGTAACGTGCCAAGTTGATGCTTCTTCTGCAGACTTTACTCTCGCGTGTCACGTGACCAGACTGTAATCGCAGCCTTTGCGGTTAGGAAATCGCATTATATCATATCGCGATATTATCGCAAATGCAATTAATCGTTCAGCCCTATTAAGTAATGTTCTCCAGTCTGTTGAAATGATGAATCTTCATGTCTCTTCTCTGACTGTTTGATGAAGAGAATGTTTTGATATCTGATCTTCATGGACCTCTTTCAGGGGAGAAAAATCTAGTTTCTGTGTTAATCTGAGCTTTTCCCCGTCTGTCGCACAGCTGGTATTGGAGCACTGCAGAAAAGGAGTATTGGAACGGTTTCAGATATTTCAGTATCGATGCATATCGAAATATCGATATTTTTGACAACACTAATGGGGGTCCTTCCAATATTGTGTTGGACAATGAGGGTCTTTTAAGTTCAAAAGGTGTAGGTGTATTTGTGTGGTGCCAGTGTTCATGCTACTTTATTTGATCTTAGTTATTCATGGTTTTACAAAAACCATCAGTTGAAGGTGACTAGTGTCTCTAACCCATAGTTTTTAATGGTTTTGCAGGAGGCAGATAATGATCCCACCGGAGAAGCTGCAGCAAACACACAACAGACTCTGACCTTCTATGAGTTGGACTTGGGCCTCAACCATGTTGTGCGCAAGTACAGCGAGGCACTGGAGGAACACGGCAACTTCCTCATCACAGGTTCTGACCTTTCATAATGTCAAGATAGATTTAATTGCTAGATAAGGATACACAATGTGTTGCAACCCCTTCAGCAGAACACTTTTATCTTACACTTGTTTCAAATGTGTTGCAGGACATTAAGATTTACTACATTAATACATTTATAATGTATTAATGTTCAAGGAAATTACTTTATTAAATTACTTTACTCTTAATATAGAAAATATGTATTATTAAATTGATCCAAATTAACATTTTATAATTTTACAAGATATTTCTACTTCAAGTACATGCTATTCTTTTGAACTTTTGTATTCATCAAAGAATCTTAGAAAACACATTTCCACAAAAATATAAAGCAGTTCATGTTTTCAACCTTGATAAGAAATGTTTTTTTGAGCACCATATCAGCTTTTTTTTTATTATTTTTAATAATGATTTCTAAATAATGGAAGTTGAAATGGTGATATTTCACAATATTAGTGTTACTGTATATATATTTTTTTAGTTTAAGAGACTTCTTTCCAAAATATGAACAGAGTTTATGGACCCCAAGCTTCTGAATGGTTTTGTAGATTAAGTAATAGGGCTGAACGATTTTGGAAAAAAATCCAATTTTTTTTTTTTTTTTTTTTTTTTTTTAACCAATATTGCGATTGCGGTTTAATATGCGAGTATTTTTTAAACTCTTTATCCTCTGTAGGCTATTATTCAACAATACATCATTGTATAGTAATGGTGGAAATCTTTAATTGGTACCTCACAATCCGATTCTGGGAGTCACGATCCGATTCCAAAACAATTATTGAACTTTTTCCTTTTTAAGTTTTTAATAAATTAATAAGATTAATATTAATAATTAATATGTTTTTTATTATGATATATGTAATTATAAGCTTTTTAAAATAACTACACATTATAACATTTTAATTAAAACAATTGCATGTTAATAATTTTAAATATATAAACTAATATAGCTGCAAAACATAAAGTAGTAAATCATAAAGAGAAACAAAAAAACATATTACAAGCAATGAACAAAGAGTGCTTTCAGTATTTAAGAGTGTCTGAACTGTGAGTGATTTTTCTCTTTCTCAGCTTTACTGTTGTTTGATTATGACATCATAGACAGCGGGAGACCTGCATTCACACTAATGCACAGATCTCTTTTGAAATATAAGATGATTTTGAGACGCGCACAGACGCGTGCCCGCGAGCACTCTTCACAATGCGCCGCGTGAGCATTTGAAATGGAAAGCCTTCTGTCAGTGAGTTTCTAACGACATGAATGAAGCCTTCGTTGAGCATTTGTAAGGAAAATACCGGCGGACGAGAACACACACTGTAAGCGTGACATCAAGCAAAGTTTCTCATAGCGCTTATCCTGTGCAAAGAAGCCTGCGAATGTCATTGCAATTCGCGCCGTCGACCTTTCCGAACGTTATGAAATATTATTTTATGGTTCGTGCGTGATTGTGTGTATGTGTGTGAGAGAGAGAGATATAATGGAAGCAATCAGAATACGGGTGTTTCTAAAACACACGCAGCGCCACCGCGCACCTTCAGTCAAAATCTAAGCTCAGAATCGTTCCAGAATCATTGGAGAGATGATAGCCTATAGTATGAACAACACAATATTAGATAGATCAAACACAAACAGTTTTTTTTTCCTTTTAGGCCAGGCATATGATATGTGTAACGTGCCAAGTTGATGCTTCTTCTGCAGACTTTACTCTCGCGTGTCACGTGACCAGACTGTAATCGCAGCCTTTGCGGTTAGGAAATCGCGTTATATCATATCGCGATATTATCGCAAATGCGATTAATCGTTCAGCCCTATTAAGTAATGTTCTCCAGTCTGTTGAAATGATGAATCTTCATGTCTCTTCTCTGACTGTTTGATGAAGAGAATGTTTTGATATCTGATCTTCATGGACTTTTTCATGGACCTCTTTCAGGGGAGAAAAATCTAGTTTCTGTGTTAATCTGAGCTTTTCCCCGTCTGTCGTAGTTCCTGGAGGTTCGGATGGTCCCAGCGGTGTGCTCATTTGCTCTGAGAACTATATCACCTACAAAAACTTTGGTGACCAGCCGGACATCCGTTGCCCAATCCCGCGCAGGAGGGTGAGTTTGTGTTGTCTTCCACTTTGCATCCCTCCATTTGAGGACAATACTCTAAACATCGACTTGAGGTGTCTAAACAGCATCTTGATGGCTATTAGTATCGAAATGATGAGCTTTTCATGTCTCTTCTCTGACTATTAACCTGGAGACACATAAAGACCTCTGATCACAATATTAGGTTTGGACCTCATATGGTTGTTTAGTTCTCAGTCATTGTGTTTGCAGAATAGATTAAACACTGATGTGACTACAATGCCTTTCTTTTTCTCTGCATCTTACAGAATGACCTGGATGATCCTGAGAGAGGCATGATCTTTGTCTGCTCTGCCACCCACAAGACCAAATCCATGTTTTTCTTTCTAGCCCAGACAGAACAGGGCGACATCTTTAAGGTTACACTGGAAACTGATGAGGAGATGGTGAGCACATAGACATCTTTACCTTATGGACATTTAGAGGCTTTTCAAGCAAGCACTCAAATACTTGTGTTCCATTATACACGGAAAGTCAGAATTTCTAACTTCCTACTTGGAAAAGTGCATTAAAATCCCATTTGAAGGCGGACTTGGAAACTTTCAACCCAGGCTATGAAGAAATATTGGCATATGACATCACCCGAACACAGTTGCTGCTAAACATTTACTTTTAAGCAAATAGTATTCATTGAAGTGTCAATGTTCCTACATTATACTACGGCTGCAACTAACGATTATTTAGTCAAAAAATTTTTTGATTAACCGAATAAAAACAGCTCTTTTTTTTTTTTGCCACAACGCACTATTCCACATGCTGTCCTGCAAACAAACGTGTCAGCTGAGTGCTATGAAAACACATTATATTACATTGTAATATAATAAATAAATAAATAAATAGTGTTATTGTAGTTATTCCATGGTAACCACAAATTAACCATGGTTTCGCTTCAAATCCATTGTTTAACTGGTATTTGCGTGGTTCTACAAATGGTAATACATACACCAAAAACATGGTTTTAGTATAATAAAACATTTAGTATAATTTTTCGGAAGGGTATATCTGTGCTATATATTGTGCAAAAAAAGTTACTAAGCAAAAGGACAGTTTAAATCCCTACATTAAAATGATATAAAAAGAAACACAACACACAAACTCTGTTAACAGATAAAAGGAATGTTCTGCAGGAACACACACATTCGCTATGGACAAAGTAACCTTTTACTGAAATTTCTTTCTTTTAAATAGGCTATAAGAAACCTCTTACATTTATATTCAATTACACGCTGTTATCCCTTTACAGTTACTACACTCATAAAGTACTTGATTTACATGTTTCTTTTTTTTTTTATCTAAATTTAGCATCCAACAGCAGATGTTACAGCTAAATTAATGTTTGCACTGAATACTAATTGTCTCCCCCTCTACTGTGTGTGCGGGCCCGCCTCGCCGGCACTCGTTCAGTGAAGTTTGAAGACTGTCAGCAGGATGCACTATCATGCAAAATGGAAATACTTGTGTGAAATTAGTAACATTAACATATAAGGATATAACCTGTAAAATTTGCGCTGAGGATGCACATGCATCCGTCAAAGCATAGGAAAGGGTATGTTAAGCTCTAATGCATTAGATTAAATTTGCACACCTGCAAAGCAAATCCTATATCTGACTTTGAATTGAATGCAGCATAGCAGATTTATGAATGAAACTGACAAGTAACTGGAGTAAAGTGAATACTGTAATATAACGTTGAGTGTTTCCAATGAACTGAAGAGAGTATTCTGGTCTCAGAATACACACACGAGAGGTTGAAATGCTGGAAAGTGATATGCCATGTATTTGGATTACATATTATCTGTTCATATTTTAGGTGACCGAGATCAGGATGAAGTATTTTGATACCATCCCTGTGGCCACAGCCATGTGTGTTTTGAAGACTGGCTTTTTATTTGTTTCTTCAGAGTTTGGAAACCAGTGAGTCACTTTTCTATCTTGCACATTTTGTCATTCACCTAATAACTGAATACTTCTGTTTCGGTGGCATTTTACCAAGTTTCCGTGCAATAACTAGCGTTTCAGAAGCTGATAACGAGGGTGGGATGTGGGAGCAGTAGTTTGTTACCTGAAACCTATGTGCTTTGAATGTAACCATACTTAGCATTTTTGGTTTAACCTGAAGCTTTTCATTAATCTGCATTGTTGGACACATTGTGTTCTTTGGAAGTCTGAATCTAAAACATTGTTTTTTTTTAATAGCTACCTGTATCAGATTGCCCACTTGGGTGATGATGATGAGGAACCTGAGTTTTCTTCTGCCATGCCGCTGGAGGAGGGAGACACATTCTTTTTCCAACCTCGTCCCCTTAAGAACCTTGTGCTGGTGGACGAGCAAGAAAATCTTTCCCCCATCATGTCCTGCCAGGTGTGTGAAATGTGTATTTTGCATTGAAGTGTAATAAATTTGAAATCTGATGTTTATACTCAAGCTTGGAATTACTGATGGGAAGTGGGATTACAAGTTGGCATGAGAACAGATGTTTGGGAATGAATGACTGCTTGGATAACTGTGCCGTCTTGAACTGCTTATTTTTTAGTTTTCAAATTGCAAACTGTTTAGTCAGACATTAGTATTGGTAATTGAGCATGTGAATGCTTCAGACTTTATTTATCTTGTTGTTTTACATCAGTTCTCTTATGTAATGATGGAAACTGATGCCGCTGTAGGAAGTGTTAAACCCACAGACAGTTTATTTAAAGTTTTATTAATATTTTTTGCAGATTGCTGATTTGGCTAATGAAGACACCCCACAGTTGTATGTGGCATGTGGCAGAGGACCCCGATCTACACTGAGAGTTTTGAGACATGGACTGGAGGTTTGTGATGCTAGGAGTCACAATTCTGTGGCAGCTTTCACAAGACAGTTGCAAAATGGAAATTTGACACCCAGTGCATCAAAGCAAACCTACGCAATATATGCGGTTTTACAGTTCAGATTCTAGGTTTTTCCAGAGACTATTAATGTTTCAATGTGTTAAAGTTTTTTTCTTTTTTTTTCTCAGGTGTCAGAAATGGCTGTTTCCGAACTGCCTGGTAACCCCAATGCTGTGTGGACTGTCAGGAGACATGTAGAAGGTAAAATTCTTGTGCTTGCTCATGAACTATGTAAACTTGTTTGAAATGTTTTTCTAAAAATGTTTCTCTGGAAAAAAGGTGGTGATTTAGACACGTCACTTCCTTGACAGGAAGGAAATGTAGGAATTCATTTAAACCCTTTAACATTTTGACTGTTTACAACAAGAAATGTAATTGTGCCATAATGGCTTCCCAGAGTCCTGCAGGGCCACATAATGATTTCTGAGTGCTCAGTTCTTTTTGTAAGGGCTTGCATGCATGGACAAGTACATTCTAGGTTCTCCTCTTGAAACATAAAGTCAGTTTTTCAGCATGCTCTCACTTGTAAGAGCTTCTCACCAAGTCATATTCTGCTGGGTGGATCAACAACATACAAGGACATTTGCTTGGCATGCACAATGGGCCTTCAACTGTCACTGGGTGCCAGATATTTCTCTGAAATCATGTGATTTTTTTTTTTGCTTTTGCGTGCAGCCTGAGCTCTGCAAGGTTTATATTGTGGTCTGTGTATTTGAGTGTTTGAGGGGATAAGTTTCATTTTGACTACAGTCTTGTGAGAGGCAAGTAAGTAGTGCACAATGGTTTCATTATCAATAGGGCCTTGTTCACTTCATATTGTTTATACAGGGTGTCCGCGGGTTGTAAAAGGTAGTTAATGAAATTAGCCAAAATTAAGGGCATTAAAAAGTAGTAAACGTCATCTGTCGAGGTATTAAATTTTCGAGCCCAATTTTTTTTTTAGATACATTTTCAATTTGTGTTAAGTACAGGCCTTTTTTTCCCTAAAATTCGCGTGGATTTATTTATATGTTGAGAGTAGTACCTGCGCGATATGTGAGGTGGTGTTCATTCGCACGCACGCTGAAACAAACTGGGTACCCGGCTGGCTGGCTGCCAAGCACGTACGCGAGCTCGCTTCCATTCAGTAAGTAAAGCATGGGGAAATGCAGGTTTTCGGACCTCTGGCTGGAGGACTCACGATTTAAAGACTGGCTTAGGCCAGTAGTTTGCAACAGCCGCGAGGCTTATTGCCACGTTTGTAAGAAGACAATTAATATAACCTGGGTGGGGGTGAATGGCGTCAAATCGCATATGTAATCATATAGCAGCCACCAAGATAGGATGCGCGGAAGTAGCGAGCAGCTTCCCATATCAATGTTCTGCGCTACGGATGCATCAACGACCTCAACCTCCACTGCTTTGCCCTCAACCCCGACTGCTCTCCCGATTCAAACCACTGCCAGCAGTAGCCTAACGTTAGTCCTAGCAGCATCATCAACAGGTGCATGACAGACGTCAGACAGCAGACGCTATGCCCTATCACCACCGCTACATTGCGAGCTGTGGTGTTTAGACCTTGCAACTAAACACCACTCTTTATATTTGAGCGATGGCATTGAAGAGCTGTTTCGATATATACAAGTTGCTTAAAGCTGGGCATACACTGTGCGATTTCAGCAAGGTTATCTACTCACACTGTACGAGTAGATCGCATGCGATGTAAAGCCAAAGCTCACGATTTATGTGCTCACACCATGGTTCACACTGTGCGTTCCGATCGTCGAGCGCGACTTGTCTGCTCACACTGTACGAGTGAAATATGCTCGAAAAACATATAACAGAGAGATGGCCTATCAAATGCATCAGCTATCGATATCAAGAGCATTTAGTATTTACAATTTATGTATATAAATGAACATTATTATTATTAGGGTAGGCCTACTTTTATTATTAAATTTATATTACATTTAATGTGCCCCCCGTGATAATTTCATAATGCATAACCGACGCTGCATAAAAGAATAGATAGATTAGCTTACTCCTCATTATTTAAATACATTTTGCACAATTAAACAAGGAATTATAGGCCTATAATTAAAATGATTATCAGTCTATAATATGTCAGAACACTACCATAATATCAGTATTATCAGAAAGTAAGAGCAGCTTTATTTCAAAAACAACTTGTTTAACACGAAATGGGCCTATACTTCTCTTCTAATTTGTTTCACAATATGGGCCACAAGAGAAATATTAAGAATATAAATTCAGACAGTTATAGGCTATACGTTATCAGCAATGTTAAAGCAGATTTATATAAATAACGAGATAATCTCTTGTCTCTGTGAGAATATGCGCCGAAAGCTTGTCAGATTTTACTTTCACTTTCTGTAATGAATAATTGACTAGGTTTGAGACTTCACCGACTCTCGCGCACATTGTGTTTTTGTGTGATATCCACTGACTCGCCTTCATGTTATAAAATGAAAAAGAAAAAAAATCTATATTGCGCTGTGAAAATTTCTCTCGTTTCCCTCTGTACACTGCACGAACTATGAAGATGTCTCCTTCCTCTTCTGTCTTTATTTCTATTCTCATCTCTGTGGGCAGTTGATGTTAAGTTATAATGACCTCGTTACATTGTGATGCAATATGTTATTCCATTTGGAAAGATATTTCATTTACGCTACTATAGTTGCAGCTTGAAGTCGCGCTGGTATTAAAAAATATTTTTAAGGTATTAAAAAAGGTAGTAAAAGGTATTAAATTCAACTTAAGAAGTTCTGTATATACCCTGTTATATACACTTAAAAGAGATTTTAACATGAAATGAAAATTGTCATTGGCTCACACATGAACGAATGATTTGGATGCAGAACAAATAGACACAACTGACACATACAGTACATCTTTAAAGCAATAATAATAAGTTACAAAATACAAAAGTACATAAAATAAAAAATAATCTAAGAAATTCCTTTAGCTCTGTTTAACAATCGAATTGCACAAGTAACAAAGGTGTATTTATTATATTGGTTATTTTTCATCTTTGGTAAGCTATAATGATGACTTTTGTCACCTTGTAGTATTGGTTTGCATTTATGGTTAGTTTGCCCATATGTGGCTAAAGTTTCCAACCAAAGAATTGTTTGAACATTGTGGGTTTCCTGTTCACAGATGAGTTTGATGCCTACATCATTGTGTCATTCGTTAACGCCACCCTGGTGCTTTCGATTGGAGAGACTGTGGAAGAAGTGACAGACTCTGGCTTCTTGGGCACAACACCCACCCTATCCTGCTCGTTGCTTGGGGAAGATGCACTTGTGCAAGTGAGCGACGTCTCCCTGACCTATATGCATTCACAATATACAACTGCACCTTTTGTTTGCTTGTTAAATTATACTCTTATCTCTGTGTTTTTGCCTAACAAGTAGATTAAACAATTATGCTTATAAAATGTTCCATTTATTTTCTTGTTTGAATTGGGCTTGGTTTCATTTGTTGTGTAAAGGTCTATCCCGATGGGATCCGTCACATCCGTGCAGATAAGAGAGTAAATGAATGGAAGACTCCAGGGAAGAAGACAATTGTCCGATGTGCTGTCAATCAGAGGCAGGTGGTCATTGCTTTGACCGGAGGAGAACTGGTCTACTTTGAGATGGACCCGGTATGTTGGTGGTCATTTATGTATCTTGCGTTGTCACCTGAATTATCATCTTTTGTTTGATTGTCTTTCCATTATGATTTCTCTTTACAGTCTGGACAGTTGAATGAATACACCGAAAGGAAGGAGATGTCTGCAGATGTGGTGTGCATGAGTTTGGCAAATGTGCCCCCTGGTGAACAGCGCTCTCGTTTCCTTGCTGTCGGATTGGTGGACAATACTGTCCGTATCATCTCCCTGGATCCATCCGTAAGCTACTATTTGCTCATCCATTGTCAGCTGATTTGGGCATCAAACAACGATTCCAGTCACTGTGCCCACTGAGCACTTACTATAACAATCCATTGTGTGAAGTGTGTGATTTCTTTGTTGTGCAGGACTGTCTGCAGCCATTGAGTATGCAAGCTCTTCCGGCCCAGCCAGAGTCTCTTTGTATTGTGGAGATGGGTGGAGTGGAAAAACAAGATGAACTAGGAGAAAAAGGCACCATCGGTTTCCTATACCTAAACATTGGCCTGCAGGTAAGAAACTCTCTTGCTTGCTCTGGGTTGATGATAAAGTTTTCAGGTCCATTTCAGAAACAGGAAATGTATCACTTTTCCATGCATTTGTGTATTTGAGCAAGGTATGCACCCCTTTGCTTTGCCCTATTTTTTTTTTTTTTCACACAATCCACCCTCCTTATGATGCCTAATAAAGTAGTATTTATAAGTACAGCAAACATGCGTATTAGGCTGATATATTTTATAACTTTTTTTTTTGCCTATCTTGTATTTGAACTGTAAAATTGATTGATTTAGTTTAGTAATTTTACAGTTTAGAATGTTACTGTAAACATTCCAATTTCCTTTTTTTCTCGAGGCATTTTCCAATCATTTAGTCTGCTTAAACCCCTTTCTCTAAGATCTGCTTGCATCCAATCAACAGCGATAGATATAAGTACTACATTTCAGATGTGATTTGTAATACAAAAAAGGATTTGTCGCTGTTTCTGTTTCACCTTGACTTTAATTTAGTGTGAGCACCCCTCTACAACCTTAAAAGGCAGATGGGGCACTCCAATTTTCTTGTGCCTTATCTTTTCTCACCATAAACATCACAAGATCACTTCAAGTGTGCCATTTGAAAAAGTCTTTTGAAAGGAAACCAAAAAAAACTGCAATGTGACTCCCTTTCCGGTTACTTGATATGACTTTCCTGGACACTCCATTGCTCCTTACTATAATCACCTCTTTGTTTTAGAACGGAGTATTACTACGTACTGTTTTGGATCCAGTGACCGGGGATCTGTCTGATACTCGAACTCGGTATCTCGGCTCTCGTCCTGTCAAGCTTTTCAGAGTCCGAATGCAGGGCCAAGAAGCTGTGAGTCACATGTGCGTTTTATGTCTTTTGCAGTGTTGCACAGTTTGCCTATTTGCTGACTAGCATGTGACCTTTTAACTACACAGGTTCTGGCCATGTCCAGTCGTTCCTGGCTGAGTTACTCATACCAGTCTCGTTTCCACCTGACTCCACTGTCATATGAAACCTTAGAGTATGCTTCAGGGTTCGCTTCTGAACAGTGTCCTGAGGGTATCGTTGCCATTTCCACCAACACACTGAGGTAAACGCATGCACTCATACTGTGTATACAGTACATTATCTGAAATTTGTAAAAGTCACAGGTTTACAAGACCATTAATGTCAAGCATATTGTGGTTGGTTTCATAGATATCCGTTCCAGTTGTTGGTCCTTTTAATGTGTGATACTTATAATTTACTAATTGGCCACTGATCTGATCCTGCTTTTAAAAGTAAATGTTTCAATTAAGCAAATGTTGGTCATAAAAGTTCTGTCCTTCCTGTAAAATCGGTGAAACATTTCCTGTTCGTATTGGAGGTCTGTACTAGTTACCATTTTTAGCTAGATATGACCTTTTATATCTAAATGTTTTGAGCTTTATCACTGCCACCTTGGTCTACTTATATTTTATCAGCAGAAGTCTGATTCTGCCAAATTACAGCCAGGAAACGGGAGGTTTTGGCTTCCCGAAATGCTCTTAAATTGTCTTTTTTATTTTTATTTTTTGTTATTGACTGCATGCCTGTCTTACCTTCTCATCCCTCCCTCAGAATTTTGGCTCTTGAGAAACTGGGTGCCGTCTTCAACCAGGTGGCATTCCCACTGCAGTACACACCTCGCAAATTTGTCATCCACCCTGAAACGAACAACCTGATCCTGATTGAGACAGACCACAATGCCTACACTGAAGCCACCAAAGCCCAGCGCAAGCAGCAGATGGCTGAGGTTAGTGAACCTGACCTTCACAGGGCAACATTGAAGGGATAGTTTACCAAAAAAAAGAAAATAGTCATCTACTCACCCTCAAGTTGTTCCAAACCTGTATGAATTTCTTCTGCTGGAAAACAAAAGAAGAATATGGGTAACCAAACAGTTTGATGGGCCCCACTGACTTCCCAAAAAATACTATGGAAGTCAAACATCAAGTTCAAACATTTGGTTACCAGCATTCTTCAAAATATCATCTGATGTCATCAGCAGAAGAAAGAAATTCATACAGGTTTTGAACAACTTGAGGGTGAGTAAATGATGACAGAATTGTCATTTTAGGTGGAGTATCCCTTTAAGAAACAACGCTTTTGATTTTCTCCTCTGGAATTTTTTCCTTATCTCCATCTATCATTCCTTTCTTTTCCGTCTGACTCATACACTAATTTTCCCAATCTAATCACTTGTAGGAAGTTGTCAGTCATGTCTATGTTGCGGCTACCTCATCATGGCGTATGTTTGTAAGGGTAATTCCACGTTGCTGAGCCGTAAAAGTGACAAGTGCTGTAAAATGTGCAAAGCGTGGTTACTGTGGTGGTCCCTCAAAGATTAATCATATTGATGCAGTCCTGCCGCTGTTTAAGTATATCTTGTGAGAATAAACAGTCCGCAACTGTGGTGTAAAATGACTGCTTCTGAATGTATTGTAAAACATGAAGTTTTCCTTGTTTATCTGCAAATTTTCTCAAAAAGATTGTTATATACACTGTTGCCAAAAGTTTGTGGACGGCCCCTTATAATTAAGGGGTTTGGTTTGGCTCTTTAATTCCGGTGAAGATGAATCGTAATGCTACTACATAGAATGAAATTCTAGAGAATTGTGTGCTGCCAACCTTGTGGCAACAGTTCATGGAGGGCACTCGTCTATTTCAGCATGACAATGCCCCTGTGCACAAAATAATTTAGTGGTCTTGTGTGGAAGAACTTAACTGGCCTCCACAAGCCTAGGACTGAACCCCACAGAACTCCTTTGGGATGAATTTAAACTTGGTGACCTACACCAGAGCCTGAGCTCACTGGTGTTCATGTCTGAATGGGAGCAAATGCTCACATCCATTTTCCAAGTTTCCGGCTAATTAATTAATGCCAATTGTTTGAAAATTAAGTGCTAAACAGGAACTTAAGGGTGTACACTTATTTTTAGCCATATAATGTATCATGTAAATAAATATTTGTTCTGCTCTACAGGAAATGGTGGAGGCTGCGGGGGAGGATGAAAGAGAGTTGGCTGCAGAAATGGCAGCAGCATTCTTGAATGAGAACCTGCCAGAAGCCATCTTTGGGGCACCTAAAGCAGGTTCTGGGCAGTGGGCCTCACTAGTACGCATGATCAACCCTATCCAGGGCAATACACTGGACCTGGTGCAGCTGGAGCAGAACGAGGCAGCTTTCAGGTGAGGAAGCTGAATTATGGATTAAAGGGTACATATCGGACAAACGGTTTAACATGGACTTGTAAACAGACTTGCACTTAGGTTTACTCTGCAAAACTCCCTTGCTGTTCTATTATTTAATCAGCATTTATAAATTGTGATGATCACAAGCGACCAGCGTTAATCTAGTCTCCATGTCCCACCCATTTCTCTGATCTTAGTTCCTCTTCATGTGTGTCTTTTGCAGTGTGGCTGTATGCCGCTTTTCCGGTGGAGGCGATGACTGGTATGTGTTGGTGGGAGTTGCCAGAGATATGATACTAAATCCGCGCTCTGTTGGTGGAGGATATATTTATACCTATCGGCTAGGTGGAGGCGGGGACAAGCTGGAGTTTTTGCACAAGGTAAGTGGAACAGGAAATGACTTGGCACTGATTGGTCTCGTGTGTTAGCTGGGGCTCAAGAATGTGGAATTCCCCACAAATCATTAAATGTGCCCTAGGACTCCATTTAAGCTTAGCAAATCACAAAATGTAGCTTTATGGTGCAGGTGTATAGTCCACAGCCCAAGATTGCCATGTTTTTAATGTTTATGGTCCAGTTAAATGTTTAATGATGCTCTAATCAAGCTGCATATCAAAACCATATGTTAAAAGGTACATTTCTGATCAACTTCCTCCAAAACAAGTTTTGAAAATGAATTAAGATATGGGTTCTGATTGACAGACACCTGTGGAGGACGTGCCCCTGGCTATCGCTCCCTTTCAGGGACGAGTGTTGGTTGGAGTAGGCAAACTCTTGCGCATCTATGACTTGGGAAAGAAGAAACTTCTCCGCAAGTGTGAAAACAAGGTGAGGAGTCACAGAATCACCAAAACTTTTGTTTTCTGAGGAAATTAGGGCTGGTCCGAATACCACTTTTTGAGCTTCGAAGCTTTGGTAGTAATCAATATTGAATATTCGAAGCTTCGGAGGGAAGGGGCTGAACATATTCTTCTCTCTAATAAAAGCAGGAATCTCGAGAAGCGGCGCACCTCACACAAGCAGGGCTTTTATGTTCCGAGACACTGCACAAGTAGTGACACAAAACACACAGGTCTGTTACGTCCCAGTTTTGATATAGTAAAAATTTTGATCAGTTAGAGAACAGATGAACTCAAATTAAAAACTAAACGTGCCGCATGAGCCGAACGAGCGTCTCAGCACATCAGCAGCAGGAGTCAGATTTCATTCATCACGAGAGTGAGGAGCTGAATGACAAGATGATGGCGGAAGATTTGGTTTCAAAGCTAAATGTAAAAGCACCTATTTAAGTGAGTTTGTCATTGTACTGTTTTGTTGTTGTGTTTTTCCATTAAGAATAATAGGCTAATGAACCCAAAATTCAAGCAACCCGCCCCTGAATTGGCAAACCGAAAGTAAACTGTGCACGGCTGCATTTGTTCACAGCCGCTCAGTGCACAGGCACT
The DNA here is from genome assembly GCF_949357685.1 of Gobio gobio. Classification (NCBI taxonomy): domain Eukaryota; kingdom Metazoa; phylum Chordata; class Actinopteri; order Cypriniformes; family Gobionidae; genus Gobio; species Gobio gobio. The sequence continues at coordinate 42,991,960 of NC_137115.1, read as the reverse complement.
ACAATGTGACTGAGGGAAAATGTTCTCACCGTCTCATCCCTAACGGGTAAAAGGCTAATATATTTTGATTCTATTATTCTTTTACACAATGTCAAACCAACTTAACCCAAAATGCTAGCTCAAGCTTGTATGGAAGAAGCGCATGCCTATGCAGTTGTGCGCTGTAGACAGAGAATACTCTGTTGCAGGGAACACTAAGAAGCAAATGTATTTATTAAGGATAACAAGGTTGGGTTCCTATTCAACTGTCCATCCTATTAAAAACTGCTAGGCTATAAAATGATTGTAAAAAACAAAACGTATTGCATTTCGCCAGATTTTATAGTGTAAACGTATGCAAGCATGAATGAGAACCGTTTCGAGGGGGCCAGGTGTGCAAAAAAAACCCAAGTCAAATACCAACCCATCAAACAAATATTTGAATATTCAGGTACAGCCCTAGAGGAAATTAAGTAATGTAACCTACTTATATTCTTGCACTTGCTAGTGATGCATAACCACATGAAAAACATTGAGACAGAAGTTTAGACCACAAAGTTTGACAGTCATTATAGGGTACAGTTCGTCACTGCAGTGTTCAAGTTAAATGGTTAGTTCACTTCAAAATGAAAATTTCCTGATAATTTACTCACGTCATCCAAGATTGTACCTGGAATGTTTTCCTCAAACTTAATTTCTCTTGAAGTTGAAGAAAAACATGAACATCTTGGATGACATGGGGGTGGGTAAATTACCAGGACATTTTCATTTTGAAGTGAACTACACTGTGAAGCCTGAATTTATTTGAGAGAACCAAATACGGCTAAGTGGAGAAGCGGTCACAATTCCTTGATTTAAATTAGAGTACTCTATTTAAAAAAATCCCTTTTAATTTTAATCCTTGATTGCAGTGGTGTAATTAGGGATGCACTGATACCACTTTTTTTTTCAGACCAAGTACAAGTACTTACATTTGGGTACTTTTTCCGATACCGAGTACCGATACAAGTACTTAATACCATTACAGTTCTCCTAACAATGTTTTATTTTCATCAGATGTTTTTCGCTTTCTGACTGTAATAAAAAAAAAATATACAAATTGATGCTGTTGCTGACATTAACATTCAACTTGGTGTTTTCCTAAACAAACATGGCACTGCTGCCCATTTCACATAACTGTAACCTTTAACATTCAGTGGATTTCAGTACCACACAACATAGCTTGGAAAATACTAGTCATGTTATACAGTACGCTATGTTTTCATATCACTATAAAGTAATTTGTTTGACTAAATGCTGCATTAGTGGAGAACAGCAGTGTGTGCTGTCGAGGCTGAGAGGAACATTAGTAGCACCTCAAGCGGTTAAAACAATGTGACATAAAATAGCCTACAGGTATCTATTTTTAAAGTCCTCATGAAATCAAAATCAATCTTACTTTGTCAGCACACATTACAGGTCTTAGGGTGAACAATTAATCTGTGCAAGTTAATACACAGAAAAAAGTTGTTTGCCGTGGTTCTTTAAAAAAAAATCTGAAAAGTAACTTCCAGTCTGGAATGGTGTTCTCTTTATGTTGACAGCCACTCTCCTCCAACCGTTAGTAGTCTATGAGCGAGAGATGAAGAGGAGGAGCGCTGAAGTAAAACCCTGGCCTCTATTCAATATTCCATTGGAAATACGTCATAGCACTGAAATAAAATCAGTTGCAACTTCCGGATCACTGAGACTTCAACGCTTTGCATCGATGCATCGTGTTGTTAGACATTAGATCGTTGCATCAATCTATATCGATGTATTGTTGCACCACTCTCCGACACATTTTGCAGCTCACTGAAACCTGAAGTTTATCAGATCTTAGATAGCCGAACCACTTCCATGCCACTGAATTAGTCTTCCTCTCATCAACTATTTCTTCTGTTTTCTTCTTACTTGTGGAAGCTCTTTCAGTCACATCTGTATTGTGGTCAGGGGTACTCATTTTGTAGCTATAACTTGCCGCGTTGGATCTAGCCTACTACTGCTGAGCACTGGCTGCGTGTCTGTGATGTACGTAATCACACAAGTAGCCAATCGTGTTCTGCTCTTTCTGACGGCTGCGCCCCTGTCAGTGAGTCAATGTATATCGGAAATGTGTTTAAAAATTATATCACTGTTATTGAGAAATTATATTGCGATTTTATATTGATATTTCATTATTGTCCAGCCCAAGTATAGCCTATATTTTATGAATGAAGTGCAGTGTTATTTTACATTTGATTAGTTTCTTTACCTGAATTCCTGAGAATTTTTATTTCAATCATATCTTTGTTCAGCTGTATTTTTGATTATTTGTCTTTAATAATGCTTGAAAATTATATTAATGAGGCTAGTGTTTTTTGTTTTTTAAACACTAAGTGTTCTTAGACGATTTATTTTTAATTTTATATGGTATTCAGCTACAATTAAATGTTTTTTGCAACAAAACTTGCAGTAAATGGGAATATCTTAAGGTTTTTTTTTTTTTTTTTACCTTTTTGGAATCAATAAGAATAATCAGGAAATAACCAGAATCCGAACCGTTAAAATTCAAACAATACCCAACCCTAGTGACAAGGTATCCTATGTAACCACCAGTCTGTGTCTAGTGTATTTAGCTGTTGCAGTGACAACAAGTGGCAAACAGTGTAAAGTTAGAGACAGGTTTGAGAGACCTTTAAGCTGACTGTAAAGGTAGCTATTTAACTGACGGTACTCCAGTAAATTACTAATGTTGTGGGAGGTTCGGCTGAACACTGTGTGGGTTCAGGTTCAAATTCAAGGACCATAACTTTTCTCTGTAATGATGTGTAGAAGGTTGAGTGGAATTTTAATTACTGAATGAGACTGATCGGTATTAAAAGCACAGTGTTTTTATTTACAAAACTACAGAATGGCACTTATCGCCCTTACATTTTAAGACGTCCTGTTTTGTATTGCTAGAAATATCCATGTGTCACTCTTCACAGTTCCTGGTAGTAAATGGCTGATTCGGGTGTTTATTTACCTAAATAATTGTTAGTGACAGCACTATTAGAAACTTTTTATTTATTATATATTATTTGCATGTCTTTGACAGAAGTTTTAAGTTACAACTTTCTAAACTCCTTTTCTTATTCTTGCAGCATGTTCCTAACTTGGTGACTAGCATCCACACTATTGGGCAGCGTGTGATTGTGTCTGATGTTCAGGAGAGTCTATTCTGGGTGCGCTATAGACGCAATGAGAACCAGCTCATCATCTTTGCAGACGATACATATCCTCGCTGGGTCACAACCGCCTGCCTGCTCGATTATGACACCATGGCTGCTGCGGATAAGTTTGGAAATATCTGCGTTGTGAGTGTTGTCACTGGTTTACTTTTTGAGAGCTTTGAGACCAGTATCGCAGATTTACCAGATACTGTTTGCCAAGTCGATGTAAACAAGCTTTCATTTCAGTAAATATTTTAGTGTGGAGTTTTTTTTTATTTTTAACATCTAATATATTGACATGTTGTAATTTTATTAGCAGTTGCGATGAAGAAAATGCACTTGTAAATTCAGGAAAAAAAGATAAATTGAGGTGTCATCTGTATACATTTGCAACAGAAGTAAACTGCATACTAATTTCATACAAAAAAAAATGTCCAGGTCCGTCTACCCCCCAACACCAGTGACGATGTTGATGAGGACCCCACAGGGAACAAGGCATTGTGGGACAGAGGCTTGCTTAACGGAGCATCACAAAAGGTAGAAGTTTCTTCTAACCTCATTACTCAATGCCTCATGTCCCACAGGTCCCGGAAATTGCTTGCAAGACCTTTGGCACTGAGCTGTCCTAACCACTTGTTTCTCATTGTTTTTGTCTGCCTGGTTGGTTTTGCGGTTGCTGTTCTCCTTGCGCACACACACAGACCTGCACCCCAAAACATTTGGCGCGAGTCCATTCCCTGCTCTGGTTCTAAAACCTCAGCAGCAAATCTTGTCCTCTCGCCAGAGATCATTATGTGCAGATTAGTAGCATGGAAATGTTTAGGTGGACACAAGGGAAAGTCCCTATTTGCACACCAATGACTTGCGTCTAGCTTTGACGGACATACCTAAAGTATGTGTAATCAGGACGGGGTGGGTTGGTGTAAACATATTATTGTGGAATTTGTCTTGGGATGCACAATATATCATGACCATGTCAGTTATAAGCCAATAGTAGTTTTTTTTTTTTTCTTCTGTAATTTTAATTGTATTCATCCTATTAGCCATTTGTTGGCCAATGCTGGATATTTCTAATTTCCACCTGTTTAACATCAGATACAATTTTGCATACTGATTATTGATTATGGCTCATAGATTAAGATTTAACCTTTTAAGAGTGCTATCACTTTTTACATTTAAAACTGTATGTGTTTATACATTAATCAGGTTCATTACACAATTCATACACAAGATTCACACCAAGTAACCAAGTAATGGTTATTCATACCAAATGATCTGTTTATCTAATTCTGTTTCAGACCACACACACTCTTGTCTAATACTCCAAAATCCTTAAGATATAGCTGTCTAGTTCTTTGATTAGGAATGACTATCCATCCGTCTGTGTGTGGATAGATGGATGTGTGGAATATAATTGTTTTATGATGCATCGCGATGCTGATGTGAACGATTCTGCATCAATGCATACATTTGTGTTGTTGTTTTTGTGCCCATAGTACATCTTAATGTACTGTTTTATTGTAAATAAAATACTTCTATTATAGGAAATCTTGTGTAACATTATATTAGATCTGTACATTACGTTTTAATATAATAAACCTGCTGCAATTAATGTTAAACAACTAAAGAAAAAAGGTACTCATCCAGTGCTCTCGACTGAAAAACTTTTGTAGCTTTAATGGTCAATTTAGAATTAATACACCTAAACACTATGCAGTGACATTTAAGTTTTTTACATTTTATAAAAATGTTTGTATTTCTTGGTTGTTTCTGATAAATAGATATAAAATGAAGAAAAGTTTAATTTGTTCTGCTGTTTATCTGCTTTGTTCATATTTTACAATGTATTCTAAAATAAAAAGAACAATTGGGATTTATTAACATTATTATTAATAAACAAATTGAAGGAAGAGATGCATTGTGATGCATCGATAATCGCTTCATAATCTAATCGTTGCCCTCTGAATCGTAATCAAACGTTAAGCAAATGAATATCCACACCTCTAACATGATGTATGGAAATGAATTGCTTGCCTGTGACTCCAAACATGCTAACGAAGACCCATTTTAATCCATACCTGTTGTTTTTCTTCCCTGTCGTTCACAGGCTGAGGTGATTATTAACTATCACATAGGAGAGACTGTGCTGTCCCTCCAGAAAACCACCCTCATCCCTGGAGGGTCAGAGTCCCTGGTGTACACCACGCTATCAGGAGGCATTGGCATCCTGGTGCCATTTACTTCTCATGAGGTACAGTTCCTTAAAGTGTGAATAACCAGTAATTACATAAGAGGAGTGCTAACGTGCAATGGTCTTTCATTAGTCTAAAACCACTGAAGCAGAAGAGGTGAATGCCTTGCATTTAGGCCATCAGAGTAGAGATTTTTTTTTTTTATAAAACTGTTTTTCCGCATCACCATTGCCTGAATCACTACGGTACATTCCCTGGGCGCTGCAGCAATATGGCTGTCCACTGGTCTGGGTGTGTGCACTTGGATGGGTTAAATGCAGAGCACAAACTCCGTATGGGTATACTTGGCCACACGTCACTTTCACATCTATAATAAGTGTTTATATTCAGACCATTTTAGACCGTCAAGTCGACACTGCTGCGCAATAGCCCAGTACCTTTGTGACTCATCATCGATATAAGCAGAGAGATGTAGCTCCGGCTACAACGTTCTTTCGCAAGGCTCATGCAATTCTATTGATTAACTGTTAGAGCGTCAAAAGTTATGTCCTGCAGCTTTAAATAAAGGTTGGCTGTAATTTAATTATGATTGAATAAGTTTTTTTATTTGTGAAAATAAATAAAATGTATGTCTCATCTGTCTTTAGGATCATGACTTCTTCCAGCACTTGGAGATGCACATGCGCTCTGAGTTTCCCCCTCTGTGTGGTCGTGATCACCTCAGCTTCCGCTCATATTATTTCCCAGTGAAGGTAAGGACCAACACACAGTTAATAGATTACACAACTTTTTAAATCCGTTACTGTGACCTTGAGTTTCCTTCCTGTGAATGTGCATGTCACAATATTCCCCATTCAATGTATTCCCGCCCAAGGCATAGACAAAAAAGGGGGCACGGCCCGGTTGAGTTTTGTTGGTAGTGTTTAAACTCGTTGCTATGTTAAGGGCGTAACATTTCTGAAACATGCTTAAAGCGGTTGACCGATCATAACACACTGGTCCAGCCAACCAATCAGATTATGTTCTGCTTTTCGGAAGGAGGGGCTTCATAGAGAACTAAACAGAGCATCACAGACAGAAAGGTGCTCCAACAATGTAAAATTGTGTTTTTTGAACATTCAAGCATGGAAAACTATACTAGTAGACCCCAAAATCAAGACTTTGAAAAAGGACATAATAGGTGACCTTTTAAGGTTGCCGTATACGTCAACATTCTGAAAATGTTATGAACCATTTGTCATAGTTATTACTTCATGAATATACACATTATAAACAGCATTTCTTTGTAATGCATGGTGCAGATTACGGCACGAGTAGATAAGAACAGATATATAAAGAAAAACTATATTGTGTGCGCATAATATCTAATGTATTGCATCTCTTTAATGGTTTACTGAGCTTTTTTCATCAGGGTTTTTCATTCTAGTTAGTGTGTGAATGACGAGTTTCACTGTTCGCTTTTCTAGTACTCTCATCTAACAGACCCCCAGTAGAGATTAGGAATGGGTACCGAAACCCTGTATTAAATGAGCCCCGATGCTAAATTATGAAAGACCGCAGTATCGATAAACTCAGACGCTATCGGTTCTGCTGTCGGTACTGGAGAAATTAAGAAAATGCACTTACTATTCATAATTGATATATAGACGTTATTAGGGCTGAAACGATTCCTCGAGTTACTCTAATTAAAAAAATGATTTGCCTCAAAACTTTGTGTAGTGCATTTAACTACACATTGTCATGTCGCAGAAAGACTTTTTTGTGTGAGGACTAGCGCATACTGCATGGATTGCGGTTATATCCGCGGGTGAGGTGGGTAAAGTAATAAAAAGTAGGCTAACATTCTAAAAATTGTGGCTGGATGAAAGAAATCATTAATGTGTTGATTTTAATAAAGACGCGGAACTCTCATTTCACGGTAAAACGCAATAAATGTGTGTCATTAACTTTTCAGTTTCAGCTCACCTCAAGATCAGAGACTGCAATGTGAGAGAGCGGCATCAGCACTGCTAATACAATTTAGTCTCGCTATTTTTAAATGAAGACAACTGTTGAGCTTCAGGGTGTGACACTGACTCACGCACTCGAAACACATAGGCTAACCATCATGAATGGAGTTTGCACATGCATCACCGTTATTGTGATTTGTATGTGAAATGTTTAATGGGACTTTATATATACTTGATAAATGTTCTCAAAGCTAAGTGCAACAAATAGCAGAACGTGCGTGATGCGCAGCGCTCGTGCTTTCAGAGCTGCATGCTTTCATTGATTTGCGTAATTTAAATCTCACACTTTAATCACAGGCTATTCATAGCTCATAACTTAGTAAAACAAGCTGTGTTACTATGATGAATGATGAGCTCAAAATGTAGATCTGTATGTGCGATAAACTTTATCTGAATTAAACACAAACTCTCGTGTTTCCTCATGCTCCAGCGGTTACTCCTCCGTGTGCTGCATAGGTTCTCTACCCTAGTTTAAGTTATTTAAGAAATGTAATTTGCTAATTTAAAACGACCCACTTCATTGATGTTCATGTTACGATAGCATTGCGTTTAACACTGAGAATGTGAATAATTGTAATGTGACGATCGGGTGCGGATATCTAAATCAGAGATGATCATGTGTGGCTGATGGTTTGTTTTTAACAGCGAATTTGGTGACGTTAGAGCTGATCCGCGCATCTAGTATGCCCATCTCTGCTCTTGTTCTTGTTCCAAGTTACCTTCTGTCCAATATTTTTTGCTTCTTACAAAAGCCACAAAACCTTCAGAAGACCGTTAAGGCTTGTGCCTGAGCTGAAGCTGAAACTTGAAAGTTAAGTTGCACAACATAAATGCAATGTTTAGGCATTATTATTTATATTACTATTATTTTTATTTTTAGGTTGTAACAGTAATAGTAAAGGTTTAATAGTAAATAAAATAGTTAATAGTAATTTTAAATTCATTTTTATATTTGTGTATGTATGATTTATATATACACACGCGCAGACACACACACACACACACACACACACACACACACACTTAAAAATCACATATACAAATATAAAAAGGAATTTAAAATTACTATTAACTATTTTATTTACTTTATAATTTGTATTGGCATTGTGACAATTGAATGCACTAAATTGGTTTAGTTTTCACAGACATTAATGTATGCAAAATCAGCAATAAAACGTAATTTTTTTTTTTCTAAAAAGGAAACAAATTAGTTGTTCATTTTAAGATAACGGTCTTATTTTCTCTTGCATGTTAAGTATTGCTCTTTAATAAAGAAAAAGTACTTGTCCGATTACGCGATTAATCGATAGAAAATTTGGAAGAATACTCTATTACTAAAATATTCGATAGCTACAGCCCTAGACGTTATCTTGCAAATTCTATATTTGGCAGCCGTTTCTATATGGGATGATATTAAGCGTTTTTCTGTGATGCATTTTTGCTGACGAAGGCCAAGAGAACTAAACAAAAGTTTAGTCTGGTTACACTTTACGGCTGTGATTATTTAATATCTTATTATCCTTGAAAGTAATCCTCGAAAATAAAATTAAGATCAAGGTAAAGCTATTATAAACTAGCCGTGTTCCGTCGAGCGCAACTTCGATTCCCTTTACAGCAGCGCGCTGTCATTTCTCCCTAAACCTAAACTTGACGTCAGAATAGTGATTGTTGTTAAAGACAGTGCCTACTGTTGCTAAATTGCGTGACGTGTTTGATAATAAAAATGGCTATTAAATGCACAATAATCCACGGAAGAGACGCTGTTTCCAACTTCAAGGCGGCGTGTGTGTGCTGTGAAACGGACTGACTTGCACATTATACTTTAGGCTTTGTGCATGCATCTAAACCATCAAACACACAACAAATAGACTATGTCAAAATGACCAGATTGGAGAGTAGTCACTTAAACACAGTTTGTCTTAAATGGGCGTAAATAGTTTGGAAAAATTAGATAATATTATTAGATCTGCATTCGGTCTTAAAGGGGCAGCGTCTAATAAACCTGCTGACGATTGAGCCATTAATGTGAATCAAACAAAAGGCAAAGAAAATATTCACTGCTCTTGAATGAATAACTTTAGCTTTAATAAGCACTAATCTATCAATGATACATTGAAAACTATGGAGCGTTATTTTATTACTTTATTAGATTTCTTTTTAGGCCGTATTACTTAACGTTAGTAGACCTTCCTGAAATTGAAGCACTGTTGATTTTAATTTGTGTTTTATTGTGTATTTATTTAACATTTGTTTCTTTCTTATATTGTATCTTATGCATATAAAACACAAGAAAATGCCGCCGCACTGGTCCTTTTACAAATGTTTTATTTTTGTTCAAACATTGCTTTATAATCTGAAACAAAAGAAACTGCAATGTTCTGTTCTTAATTGGGGTTTTTTATTAAAATAATATATAACAAAAAGAACTGAGAATACCGTTAATGTACCGGGTTGATAAGCAGTATCGGTAAGAGTAGTACTACCGTTAAAACCTTAACGATACCCATCCTTAGTAGAGAGTACCACAGCATTCAGAATACAGAAAATACAGTCCTCATTAAACAACCATAGATGTTTGTTTGGATAATGTATAATAATGGGAATATTGAGCCACAGTATAACCTTCTCTAAGATGTTACAATGTTTCTATCAACAAATTTAACATCCTAAATGTACTGTCTCCTCCTCAAAGCTACTGAATGCATTTTTAAAAGAACTGGTGAACAATGTTTTTGCTATAGTACTTTCTTTGTCCTCTTTTGAACTTAACTGTAACAACCATAATGTTTGTATCAGACCAATGTCAACTATCGTCTCGGTGCGTCCCTAGTATTTAACAGGTTCTGTTGTATCTTAAAAGAGATGGTAACCAATATACCATTATTTAGACTATTTAAGTCACTTGGTCATTTTTCTCATTGACTTTGGTTGTATGCTTCTAGAATGTGATCGATGGAGACCTGTGTGAGCAGTTTAACTCCATGGACCCCCATAAGCAGAAGAGTGTCTCAGAGGAGTTGGACCGCACACCTCCAGAGGTGTCGAAGAAACTGGAAGACATCAGAACACGCTATGCCTTCTAGTGTCTTTACATCTGGCAGGAGCACCATGAGAAAATCTATCGTTTTTTCCGGGCTTTCCATGTCTGTGGTCTCAACTTTCCTACCACAAGTATAGCAACATTTTGTCACAGCCAAAGGAAGTTCCCCCTTTAACCGGTGCCAGCTGGGAGCCGTCACCGTCCCAGTGGTCAATGACCTTGTCCTGCATGAAATGACTATTGGTACTGTACTCAGCACAAAGCATCTCAGTTTTTAGTTCTTACTGAGTGGTTGCATAGAAAAAAATATTTTTGGAGGAATGTTTTCATGCATAAGACTACATCAGCCTGTATACAAGTGTGGCTTTTACATGTATAGACTTGAAAAATGTCTCTTACTGATTTTGTAGCTACCGCAAATTAAATCCACATTTTATTGTATGTATCAGTCTGCATAAAACATTCCATCATTCAGATCTTGAGTATTTAAATTGTGTATGTTTTGACGATGAAAAATCTGTAAAAAGGGTGAAATTGTAAAATAGCTTTAGTTTTTGTCTCTGTGGAAGCAGCTAATCTGTTTTGGTTTTAAAATTTTTTTTTTTTTTTTTTGAAGAGCCTTAATCATCCAACCCCATAAAAGAAATGTTTGTCATGTGTGTGAGAATTTGTAAATAAACTTTTTTTACTTTCTCACGTGTTTCCGTGTTTGTCACAAGACTAGTCGTTAACTGAGCCCACTGGCAAAGCAGGTTTTCACTGTTTTCTTAAGCTTTTTTTTTTTTCCCCTTTTTTTTATGAAATCTTATTAATCTTTTCACATGACAGTGAGTCATTTTGTGTGTGCCTTGAAATCATTATTCAGTCACTTAAATGCGAGTCAGGCTTCATCTCCTTAAATGTACCAAAATATTAAGCACTCATTTAATTCTTTTGGATACATTTTTCAAAGATAGCTCTGATTGCACTTGACCTGACACCATACTTAAAATGTTGCTTATTTGAAACACTCATATGGCATATTGAGATGACGGACCGACTCTGGAAGTCCACGGTGTATGTTGCTTCATTCTCTTGGTAACACTTGAATTAATTTTCACTTTTGGCTGACTACTGCTTTGAGCTAAAGATACAGCTGACTTAAATTATAACCAAATATGTTGATTGTTGTTCAAAATGATGCAAGTTCTGCAGTGTCATAGGGCTATGTTTGTAACGCTATTGGAGTTGAAGTCAGTTATCGTAGTGCTTCAGACATGGTGGAGACCACCTTTTTTGGCAAAAAGGATTCATTCTGTGAATCATTCTTGTAATTTTCTTATTTTAATTGCTTTGGTCAGTGGAGCCTGACATAAGTGATGAAACATCACAGAAACTCTGAGTTTCATCAGAATGAGTCATCCTGATCACACTAAAACTCACAATGTTATTGAACCGTGTATCCAGGTTCTACCACGCTCCACCTTCAGTCCAGTTATCACTTTAATTGCACCCTTAAGAAGAATTCATGAATAGAGAGATTTACAAAAATGCAGGCATGCTGTGAAGGTACAGGATTGAGCAATATATGGAAGGCCACAAGTGTGTCTAACACTTGAGTTTAATGCTGTGAGATTGTTCCAGTCCAGGGTGTATTGTATGGTCTCTTCGATGTAATATTGCAGTAACCTCAAATTGCTTCTGACTGTGCCAACTGCTTGTGATTGCTGTTACCATGATTATTGTAATTTGTAATCTAAATCCTGGTTCCTGAAGTTACCAAATTCAGGCCTGGTGGTTGGACAACTCTCAAAATGTTGTGAATACACCCTCAAGAATGTCGGGGACTAGGAAGATTCTCTTGGGGTCTGTGAAGATGGGGCCTACCTATAAAAGCAGTCTTGGGCTCTGTGAAGGCACTAGTAAAGAATTAAAGAAAAGAAAAAAAAACATAATTTCAGGTAAAAAAAAAGTAGGTTGAGATATTGTGGAGGGTGTTTATAACCTGGTGCTTTTTAGAGGCACATTTGGAAGTGTTCTTTCACTCTTTTTCCTTTGGGGGTTTCCATATTGATGTGATGTAATCTGGGTTGACAGATGGTGTTTTGGCTACTTTTTTTTAAGGGTTGGGTGGGGGACTCGGAATGTCCCTCTCATTGGGTCTTGGGCGGCTTTGGCCTTTGTTAGGACAGCAAAGATGGCTCTATCGACAAGTGATTATGCCCCTAAAGAAAGATTATAGGTACTACAAAACAAGGGGGCCATTGTGGCAATTGACAAAGCAAACATACGACAAAGCAAAGTGTGTTTTGAGCGTTGGTTGCCCATATGCCCATTGTCCATTGTGTTGCGAGACGAGGCGCTTCAGAGTCCGAAAAAGACGTTTTGTCATGAAATTCCTAAAAGTGTACAACCGTGCCAAGCCTGCCACCACAGAACCACAGTAAATGTAGGGAATAAATTAGTAATGTGCGTGGGTGAATGAGGTTTACAGGGAGATTGGGCAAAAAAGACACTCTTCAACTAATGCTTGACTGCTTATTCTTGACTTGTGTACCAAAGGTGTTGTTGGCTGATTAGTTTTGCAATATTCTAGTGGACCAATATTTGTCTGGTGTCAATTTTGTGGTCATTTTTACTCTTTTATATAAGTAAACTTCAGAGGTTGAGTGCAGTAGGCTATGTGCACCTTCAGGTGTCAAAAAATGTGTTTTGCCACTACACATACCAACGGATTTGTCTTGTCCAGTTACATTAACTAAATGAAATAATTTTATATTTTGTCCCAGTACGGTCAGTATGTTTCAATCCATGTTCCGTGCGATCGAGCAGTATGTTTATGGTTGCCTCCTCAGGACGATATCTGTTCGTGAGCGTACAAATTTAGACTTTTGTGGTTACTTAAAATTACTCGTATGAAAAAGAAGGGAAAAAAACCTTTTAAGACCCTTAATATTTCAGACTTTAATTAGGGGGGTCACACTTCCCCACAATTCACACCATGTCTGAGTGTTCGAACAAAGGCAGCCATAAGGTTTCTTCACGTTAGTTCACGAAGGCTACCTTTTTTGGTTACATCCAGCCAATGATGAGTTAAGTTTGTAGACCCAAAAGTGAAAGTAACAGTCATCGACTGTCTCTTTTTTACTCGGCGTGCTCTTCTCGTGGTACTTTCGCGCAGAGAAGGCTGTAGGCGGGTGTGTGTGTGTGTGTGTGTGTGTATATATAGGCTAGCGACTTAACATAAAGACGTGACATAAAGAAAAGGGAGTTTCCGAGTCATTTGGGTGGACGTTGGATTGAAAAAGGGGCGAATGTACTATCTGGGTCAGTATTCTGCACGCCTGGAAGTGTCAGCGGTCATACCTAGAGGGATATAAGCAAACACTTGATTGAAAGTGCACTGCAGACGGCTTCCCTGTGAGACAGCCTGGGTCATCGAATCGAAAGGTTTGTGGCTTGTTTGTATTCGTTGTGCTGTTGAATTGTGCTGCGTGTTAATGCGTCTTATGTGGGAATTAAGCCCAACAAGGCGTAGGCTAAACCAAGATCCAACGATGTCCACGGATTACAGGTGAATTTACAAGATGTTCTTACAGCAACTTTTGATCGATACATAAATACTTTTATGATGTCAAATCGATGGCACGCATGTGAATACAAAGATTATAATGTATGTTTATTATTTAACTGGAATTGCATTCATGATACTTTCTTTCTCACTGTATTAGCCTATATATGCATTTTATCATAGCCTACATTAAAAATAATTATGAACCTCTGTTATAAGTAATTCATTGCGAAGAAAATTCCAGAATTAGTCATATTCTTTTTATGTAAGCATCATATAAATGTATTTACTTGATTGCCATAATTTACTCAAATTATCTAAAGCTGAATGGGGATGGATGTATTAATCAGAATTTGAGTCACACTGTTCAGAATTCTATTCAAACTAAACATTCATTTATTTATGTCCTTGCATGTCTTTAAGTATTTTTATTATGCTGTTGTATAAACAAAATAAAATAAAATAAACAGCATGACCTACATCTTGAAATTAAAATGTGTGCTGTAAAAAATAATAATAATGTGAATTAATGAGTTTATTCAATTACTGCAAATACATTGCTTAAAAATAGCATCGCCAGTATTTCAAGAAGTTTATTCTAAAGGCATTACCAGAATATTGGCCCTATTTGGCAAATGATGTGCACAAATGGTAAAATAGCTGGCTTTAAATAAGCAGCACTATTTGGAAAACTAGTATGAAATGTTTCTCCAATGTCTTTTTCTCAAAAGATTTAGTCAAAATCTGCTTTAGAATAGGAGAATCAAACAGATCTTGCAGAGAAAATGGATTGCGAAATAGATAAATATGTTAAAATAGTCATTAAAACATTATGTCAGATAAAAGTCATTTCTGATAAAGCTACAAAAAATGTTGATTAAAAATCTACATTCTACTCCACATGTTCATCACATGGATATGAGTCAGAAACTTGCTGTCATGTCAAGACGTTCTAAAATTCCCATCAGGATTACAAGGAATTTTCATTTTTCCTCTCGAAAGAAGCAAAAAGAGACAACATCTGGATTTGTTTTACACAGCTGCACAGGCTGTGTAGAAGAAAAACAGTGGAACATTATGATCGAGCTCCAGCCCTTCAGATGAGAAGTGATCCCCTTTCCTGCTTCACTTTGATTTTTTACAACTTTTTTGGCCATTAAAATCCGATTTGTGCCAGATCAGTCTTTTTGGATATTTAAATATTTTACCATCCAGAAGGAGAGTAAATGAATTCAGATGTGTCATCCCTGGTTCTCTTTGTCCAACATAAATTTAGAAGTGCACACAAAGTCACGCAGCGGCATTCAATCTAGTGTGATATTTGTTCTGACTGTATTCTGTCTTTTTTTTTTTTAAATAGACCAAGCTGACATAAGATTTTTCTGGAATCCAGATCCATAATACAGCGCAGGCGGAGAATAATCAGAACCATGATCCAGTTTGAATGCCGGCTCCTCAGGGGGCTGCTGGGTAAGTAAAGTCCGGTAATTACGCAATTTAAATTGTATAATGCTAGGTACACAAAAGGACCTTTGAAGATCTTCAGTTGTGTGGGAAATTTGTATGTGACAGTACTAGACATAACTATTTCAGCAGTGGGACTGCAGAAACGTTTAAAGTGATTGATTACTTCCTCAGCTAACCGGAGAGAGACTCTTGTGCATGTACGGAAAAAGGACAAACACCACTTAAATGTCCAAATGAGAAGAATTTCTCTGACTGATAATGTGAGCTAGCTTAGGCAACAGTTTGCTAAGAATGAGTGTGTGGTTTTAACATCTGCATACAGGGTCACTTGTTTCTTCTGAAATGAGTGGCTAGATGAATATATGCTTGAAGAGAGCTACTGCATATTGCGCTGCCACTGAAGGACTGACGTGACTGTTAATGTCACCACATCCTGTGTTCAGGAGAGAGAAAGAGAGAGAGATCCGAGACAGACAGATGCATAAGGTAAAAGAGAGGGCAAGGAGGGGGATACCAGGCCAAAAAAGCCAGAATAACTTTGACGGGAGATGGGGGTTGAGTGGTCGGACACCAGTAAATAGCCCAGGTTCTGCGGCATAACAAATTCCGCTGGCCCTCGGAAGTCTGTTTCATGGCTCGGAGACTTTGCTGACTGTCAGTCTCTGGGTAACTGCCCTATAGTGCAGCTCAACCACAGAGGCCAACCGCACTGTGATCCACAGCAAAGTGACAGATGAATGCCGGTGCCCTGTCTTTAAGCCCAGGGCTAGCCAGTCAGAATCACTTATCTTTAACAATAAAAGCTCCAAAATAGATACAGGATCAGCCTCACAGTTCCTCTGCTTGAGTTTGACTTTATCTTCTTGAAAAAGCTCCCATGCGATCATCTCATGCATATTATGCTTTTGTGGATTGCTGAAGCTCTTCTGTTGTGGCATTATGGCTTGCTTTTTATGCAGCAGCACCTTTTTCCTTGTAAGTCGGGCTGTGGTTTGAGGTTTGCGACCTGTGATAGTTCCTGCCTTTGTCAATTTATTTATGCAACTATATGCGTCATTGCCTTCAAAGAGACTTCGCACCGGTGTCTAGGTGACATACTGCACAAAAGGCAGCAAAAGATGAAGTAAAAAGTGATCAATCAATTGAAACATATATACTTTAAAACATAAATGTATCATGAAGATTTGCATTGATAGACATAAAGTTACAGGCATTTTAATTACAGATCAACGCGATGAAGCTGAATGTGCTTTAGCTGCATGTTTTGATGTAAAGTTTAAGGACAAAACTGCAGCCATTGCATTATGTTTTCATGATAGGCAATGGCATTATGTTAAAAGCCATTCTTTTTCTTCTTCTGTCCCTCTAGGTTTTATTTGTCTTTTACCAATGTGCATGAGTGCAGAACCAGATCTCTGTGGCCCTCTGAGAACAGTACGGGACAGCCTAAACTCAACCCTAAGGAGACGTTTTATGGTACATAGATGCACAATACTTAAATTATAGTGTTATATTCGGAACAATTATGGAAAGATGATACTGAGAACAGACATAAAAAGAAGAAAATATGTGACCCTGGACCACAAAACCAGTCATAAGTCGTACGGGTATATTTGTGGCAATAGCCAACAATACATTGTACGGGTCAAAATTATCCATTTTTCTTTTATGCCCAAAATCATTAGGATATTAAGTAAAGGTCATGTTCCATGAAGATATTTAGTAAATGTTCTACCGTATATCAAAAATGTATTATTAGTAGTAATATGCATTCCTAAGGACTTCATTTGGACAACTTTAAAGGTGATTTTCTCAATATTTAGATTTTTTTTTGTCCTATCCTAACAAACCATACATCAATGTAAAGCTCATTTATTCAGATGATGTATAAATCTCAATTTCAAAAAATGTACCCTTATGACTGGTTTTGTGGTCCGGGGGTCACATTTGCAACTTGCATAAAGTGAATGTTGTATAAATGTCTAGGCAGAATGAATGACATGCCAATAAAAGGTTTTACATTTATTTATTTATTTATTACAGAAAATGAACTTTCCTATTAACTATACTATTCAAGTTCATTATGAGGAGGTGTTCAGACTACGTAACATCAGCAGACTGGTAAGTCTTTATCCCTCCTCTGACTCACTTTCCATCATGGCTTAAAGCCACACGCTTCCCACACCAATTAGCGCATGTTCCTGTTTGCTGCCTATCACCAGAGGTTTAATACTCATGACTTACACAAAGGGTCAGATTGGAGTCACAGTTTTAGGGTTTCTGAGGGCTTTGAAGGCCAGTGACTCAGCATTTGAAAATAATATACAGGGGTGAATCACAAAGAAACAATGCATAACTCTAAATTATTGTATTATAGTAGAATATAAAAATATTTGTTTACTGTTACATTTTTTAACACAAGCAGAAACCAAAACATGCATAAGCCACTGTGCCTAAATATTTTACAATTTAAATAAGATATATATTTTAACATTACAATAATGATACATTTCAAATTCAATTTTGTCAGAATTAAATATAAAATAACATTAAATTAAGAAACCGCCTATGGTAGAAGAATAGATATTTTAAGCAGTATATATGTGATGGAAATACTTTTTTTCTTTACATTTTATTTAACAATCAAGACTTTTATTGAATGTTAAATGGTCTGCAGGGTAGTTTTCTTAAAGCTACAATGTGTGATATTTTCCCCCATCTAGCGGTTAAAAGGTATATGACCATCCAGTGAATATTAGTTTCTCTTCCTATCAATTCCGATTTCGTTTTAACTCCTACGGTGGCCGATTTAGTCCAAGATTAACATGGCGTCCAGTTCGACCTCGTCCACATTCGACACGGTGCTATCGAGTGTTAAAACGCGAAAGGCGAAGCTTGAATTTACGGGTATGTCCCTCTTTGGCTAATGTACTTTCAAGATGGAGGGGCAACATGGCGACCCGCATTCGAACCCCTTACCCGTATGTATTTTCAATGGCATATTATAAACTTATGAGAATACTTTATTACTTGAAAGAAGTAAATATACATTAATGAGCAAATATATTTTTGAAAGAACTAAGTGTTTTTAGCTAAGAATAAACTAAAAAAGTTACACAGTGTAGCTTTAAGTGTTATAAGTTGTTCTTATAAAAAGAGAGAAATACAAAAGATTTGGAGAATAATTAAATAATTTAATTTCCAGAACTGAGAGCTATCTGGTATCTGGTAATCATTTTGTAACCATATTAATAATAATGTTCCTGTTTTATTGTAGAAATAATCTTGGACTTTGTATGTTTTTTTTCTTGTATAAAGTGAAAAATATATTAGAACATATATTATATTCTAAATAGTTACAATTGTAAAAATTGGTGTGTAACTTGAGACCATAATTTCTGAACTTTGACCTGACCTGGCATAAACCCTTTGAAAACCCTTAAAACAAATTTTTTTTTCAACACTCTGACACAAAGAATACATGCCTGTAAATAACAACCATTCTAATATAACTGAACAATTCCCTCATTATAGCTGTGTCTTATCTTGTTCATCTCTCACTCTCTGTTCTCTAGAATACGAGTAATGAAGATGAACCAGTGCAGAAGAGAGATCTACAGGATGTGTGGCTTTTGGTTAGTCGGCAGGGTATAAAGAGGGTTTTAAGGGTGCTGCCAGAGAGACATCCTACACGGCGTAAATACCTCTCCTATCTGGAGAATCTCTTCAGAGGTTTTGAGGCGCTTTTCAACGAGAGGAATCCCAGAGATGAAGAGGTTAGAACAACGATGTAATTTCTGCTTTCTCAACAGCATCACGTTATAAATCCTTCTGGCTGTCACTGCCAATTTTTTTTCCTGCTTTTTGAATACAAGCATTAGTTTTAATGAAAATTTTTTTTTTTATTAAATAAAATCTTGTTTTATTGTTTTCTTAAAACTGAACTTTTGACCTTTTGAATCTGTCCAATCTGTTTCTAATGTTATTTATGCAAGCGATATTTCTAGGATTTAACTTCATCATAATGTAAAAATGTGTGTGTCTTTGTACCCGTCTCAAAAAAGAGAGATCGTCCAGAGAGCATACAAAACATCTTTGATCGATTGGAAGACCCATATTACCAGGGATGGAAGTCTGTTACACCCAAGTCAATACTGGATAACAGTTATCGGACCATGCATTGCCTGTTCAAAGAGTGCTTCTCAAAAGAGGATGACAATTATGATTGTAAGTGAATGGAACTTGCCTTTTTTTTTTTTAGATTTGCAGGACTGTAGAATATTGATCTGCTAAACATTGACTGGTTAAAAGACCATTGAATCATTTCAACAAACACTACTTTTTTTGGTGGAAATTTTTATTTTTTGGGGGAATGATGGTACTGACTTACTCATTGGAGTTTTGAGGGTTTGAGGCAAGACAGCTGAGGTCCATCTAATGATTGCTACCACTTGGAATGGTTTGGGGAATTTTGGAGTCCAACCGCAAGAAGGGTTCTTCCACCAGTCCACCAAATTTTTGTTGATAACCTTACGCAACCCTAAAATGTATGCACACAGTAGCAAAAAAATTGAAACTTTTGCTGTTTGTTGATGCATGTCTGTGGTCAGAAATCAGCCTTTGTGAATGAGAAAAAAATGTAGGGGATTCTAAGGGATTGAATCAACATCTTTATCCCCTCCATGATGAATGAGGCAGTGGCATGATTCAGGCTTTGAGGTTGTCTGAAGGATGTAAAGTACCTTAAGAAACCCACATGTTTTTACTAGCCTGAACATGCCTGGCCTTTGCTTTCAACCAATTCTTTGTAAAAATGATAAGCATGACCATGTACAGAGTACACCATTCTTTTGGGGAGTGGGGGCCTTTTGTTATCTTAACAATTTCATTCATGCATTCTAATGAGCAACCCTATATGCGACACCAAAATGTCATCAATTATCTGGGCTCTTTCTTTTTGTTCATTTCTAGATTGTGAAGTCCTCAACTGGAGGAAAGGGAAGAAAACCACATAGCACCAGATCTAAGCGGATCTGATCCTGTCTTCATGTTGCTGGTGTTGGTGTAAAAGGGTGTTTCCTGGTTTATGTAGTGACACGCAGCGTGCTTGTGTGCCTCTTGTCCTAGTGAAGTCACTGACTGCCTCCACCAGTGTTACCCATATGGAAAATTGCCGTCACACCACTTGGAAGACACTGTACTGACCCTGCAGCTATTGCTCTCCATCATTCAGAACATTCATACCTCCGTCCACCTGCCCGCAGACTTGCATATCGATGTGGTATTTTGCTAATAAAGGATCATGTGTGCACTGTGCATTTACTCTGTGGAGGAGAGAAGCTATGACTTTTCGCTGAAGCATTTTCTATTGGTAATCGCAAAAACAGTCTTTGTCACTGTGACTTATATTTCTGAGGAAAGTAAAAATTTCGTCCTAGATGAATGCCAAAACAGTATATTTTCATTGCCACGTTGTAAATTTTCTTGGTAAGATTTAGGTAAGACGTAGAAGAAACACGGAGCTTCTTTTGTACACATATCATTTGCATGCAAATGTTGTGCCGACTGCTGGCTTAGTCGGCTCTGTTGCTTTTACCCGTTGGCTCTTCACTTTGTGCTTTACTGCTGGTTCAATGTTGAAAGTTTGCACCAAAGTACTTCAATAAAAATTTTTTTTAAGGTGACCAAGAGGGTTTGATATCAGGTCTGCATATGTTTTATACAGAGATTTTAATCTAGGTTATTTATTTGGAATGTTCTGGTAACTGTTGTAACATGGCTTGGAAATAAATCTCCCACTATCACCCCCATGTGTTCACATGTATGTTGTTTTAAGCTATGGGTTTGGTTTCTTTACAAACACACACCCTTCACACACATACAGTACCTGATGGGTTTACAAAATGTGGGATGAATATCACAAGACACAATTTTATATGGAGGTGATGACATTTGCTAAATTAAAGCTAATTCTAAACACTGTAGACTAGGCTAACGCTAAAAGAAAACTTTTGCATTTTTATAATAATAAACTAGAAATGTTGCCTTGACAACTAACTAAAATAAAATACGTTTTAACTAACCAGAAATAAAAAGTTTAACAGAAATATTTAATAAAAAAGATTATAAAAGCTCATTCAAAATAGTAATAAATACAATAATAGTTAATAAATAATATTAAATCCTTTCCCAATGGATTATCTACCTTTTTGTGACAAAATTTAATCAATAGAATCTGTATTTCCTCTAGAAAGTAGAGCAAAAACTAGTCAATAGAATAATAGAGAATAAACTTTGTAATTTTCCAAAATTATGTTCTTTGATAAAAAAAATAAATAAAATAAAAAACAGTTGTTGAGGGGATGAATAAATTAAAATAAGAAATATGTTTTTTATATATAGTAAACATTTTTTTGAGCGTTTTGGGCATTTAGCTCATACTATTTTAGTAATCATTTTAAGTTTTCTAGCCCCCTGTGAAGTTTGCTAAGGCCCCCTAATGGTACGCCTCGTTTGGTCATTAGGCAAAGGGAGCGGCTATTGCTAAAGATTCTAACCATAGACCGTAAAAAAATATTCGAACCCACGTGAATTTTAGCTCTGCTTCAAATTTTCCAAGTTTTTTTTTGATTTTGCTAACTCGTCCCCGAAGTATAGCTAAGTAAACACACTACGAAGAGAGAGCACATAGTGTACATTTGGCCGCATTCCGCGTGGTTTCACAAAAGTAGGCGTTTCCGTTTGCACTCCAAAGATTGTTCTAGTGTACATGCCGTAGTTCCAACTTCCTATTTTCATTTGTCCCAGTTTGTCGTACGATGAAGGCGTTCCTTACACCCTAGTTGTTCACTGCAAATACAAGTTTTAAACTTGCCTATACAGCCTTTGCACAATGTCATCCAGCAGTGGTATTCAAATCCCCAGCCGGCTGCCTTTGCTGTGTACTCATGATGGAGTGCTGTTACCCGGTTCGACCATGAGAATCAGCGTCGATACAGCGAGAAACATGCAGTTAGTGAAGAGCAGACTGCTGAAGGGGACCTCGCTGAAAAGCACCATCATAGGGATTATTCCCAACACTAGAGACCCCGAGCACGACAGCGATGAGCTCCCGTCCTTGCACAGGTGGGTCTGGGCTGTCAAGACTGTCAAACCCGCTGCAGGTTCAGTGTGATGCAACTGTCATTGACTTTCGTTATGAAACTATTTGAAGGAGGACCCATGGTCATCTATTATGATTTTATAATACAATAACTTACATTTATACTGTTATAAACTTTAGTTTATAATGTGTAATTTTGATATTTTGCCAGAAACTTTATGGTCCCCGTGGTAATGTTTGTAAGGGTGATGATGACTGACATTAAGACACTATTTTAATTCTCTGAACTTTACCTTTTGGATGATTTTAGTTGAATAATGTTCAAAATCAAACATTAACCTACATGCCTGTTTACTATGTTTTTTACATGATAGAGACTAGTAGTAGCATTGTTTGTTTTCTAGAATAATCGTTTGAGGAGCAGATGGACTTTAACCTTACGAGTCTCTGCTCTGTCAGTGATCAATGGTTATGTATCAAATCATTGCGACCTATGCCTAGACAGTGTTTAATGTAAAACATGGACATATCCAGACAGATCAGCCTGGAAGTCATGCAAATGTAATAAAATGTTGAAAACATAATATATATATATATATATATATATATATATATATATATATATATATATATATATATATATATATATATATATATATATATATATATAGATGTACATACACAGGTCTGGAAAAAATAAGAGACCACTTATCATTGAGAAATCAAATTCTGAACCTACCATCTGAATGTTGCAGCAGAAATCAAGACTTTTCCAATCTTCTATTGTCAGGTGAGCCTGTGTGAATTGTAGCCTCAGTTTCTGTGCTTATCCGACAGGAGAGGCACTCGGTGTGTTCTTCTGCTGCTGTAGCTCATCTTCTTACAAAGTTCGACATGTGCTTTCAGAGATGCTCTTCTGCAGACCTCGGTTGTAACAAGTGGTTATTTGAGTTACTGTTGCCTTTCTATCAGCCCGCCGAACCAGTCTGACCATTTTCTGACCTCTGGCATCAACAAGGCATTTTGTCCACTGGATATTTTCTCTTTTTTGGTCCATTCTCTATAAACCCTAGAGATGTTTGTGCGTGAAAATCCCAGTAGATCAGCAGTTTCTGAAATACTCAGACCAGCCCATCTGGCACCAACAACCATGCCATGTTCAAAGTCACTTAAATCACCTTTCTTTCCCATTCTGATGCTCAGATTGCACTCATGACCATGCCTACATGCCTAAATGTTGGCAGTTGCTGCAATGTGATTGGCTGATTAGATATTTGCGATATAGTGATAGAACATTTATTTTGTGTTAATCGGCATGTAGGCTTAGAAAGCAGAATTTCCAAGACAGATTGTGAATCCTAAAAATGCTGTCTTAGTTGGCAGCTCACTAGGTTTTAACCAAGCCAATATTTCTCTGAACCTTGACTCCATGCAGCAGCACATGTTTGTACATTAACTCACATTTTAGCTTCTTTAATGGTAACACTTTACAATAAGGTTCATTAGTTAACATTAGTTAACTACATTAGTTAACATGAACTAATAATGAACTGCACTTCCAAAGCATTCATTTATCTTTGTTAATGTTAATTTCGACATTTACTAATGCGTTATTAAAATCTTGCTAACATTAGTTAATGCACTGTGAACTAACATGAACAAACCATGAACAGCTGGATTTATATCAACTAACGTTAACAAAGATTAACTAATGCTGAACAGAGGTGTTGTTCATGGTTAGTTCATGTTAACTAATGTTAACTAATACAACCTTGTTGTAAAGTGTTACCTCTTTAATAGATTATTTCAACGTCTAGAACCATTTTTAATGTAAACGAGAGAGAACTAGTATCGCTAAAGTTATTATTTATAATCAATAATTAAGTCAGTATGCTTCAATATGTGTGTGTGTTAGATGTCATGACTGGCGTAAACCTATATTGATATCACAAATTAGATTTGACTGAAAGCAAAACTCAATACTTAGTTTAATCTATACTTCTGTCTTCTCAGTATTGGCACAGCAGGACTGGCGGTGCAGGTCGTGGGCAGCAACTGGCCGAAACCGCACTACACACTGCTCATTACGGGCTTGTGTCGCTTTCGTGTGACCCAGCTGCTGAGAGAGAGACCCTTCCCTGTGGCAGAGGTGGAACAGCTAGACAAACTGGAGCAGTACACAGAGGGAGATCCGGCTGATGGGGAGCTGGGAGAACTATCACAGAGGTTCTATCAGGCCGCTGTACAGGTCAGCAGTGTTTGTGTGTTTGTGCTGATTCTATTAACAGTCTAGTGTTGTCACGATACTGGAATTTCTAACTTCGATACGATACCTAAAAAAGTATCGATATTCGATACCATTTTCGATACCACAGGGAAAAAACGCTGCATATACTGTCAAATAGATATTTTTAATATTATTTCTTTTTGTCCGTCTATTGGAAGTCTAGGCAATTAAAATTTTATCCTGAAGAGATAACTTTATATGATAATGTTTTTAAGCTTTTTCTCATCTAAACGTTGATCAATTGCCATTACAATTATCTCACAAATATTTGCTAACTAATTGTGTTGCAATAGCTTACATAGGCTACAGCACAAGGAAGCTTGATTTCAAATTGAATTAAAAAAGATGAGTAAACTGTAATAAAATAAACAAATTACAAACAATAGCAAAAATAAATGCAATAGAAATAGACTGCTTTATTTTCAGGTAGGTCTAACAGTATTCAGGTAAGAAACTGAATAAAAAAAACCCCCCAAAGTAATCAAATTTAAAATAACATTGGATAATCTTCATTGTAAAAAATGAAAGACAGATTAATCCATTAAAGTTACACAAGTTAATCAGTCAAGAGCATTAAGTGATCGTTTGTCTTTTTGTATTTTGAATAATAAATAACTGCTGTCCCTTTAAGACCTGACGCACGCATGGATTCCAAACACTGTTCTGTGCACATTCTTCCTGAACTGGTTACGACTGTGTTTACGTTAGTACTCACCCAGATGGGCATTGAGACACTTTTTGAGTGTATTTGACCAATAATTAGCTGGAAAAAGGAGCTAATTTTTGCACTTAAGTCAGAAGCGGCTTTATTGCGGTATGTGTGTGTGCGCTTCAGATGTGAGCGCGAAATCTGCGGTAATTAGTAGAATTAACGTGCAAGACTGGTCACACTAACACGCTGTCATTATGAAAAATCCAGCAGAACACGCGTTCGCCGTGTTCATTAACCGGACTGAATGAGAGGAGGCGTGTGCGTGTCAACTCGCTGTCGGTCAGAGGAGAGGAGAGTGCGCGGCTGGTATCGATACTGTAGAAAATGAGTATCGTATCATTTCAGATATCTCAGTATCGATACATATCGAAATATCGATATTTTTGACTACACTATAACAGTCTATAAAAATAACTTTTTCCTTGAGTCACAGGTATAATACATTTGTATAGTCTACCCAAGGCTGCATTTTTTTTTTGCATAATTATAAATCAATACAAAAAGAAATAATACATAACAATGAACACGAACATGTGGGGATACAGAGAAGGAGAAAATATAAATAAATTACAATTTACCCAAAATTTGTTCTATAATACGTGATGTTTTCAAAGCTTTTTTTATTGGAGGGGATTTTTTAAAGGCCGCATTTATTTGATCAAAAATAAACAGTAATATTGTGAAATATTATTACAATTTAAAATAACTGTTTTAAAGGGTTAGTTCACCCAAAAATGAAAATTCTGTCATTAATTACTTACCCTCATGTCGTTCAACACCCGTAAGACCTCCGTTCATCTTTGGAACACAAATGAAGATATTTTAGTTGAAATCCGATGGCTCCATTGGCACAATGTTCTTTACACTCTCAAGACCCATAAAAGGTACTCAAGACATCGTTACAAAGTCCATCTCACTACAGTGGTTCTACAATAACTTTATGAAGTGACGAGAATAGTTTTTGTGCGCAAAAAAACCTGAATAACAACTTATATAGTGATGACCGATTTCAAAACACGGCATCATGAAGCTTCGAAGCGTTATGAATCAGCGAGTCGAATCATAATTTGGATCGCGTGTCAAACCGCCAAACTGCTGAAATCGCGTGACTTTGGCGATTCAAACCGCTGAATCAACTCACTGATTCATAACGCTTCGAAGCTTCATGATGCCATGTTTTGAAATCGGTCATATCTTCATTTGTGTTCCGAAGATGAACGGAGGTCTTACAGGTGTCGAACGACATGAGGGTAAGTAATTAATGACAGAATTTTCATTTTTGAGTGAACTAACCCTTTAATGTGTTTAAAAATGTAATTTGTTCCCAGTGATGGCAAAACTGAGCATCATTACTCGGGTCTCCTTTTTTAGCAATGGTAACCAACATAAGAATTTGATAAATTGTTGATAAATTCAAAATAATGACAAATTGATGACAGCCAGTTTTCAAGTTTTCAAAAAATATGTATGCTAAAGACATGTTTAAAAAACAAAATCAAAGACATCCTTTTTTTTCATGACTAAAGAAAAGATGAATGTGATTGTGAGTTTTTTTCTCATTTGGCACCAGTCATCTATACAGTGAGTCATCATTTAAACAATGAATGAATATAAAGGCTTTATTCTTTGCCAAATGCTACAGAATGATTCATTGCATGCAGGCGTTTGATTCAGTGTATTGACAGTATCCTCTGGCCTCTCTTTGTCCAGCTGGTTGGGATGTTGGACATGTCTGTGCCTGTGGTGGCTAAACTCCGGCGTATGTTGGACAGTCTGCCTAGAGAAACCCTACCGGATGTCCTGGCCTCCATGATCCGCACTTCCAACAAAGAGAAACTGCAGGTGCAACAGTAAAAAGGGTTGTTGTGCATGGCTCTAGAATCAGTATGATTTACCTATTGTGATCATGCACCATGTTTTCCTAAACTAAATTTAATAAAAATATTTCTGAATGTGCTTTTGACAGGTGCTGGATGCAGTAGACTTGGAGGAACGGTTTAAGAAGGCCCTTCCTCTGCTCACCAGACAAATCGAGGGGCTCAAGTTGCTGCAGAAGACCCGCAAGCTCAGACCTGATGATGACAAAAGGGTAGGCCAACGT